>NC_141217.1:6420000-6732500 GCF_054856515.1 Filicampus tigris
CTACTGTACATGTGTGTAAATGGGAAAGGTTGTTCACTAATATAGTATGCGGTAGAGAAGTCAAGGATTCATACTTATGTAACAATCATTTGAAAAACAGGAAATACAGGAGAAAAAAAAATAAGGCTTTCTGTGTTGAAAATGTCAAGAAACCCCATAAATTAGCATATCAGTCACGGAGTGAACAGCCCTGCTAGCACAGCCTTAAGGTGAAACAAAGATATCTCATTGTATCATAAGGCCGTAGACCAAAATAAATACTGGCTTTTACTAATCTTTTCTCTCTGGGGTGTTCCACTAGAGATACTTTACATTTTAGGACAACTGTGGGGATTTTTGTTTGGGTCTGAGTGTCCTCATTGCATTGCGGCAAAAAGAGAGAGGATTAATGTGTTCCCGTCATTCGGACTAGACAGTCAGACAGAATTCTTACAGAGCAAATCTCACATGAAATTGCTCCTGCTAAGCATTACGTGGAACCTGGAGCCCCTCCCAGTTGGTGAGAGACAGGGTACTCTTGACTGATTATATGGTAGTCACAGGATCGGCACATAGAGATGTACCGTTTATTCGTAGAGACAATGTAGAGTCATACATATTTTACCATATTTTTGTGCTGGAGCAAAAACAAAGTTGGATTTTTGTCCCAAAAGGACCTCTACCGTGGCAATTATTTCTGTGCAAAGAATAAAAAGCCTTCGTATAGCCAAATATTCCTTTTGGTTCACTTTCTGAAAAATAACGAACACATTTGATCTTTTTTCTTTTGAATGACTGGACTGTGAAAAGACATCAAATGTCTTTGGGATTGAATGAGTTAATAAATAATTTTTTTTCTCCCAAGTTAGCCCTCTGCTGCCCCGCATGCTCCCCACTGAAACTGGTTCATTGGCTTTTAATTAAATGTCAAGCATCGTTTTATTGTGCACTGGAAATACAATCTACAGAAGAGTGTTTGAAGAACAGTCTGTGGTCATCGTGTGTCTTTATTAGTGAATAACACTCTCACTTAAGTCATAATCTTTAAAAGAATATCTCTTCATAAAATCTTTCAGGCATGATGCCTGCACTGCTTTCATACATTTTGGTCTCCTATCATGATAACTCTTTTACACATCCAGCAATATGCTTCAAACCAAGTGGACTGGATCATTAGGCGCACTGGATTATTAGATGCAATATCAATGAACAGGTCTATTTTCATAGGCGCATTGTCTTTGTGAAGCATTCCTTATGATTATTTGACACGGAAGCAGGAAGTAGTTCTAGTTCCAATATGAAAATTAAAATTACGGTATTTGTATACCCGGGATTTGCATTAAATTAAATCAATAGGAGTGAGTGATATCGGCTCAATATCCATCCATCTATTCATCCATTATCCAAACATCTTATCCTCACAAGGGTCGCGGGCATGCTGGAGCCTGCTGTCTTCAAGCCGCAGATGGGGCACACCCAGAATTGGTTGCCAGCCAATCGCATCAATATAATATCAGAATATTTATTTTTTAAATTGCCAATATTTTGTATATATTTTATACTATATGAAATAAGCAGCGATGTGCACTTTACCCTATTTTCCGGTACATCCTCCATCCTCCGTTTGCGACCAAGGCACCCTTCATCTTTGTCTCTACGTCCTTATTCATAAAAATAATCATCCTCCGACCCCATCCGTCCTCGTCCTATTAAAGTGCTTCCTACCTTACATTCCGTCAGTTCAACCCCCACCCTCCTCCATCCCCCGGAAAAAAAAAAGGGCCGTGCATGACATTACTTAAAGATCATTAGCTGGCTAATTTCCTATTCACATCCACTTAGCGGCTGGGAGTAGTGTGAGTGGATTGAATTGTTTAATGTTTAAGTGTCACCCAAGATAGCATTTAGCCAGGGGACATCACAAGAATATTTAAGATTGTGGTATAATGCAATACTATTGCGTTTTATTGCAAAACTTTTGCGTTATAACGCAAGACATTTTCGTTTTTTATTGAGTTATTTTGCAATAAAAATAATTATTGCAAAATAACGCACTCAGGGAGGCCGAGGGCGAACCCGCAACCCCTGAATTGTGAGGCGGACATACTAACCAGTCGACCGCCCAACAATTAACTAGTAGATCTAAATTCCTTTATATTTCAATTTTCTGTATTACAGCTTGCAGTTTCTGTGTGTGTTTGTTTCTGGCCACCATCATTTTCCCCCCAGGCAAATGGCTATGAATCACAGTGTGTCCTGGGTCACTTCGAAACAACCAGATTATTCATCCCCCCTTAGGCCTACTGGATGCATCACCAGAGGTCAAGTGCAGCAAGTCACCTGAACCTGAACATTCCCCCCAGTTTAGGAAACCCTGGGAGACAGAGCCAAGAGTGGGTAAGCGCAACAGCTTACAGTGTGTGTCCGTGTGTGTGCGCGCACACGCACGCGTTTATGTGTGACCATATTTTATCTAGAGTACAGTGGTACCTTGACTTTAATTTGTTTTGTGACCAATCTTGGTTTCTTGTAAGTGAAACCACTGGTATTTCAAATATACTTTTCTAATTGAAACGGAAATGCCATTAATTTATTCCAGCTTCCCAAAAAACAACAACAAAAGGGGTTCAAAATTAAAAGTATTGCTCTATAAAATTGTATTTTATAAAACCATCCAGTAATGAAACAATTAAACAGAATGTAGAAGAGTGAAAGTCACTTTTTTTTTCAATTGCTTCAATTCAATGAACACTCCTGCTTCTTATCGTGTGTGTGCCTTGGCCACCTCGGGGCAGTATAACTCAGACATACAACTGAGTCAGTGAGCTGCTGTAATCGTCATTTTTCAGGAAAAAATGAAGAATATATACTGTGCCTGTGAGTTTTGTCTGTTTGCATGTGTTGCTAAACCATTTGTATTCAAATCCCCATTGCTTAAAAGGTTATGACACAATGACTTCGATGCTATTTGTTAGCTCTGCAACATGCAATGAAAAATGACATACATAGTGGAAAAATGTTCACTAAACCAGTACTGGATAGGGAAATGTTGAAATTGATGGTGATCATAAATTGAACCTTCCAAGGGATGAGATGTGCCTCCATGAATATCTGAAGCTGTTAAGGTCCTACCTGATGAGCAAAAGGTTCTTTTCCTCCTCTGCATAGACTGCTTAAAGATCTGAATTTCGCTGTTGGCTTTGAACTACTGACTCACACACATAATAAACAGACTCAAAAATAACTCAACAACAAACAAAGTAATGCATATCAACAGCAAGAACAACACAAGCCGTAACCATGAACCTAAACCTACTAGAAGATGTAAACATCTTAACGTGCTTTGGGAGCATTCTTTCTGTAGAAGGGTTGATTGGAAAGTTCCTCATGCTTAAAAATATCTAAAAGATGAAAAAGGTGTCACTCAAGACCAAACTTCAAATCTTCAACTCAAAGACAAAGACCACTCTACCTCATGGCCCAGAAACCTGGAAAACCACCACTACCATACTCAATAAGCTGCAGACCTTCATCAACAGGTGAATCAGACACCTCCTGGTCATATACTGGCCCAACCCCATCTGTAATGCCAAGCTGGGGGAACTCACCAAACAAGACAAC
Source organism: Filicampus tigris (assembly GCF_054856515.1). NCBI lineage: Eukaryota > Metazoa > Chordata > Actinopteri > Syngnathiformes > Syngnathidae > Filicampus > Filicampus tigris. The sequence continues at coordinate 6,423,601 of NC_141217.1, forward strand.
AGAAATTCAACTCCAGATGAGGAAATGGAACTGGATAGGCGACATACTCAGGAGGGAATGTACCACAAAGCAGGCACTGACGTGGAACCCACATGGCAGGCAGAAGGAAATCACTTGGAGAAGAGACACAGAACAAGAAGGGATGCCTTGGCAACGTCTGGAATGGAGGACCCAACACTGGAAAGGTTGGAGGCGCTTGATAGTTGGCCTGTTTTTCTGTGAACTTAAAGAGCCAAATGTAAATTAGAATGTTCATTGAGCACTGTCAATTGAGTGAATTATGAATGCTCAGTGCCCTGCGACTGGTGGTGAATAGTGCAGTGTGCTCCCTACCTGGACCCCTCACACGCGACACTGATGAGGGCAAATGCTATGGAAAATGAATGGGCAAACCATTATAGTTCTTGAACTCACTTACCCTTAATCATACTGTACTTAATAATATGTTTCGTCCAATGTACTCTAAAATGGTAATTTGTGGAGAACAGAATCACTGGATAGTAAAAAGGCACCTTGCATTACAACTACACCAGCCCTTGTCATGCACCATCAGCGCAATGTAATGTGACGTTTGATAGCTGAAGCTCTCTTCGAGCTATGGCCTTAATAACAGCAGTGAATTGGGCCGCTGGGCTGTGCCAAAAGCTGCAGTTGGGGCAGCAAAGAAAATTGATCTTTTACAGCTCCCATTGTTATTCTTAAGGTACCTTGTTAATTACTCACTGAGGTATCAACTATAGCACAACGAACTGGCTCAGCTGGGGAGAAGTGTGCATGTACTCCTACTCAACATGAGACTGGGCCCCTAACAACTGATCCCGCAATGGGTCAAGACACTCCACTTTAATTAGTTTTTTTCTCAACAGTACAATTCATTGGGGTTAGGGTTACTTGTATAATGCATCATTTGTCTTATTTAATGCTTATATTACGAAAAAAAAAAGTGATATTTTGCAGAGCTGGGCATCGTCCATCCTTCACAAAGTTCCCGTCTGTATTTCCGGCCGACCCGCGTGGTCCCAGTCCGTCCCTCATCGGCGACAGCCAATCAGCGTCGAGAACAGAATTTTCACGTCACACGCAGGCGCTGCACGAGCTGACACGCCACTAAATAAAGAAAAATATCAAATAAAAAAAAGACACATATGCACAGCGTGGTGATCAGTGGAATAAAAACAATATGGGGCACATGTCATTGCGTCTGGGGAACCAAAAGATATACAAATATATACAAGATTTATAAAGACTGCTTTATTATTCTTATTTTTTTTAATTTGGCTGCGTGTCAGGAGTCCGTTACCTACGTGTGACGTGGTCCCGGTAAGTCCGTTCTCGACACCCTTTGGCTGAATCAGACCGACCGGGCGGGTCTGGAATATAGATGAGAACTCATGGACGGACTAAAGCCCACCTCTGATATTTTGTATGACAGACGTTATTTATTATTTCTTCTTGAATTCAGTGGAGACAAATATACTTAAATACAAGAAGTGTGGCAATGTAGTTTTCTACTGCACGGGAAATGTTCAGAGGCGTTTTTGCTTGCTTGAGGTAAAGGGTTCGTTATTTGAGCAAGCAGTAGTCAACAACTATTCGCAAAATAGCTTTTTTATGCAGTGTGCTCACTTAACAGAACACTAACATCTCCTTCAATATGAACAAAATGAGAGCACAACACATAACCAGTTATCCTCACTACACTGAAAATAATGATGTGTTAAATATATTCAATTTTATTTCGTCAAGTGGTTGCATGAAATAAAATCATCTGCATCCAGATGCAATTTTTTAAAGTAGACTATACATGTTCTTAATAATGGATCCAGACGATTTTATCTTGTGCAGCCACTTGCCAAAATTAAATTGAGTAAATTCAACACCAATTTTTTTCATTGTCATGGGTTTTATCCCAGCTGTCAGTGGGCGAGAGGCGGGGTACACGATGAACAGGTCACCAGCCAATCGCAGGGCGCAAATAGACAAACAATCATTCACACTCACATTCACACCTATGGCCGATTTTGAATGTTCAGCTAACAACAATGCATGTTTTTGGAATGTGGAAGGAAAGCGGAGTACCTGGAGAAAACGCATGCAGACATGGGGAGTACATGTAAACTGCACACAGAAAAGCTGCAGCCCGCATTTGAACTCACAACCTCAGAACTAAGATTACTTAATAACTTAAAAGGGAGGCGGTGGATAGACAACAAAAAGCATTAACGGCGTGCTGTGAAGTCCAGGGAACAAATCATCCCCCTTCCATTTGAAGCAATAACAATTCTTTATCGGTTGATGTGCAAATGAGGCAGACAAAAGGTGACCCAATAGCAGACAAGAAAACCCTTGGCGTGGAGGTTTGAATTGCATTTTTCAAGAGTCCTTGTCATTATTATAGCATGAGGCTGTATCCCAGCTCTCGCCCAAACTGGCGACAAACCCATGACTGCACAGGATAAGCGGTAGAAAATGAATGAATTAGTGACCCTGATAGACAAGTGATAGTGTCTTTTTGGTAGTTCATACAGAGCCTTGAAGAATCCACTAAGTCAAGAAGATAGACACACAGTCCCACAAGTTAAACAAAACCATAAAGACACTGTCACAGTTGGTGATTATTGTCGTTTAAAATTAAGCCCTCCTGTTATCCACTCAACGTCAGGTATCAGTATAAGAAGCCCAAAGGACACAAATAACATAGATGGAGGGAACAAGGATTTTAACCTAATCTCTAAAGTGGGGGTGCAATCTGTTACAAAGAGTCAGGGAGCATACATTCATTAGAGAAGACAAGAGTAAGAGTAACAGGTAGACATAAAAGCAAAAGTGACCCAGCACATTCATTCACCCATCATTGGGACTGCTGATTTCCTCAATCACATCCTTTGTTGCAAGAGTGCCGTCTTTGAAATACAGCCACAAGGCTCTTTTTTATTGACCCTGGCCGCACAAGAAAAATGAAAGCATCTGCTGCAGTAATTCATCTTCGGGCCTTGTTACTGTGGATTATTTATTACCTAAACAAGCCTTGGAAGCGACGCGACAAGCTGCAACACACCCACCACCAGCACTTTGACTCTCGACTTCATAATTCTTGTATGACCAATAGATGTGGCCATCAAAATGCTGGCAGCAGTGATGGTCACCAAAATGAATAAGCCTTTCAGGCAAACAGTATAAATGCGCACGATGACTTTCAGGTACAACAAAATGCTTTTATGCGTTGACAGAACAGTATGTACAAGGTCTCTTTATTGCGCTACTAATGCACTAGCCTACATTAAAGATCTCGAAAATCTGCATGTTGTGAATATGGATCAAGGAGGTAAGAGGAAGGCGTGCACACTGCCTGAGTGGGCCAGTTCCTGAGGCCCGGGAACACTCATTGAGGTTCACAACAGAGACAAACTTCCAGCACTTCGTTGCGCAGGCTACATCGTCATTAGACTATTGATGAAGAATAAAATGCTTTAAATGATTGATCAAACTTGAACCTGAACGGTATTTATACCGCCCTCCATAATTATACGCACCCCTGCTTGAAATGTCTTCTTTAGATTTTAGTAAATTCGTTTTGTTTCCAAAATGATATAGGACAAAAAATTAAAACAAAACAGAAAAAAGAAGAGTAAAATCCAACCTTTAATTCAAGTGCATTCATTCAGTGGCAAAATAAATCCCACTTTAAGAAATTATTATTTTTACATCAAGTCATGTGTGCTATAATCATTACACCATTGTTGTTAATACTTTGTACAACTTTTGCCAACAAAACAGCATCTAATGCTCTGTTATAATGTTTCACAAGATGTGAAAATACAGAAAGAGGGATTTAAATCATCCATGGACCTGGGTCCTCTGCACTCTCCTCTTTAGCTCACTCCACAGGTTTTCAATGGAGTTAAGGTCTGGGGACTCAGCTGGCAATGGGAGGAGCTTGAGTCCGTGTCCGGTGAACCATTTCTACAATTTTCAGTGTGACAGTATGCTTCTGCAATAAAAATTGAATTGACTTTTAACACATCTTAACCAGGGCTGCCAATAATTATGGAGGATATGCTGTAAGTAACTGAGGTAGCAGACCTCTTTTTTCCCTCTCATATGTCCTGTTTGGGGGACCTAAGAAATAACCTTCATCGATTGGTCTACAATGTAGACATGTAGACTCTACATGTTGGTCATTACGGTCAGTTTCGTCATTCAAACTTCATTGTTAAGTCTATAATTCATTCGTTGCATACTACACCAGTGAGTGGCCAGTTGCGTCGCTCGCTCATCATTGTTCTTCAGTCTACATATCGATCGTTACATTCAGCAACATTGATTCCTCAGGTACATCATTCACTTACCATTGCGCGAAAATCCCAACGACACCAAAATTGCACAATATCTGAAGAGATGTATTGTATTTGTTCGTTTGTTTAGTGGTATTTGTAAATTGAAAGATTATTGTGATCTCGAACTATTAAAACAAAATTCATTTTTCCGCAAATTGATTCTAATGGTCCGTCCCTACTTCGTCTGTAATTCTTATGCAATTCTAGCCAATTTAAAGCGGTGACAATAGCAAAATACTCAAACAAAGCACGATTTCACGGCCTGAGGTATATGCGACACGTCCTCCGTCTGTGGAACGCTGAAGCCGTGTGGCATAATGGCCGCCCCTATTTACCGTGTAGTGTTTTGTTTTCCTTTTCTTTTGTCAATAACAAGTGAAATTTATAGTAAATTTCGCTGGATTAGATTGGCTTGTTTGTTTAATATGGATCGATGAGATGCTTCGTTGCAAAAAGACCCCCCTAAATGGTGTGTGGTGATAGCTAAGTCTCAGTTTCATGTATGCACTTTATAGACGCGGTTAGTTGGATCATTGTTTTATTTACAGTATAACTCACGGACTTAAACCTGAAATAAGGCGTTTTGTGAAGGCATTGTAGCCAAAATGATGTATTATATTGGACAGGTGTTCCTGATGTGATGTTTTCAAAGGCTGGAGGCGCGATGGGAACTTCACATGAGCTCGGACTTTGAAATACTTAGATGTCGCCGGCTTGGTTTTTGTACTCGTTTAATCAATTCAAGTGTTAAATGTAAAGTTGTGATCTTGTCACTATAAGGATTCCGCCCGACAGCGACGGACAGATAGACTAACGTCTTCATTTCAGATGTCAAAAATTGTTTGCTGCTCCCAGTGTTTTCTTCTCCATGGAATCAGGGTCGAAATGGCTCTTTGAGTGTTAAAGGTTGCCGACCCCTGGTTTAGGGATTAAAAATCAACTGAAGAGCAATTACGTAATAGCATAGGAGAGAGATTAATGTTGTACTCATGATCCTTTTTTAACTGGATTCAGATACCTGTACTCATTGTTTTCCCAGAATAAAAGCATATGCTTGGAAATGTGTTATTTTGATTAAATACAGAAGATAATCAGTCTGTTTCCATGAAGGACTACAGAAATCAGAGAATAATAACTGTTAAGAGGCTGAACAATTTGAACATTTTTAAGTTAAACAATGGCTCTAAACAATTACTTAATTATCAAAATAATTGTCAATTAATTAGAAAATCAATTAGTTGTCAATTTAATTTTGATACAGTACCTCTACACCGCAATGAGGATTATGCACCGCGTGTCCTCTTTTTGAAAAATCCAAATATGGGTAGCATAGTCTTCTTACAGTCAAAGCAATATGACTTCACTGTCCACACGAGAGGATCAACTTGAAATAGATTAAAAATAGTCTTCAATCATGCAGTGTAGATGGATGTAAGGCAATTGTAAATGTTGGCGTAGCTACACAAATAGCATTGTCAGACATTGTGTGCCTTTCATCGAAATGGCTCATCGGCTGAAGTCGCGCCACCGCCTCAGTCGATGTCTCAAATGTTTTGTGTTGCTCAATGCTGGATCAATGGAAATGCGGTGACTTTTGCACTCCTTTGTATTGATTCCAAATTGTCCGTGGGTGTAGTCAATAACCTCGAGATGTAACTGGAGACTCACGGTCACACAATATGCCACCGCAATGCATTTCCCACACAAGCTGGCCTTTAACAGAAGATTGCATGACTTGCAAGGCGCTCAAAAAGAAGCTTAAAATGGCAGCCATAAAGATAAGTGTTAGTTTGTAGTATGGAATGAAACCTTATCATCCTGAATGCCAATAAAGTATATCACCATGACTATGAAGTTAAATGACACAAGAAATGACAAACATGTAAAAACAAGCATTTGTTGCCGAACAAATGCCGAAAAACTGAGCATGTCAGCATAGTTGATGATCCAATTCATTTTTCATGTTATTGCCTACCTAAAACATATTTTTTTTATTAAAACACCCGTGGTGTAGACATACCCTACTGTGGTTACTTTGCGATGTTCTGTTTCTCTTTGTGTATTTACCAGCATGAGTCTTGAGTTCATGGTGAGTACTTCAGTTTGATTCATAATACATACCAAGAGCTTGCGTCCTTGCTGCCAAGCTGTGTAGAGTTTGCAGGCGGATCTACTCTTCACCATCAGTGGCACGTCTTTTGTCTTTTTTACAAATGTGAAAAGAATTTTCAAGTAAGGCGGAGAAAAGCTACATTGATATACAGTACATTATGTGAGCAAAGTACAAAAGGAAGCAAGAAAATTAGAAGGTTAGCAATTGTGTTATAAAAAAAACAAACAAACTAGAGCAATCTCAGGCATGGCATTTGTTTTCTGCAGTGTAAAAACAAGTTGTATAGGGCAGAGATTCTCAAACAGGTGAGTGCACACATGCTCCAGGGTGCCAAATGTGAGAATTTCATATTTGAAATGTCATGTTGAACTGAAAAACTTTAAACATGAGGCTTGTACTGGCTATAAACAGGCTTTGTTTTCACTTTTTTTTTTTTCTCTCTAAATTTTATGGATCCATGCGGGTAAGAGGGGGTGCACCATCTCTGCTGGGATATTGGAGGTGGTGCGTGACTTGAAAATTCAAGTTAATCTCACTAACCCCCAGGGGTGCACAGACCACACTGTGGGAATCCCTTATGCAAACAATTACTTTCATTTTAAACCACTGTCGTTGTGATTTGACCATATTAGTACAAAAGGTTGAATTTGTTCATGGTAATGTCCACTTTATATACAGCACATGTATTTTTAGTGCTTCCATTTTGTGTGCAGAGTTCACACCTCCAATTGTACATGGTTGTAATAGGAGGTCCTCCCCTGAATAGAAGTAGAATATAAAAACCTTTGACTTACCTCACCAGTCAAAGCATCGATTTACATAACCCCATCCATCTTCACAGAAAACGTGTGGGTCACATGAGAATACGTGAGCTCTGCTTGTTGATTCTGGACTGTACCGGGTGTCACTGATAGCCGGCCTGCAGGTTAATACATCGATGAATCAATGAGTCACTTCAAAGTTGCTTCTGGATCCCTGAAAACCACTCAAGGCCTTTAAATCTCTGACTGGAATGCAGATCAATACGCAATTGTCATTCTGTGATGAATGAGCAGATGTACACTGACATTTTTTATGATGAGTTTACTCAATTTTATTTCGGCAAATGGCTGCATGAAACAAAATCATCTGTAGTTAAAAATAGACATATAATCGACTTTAAAAATGTATCTGGATCTAGATGATTTTATTTCGTGCAACCACTCAATGAAATGAAATTTAATGCATTTCAACACCATTTTCTTCACTGTATGTGGATTAAAAAAAAGCATCAGAACTTCCGCATTATTTTATTAATATATTAAATGAACGCAATTTCTTTATTACTGTTTTTTAATGACAATTTCAGTTGTTCACTTCCACAAATGAATGTAGTATTGTTTGTGTCATACTGCATTCAGCCAATTATGTCTGCATATTAATGTATCTTGTTTTTTTTCTGACAGAAGCCCTATAATTATGTATGGTTAAAGTACCCTGCCGTTTCTTGCTTCATGAAGAACTAATTAGTTTAACAACAGATTTTAAAGGCGTTGAATGTGGTTGACAGCTTCAGTAATTAATCTTATGAAATGTGTGTGTGTTTCCACAATATGAATACAGTAATCCCTCGCCACTTCACGTTGGCGGCCTCAGTGCATCGCGGTCAGGCCATCTTCAACTCAAATTTAAGTCAGCCGCCACAACGATTGGTTATAAGGGCCAACTTCCAAATAAAAGCTAAGTAAGGCATTGGTGTCCATGCACATTATTACTTGTTTCGCTTTTATTTTGAAGTTGACCCTCGTGGTGCGTAGTAGCCTATGAACAATAAATAATTGTTAGGCTGTCCAAGTCCCAAACAAATGATATGTGTACGGTAATATGAGCAATTCCTTTCTGAAGCGCCACTGTACAATACTGGCTAAACCACTGACACGTTTAGTACCTTTCGATAAGAACTTGCGCATTTCCTTTGGGATGGAAAAAGGCAGTTATTACGCCAGTATTTAAGTCAGGATGTCAGAACTCAATGTGCAACTATCGGCCAACATCCATTTAGTATTGTCTAAAGTTATTGAGAAAGTGGTTGCATCTCAAATGATGGGACATCTACAGTAGAAGCCCAGGGGCTCCTCCACCCTCAGCAGTTTGGATTTAGGTCAGGCTACTCCACTGAAATCGCAAATTGTTGTTTTGTGGAAAATGTAAAAAAAATCCCTTGACAGGGCAGCGTAGTAGGCGCGATGTTCCTGGACCTAAAAAAAGCCTTCAAGCTCGTCAATCATAACCTACTAGGGATGAATATATATATGGTCGGATTTTGGACAGCTTTAAACTCATTGCAGAGATGCAGGGTGGATCTTGAACCTCCACGTGCATTTTCCCACTCATATATTACATAGCATGAAACCAAATTTTGTCATCTCCTCACTTACTACACGTTCATGTTGACTGATATAATGAATCAGCTTACAGTCAAAACAAATCAAAACACAATTTACTGCTTTGTTTTTATGCTATTAACTTTTGACCAATTCAATATTTATATTAATATAATCATTGTCGATGAGGTTGTGGCTCGCATATGTCCTACTTTTTATATTATAGCATGCTGTCTTGCGTTAAGTACAGTTAGGCCCCTGTGGTGTGAGGTGTTCAACCACAGTCTAGGATTTCCTACTCGGTAAATAAAGCTTAATAAAAACTCTAAATCACTGAAAGCTGTGAGGATTTTATGAACTCTACGCTCAGTGTATTGGCAAATGCACAGCATCATTGGTTTTCTATAAGGAACATAAACCCTACTTTAATGAGTGCATTTGTTGCAAAGATGACTTTTTCTCCCTTTTGTCCACAACCACACAAGTATTTGAAGAACTGTTTTCATTAAATGTGTGAGCGTTTGACTGTTGAATAAATAAACCAATAGACTCTATGCACGCAACATTTCCGCATTTGGGGTACGGTGGCGTCCTAACTTCCAGCCGCTAGTCTAACACATAGTGATAGCAGTGATAGTATCCAACTCGTAAAAATATACTCGCTGCCTCAACGAATGTCATCATGTTAGCGTAACTAATGTATATTTGTAATTACTCCTATTATCCAAGTGTCGGCGAAGCGATCAAAGCACTGATTTAATGAGTATTTGCGGGTTCATATGTACACAGACGATCGGCTTGGCATGCTCAATTCAACTGTTTATAGAGCACAAAACCAACCACTGTAACAAAGAAAGAGTGAATAAAATAGAATTGAAAGTCTTTATTGTCACGTTCTATGGTGCAGATGCAACAAAATTGAGGTTCTGAAAACATAAAAGACAGATGTTTCCATAGCTCGAGAGTTTTCCGATCCCCGTTCCCACAGCTTTGTGACGGAGCAGCCGAGCTAATCGCCTCTTTAATCAGGTGCAGGGCAGAGACGGACGGAGAGAGAAAGAGCGCAGCTTCATGATACGAGTTGGGGAAAATGGAGAGAGAGAGAGAGAGAGAGAGAGAGGGACACTATCATTGCCGATTTGTTGCCATAGTGAAATTGCCTCGCCCAATGAATTAACTTCCTATCTCCTCACTAATAGTCATGTTCAAATAAAACGCTGAGTTGAATCGCTGAACATAATGGCCGACACACCACAGAGATGACTAGAGGAGCAATCCCTTCGTCACAACTATGGATGACATTCCCACCTTCAAAGGCACCAGCTCTGACAGTTGTCAAACAGAAAATGACAGTTGTGATGTCAGTCAACTGAAAATGACATCACAACTGCTCAGGGCTCAGGTAACAACCAATCTCGGCTCAGCTTCAGAAAATAGCTGAGCTGTGATTGGTCGTTACCTGAGCAACTTGGATTGATGTCATTTTAAGTAGACAAAATGGCCGCCCCCGGAGAGGGCTGAGAACGGGTGGGTTAACTCTTATTCCACAAACACAATATTAATCAGAATGTCGTGTTTCAACTAGTGGGCCTGCATAGAACATATTCTTGAAAAAAAAATGTTTGGGTTGACTTCCACTTTAAGGAGGTTATCCTGAGTATTGGTGAATCGGTTTCGGCCATTATCAACGGCAGCCTGTTTTCTGGTGTGGTCCCCCAACATTTTAAACATGCTGTAGTGCAACCCCTGCTTAAGAAACCTAGACTTGATCAAGGTGTGCTGTGAAATTTTTGACCCATTTCCAAGCTGCCTTTTAAAATGGAGAGTGATTTCAAATTGGACCGGCAAATCTGTTGTAAGGTCCAGCTTCTTTCATCTTAGACAGCTGGCTACGGTAAGTCCCTCCTTACTCATCAGCACTTAGAAACAGTAATCCATGCCTTTGTTACATCCCGGCTAGATTACTGTAATGCACTTTATTTTGGAGTCAGCCAGTCCACTCTCAAGCATCTCCAGTTGGTCCAAAATACTGCTGCTCGCCTCCTAACTGGAGCTCGGAAGAAAGAGCACATAACCTCAATTCTGGCCTCCCTTCACTGGCTCCCGGTACATTTTAGGGTTCATTTTAAGATGCTTCTATTTGTTTACAAGTCTTTAAATGTCTTCGCCCCAGCATACCTCTCCGCGCTCCTCCATTCCTATGCACCTTTCCGGAGCCCCAGGTCTGCGGACCAGGTGCTGCTCGAGGTGCCGAGGACTAAGCTTTTCTTTTCTATTGCTGGTCCTTTCCTTTGGAAAGACCTTCCATTAAATGTTAGGCAAGCCCCCACTCTGTCCATTTTTAAAACCCGTTTGAAGACACATTTCTATTGTTTGGCTTATGATTCGACGTGAGACTGACAATTTTCTGCTGTTTTACCATCTCTATTTTATATAGTTCTTTGTGTTAATTTATTGCTTTCACTTGTTATATTATTGCTATTTTGTTCTTATATGTAAAGTGCTTTGTTACAGCCATAGCTGTAGGTGAAATTCACTATATCAATAAAGCTGTATGGTATTGTATTGTCTGTCTTCATATGTGCTCTACGACTGATTGGCGACAAGACCAGGGTTGGTCTCTTCTGGCAGACTAGGTTTATTGAGGAGAAAGTAGGCACTGATCATCCTCCTTTCTATTGTTTGTTGTTAGAGTTCTGCAGGTTATGACATTCAAGCCTTTTTGAGTGCACGGTCACCCTGTCATAAGCTGTACTGAGCTGGCCCTATATAGTCATACAGTAATACAATATTTTAAGTTGGAGTGATTATTTCATATTTAGCGTCTTTGAGTTTGAGTTTGTCATTTTACAATATGAATGAACTTGTCAGTAGGTTACTGTAAATGTGGCATTTCCTTCAAAGATATACAGCAGTCCTTCAATGAAAGACGATTTGATAGGTATCTCGATGTATTTTAAAGTGGAATGATTCAATTCATTTTGATTGGATGCATGCACATCTTTTAAATCAAAACTGATTTTCTGATTCAAATCAGTTTTATTTTTTATTGTTTTATTGTTACACCCGAGTAGTGACTATCCTGACACTGAAACATTGCTAATGTTGGACAAAAGTACATGGAGACCACCATCTTATTTTCTGCTTAAAATGTGATTCTGCCCACTTTATGATAATTGCTGGTGTTTTTTTTCTCCTTGTCACTTTCACAGCAAAATACATACCAAATTAGCACTTCAAATTTGCCTGAAATTTGGTTGACTGACATTGTCATTTTGCAAGTATGGTACCCAGTAAAAGTATGCAAATCAGAGTGTAATCATACCAATAAAATTGGTACTTTGTTGGCACCATATGCCAAGGGTAATCAGCATTTACTACAGCATGTGCCAGCTACTTTTCATTCACCATGCTTCTATTTACATGGTGGATTTATTAATTGTAATGTTTACTGATAATAATGTCAGCCAATTTCCATTTCCTTTATTTTCTTGCCTTAATTACAAGGTGTTGGCAGCCTAAGTCACTTCTTCAGGATGTACAATACTGTGGCCAGCACACGGATCACCGAAACCCTTGAGGGAATGTCATATCCCGACACGTGTGAAATAAATTGACTTTGAAAGTGTGAAAGGCAGCCAAGGTCTCCATTAGATAAACATATTGCTGATTTGTTCTTTATTTGTAGTGTATTCATGCTTCAGTTACTTTAGATACACAGAATAACCTGGTGCCAGATTAGACACTATTGGGTTTAATTATTCATCCATCCATTCGCTACTTTATAAATAGTTACTGTAATTATTTAATGTTCTGACTATTTTCTAAATGAGGAGAGGTCATACAAAAGCAGATGTGGTATCTCACCCTGGGACCTGTGAAATTTTTTGTTGCTGACTTTCAGAACAGACATGACATTGATAAGTACTCTGACCTGCTCCCAATACTGACAGTCCGCATTTCAAGTTTTTTAGTAAGTATTTCAAGCGTGCAGCTTTCCTTGGATGTTATGCGGAACCGTCGCCAGACAGCATTCTTAAAGGGGGCACATGAAATGAAATTGCGGAGCTAATTATTATTATCCTCCTGATAGTAGGCTACTTACTTTGTTTCGGTCCATGTTTTTTATGACCCTATATCAGGGGTGTGCAACTCCAGTCCTGGATCCTGATTTAAATTATCAGGATCGAGCTGATTATTTGAATCAGATGTGTTGGAGGACGGAAACATCTATAATATGCAGGATGGCGTCCCTCGAGGACCGGATTTAAACAATCCTGCCCGATATTGTACTCCATTTCCAGGCATGTCAACCACCCCCCAGCCTACCCACAAATATAAACATAAAACTTTACTTTTGTTTGTCTCCTAAATGTTTCTTATGCTTTAAGTTAGTTTTAGTTCGTTTTTCTTGCCCAATTTGTTTCAAATTCACTGAGCTCTCGCTGCCTTGCCTGAAGTGGAAATTATATTGAAATCAAATGCCCAACCAAGCAACTGAGAAGAAAGGGTAGTCACGGCAACATAAGAATCAAATGACTAAAAATGTCTTTACTGCCAATGTAACACATTGTAAAGACTGGTTCACATACAAATGTCAAAATCAATGGGTTCAATATTAAACTGTGTGACACAGTACATAAAAAATTCGATAATACGTACAGTATATCAAATTCAAAAGGCATGTGAGTATCAGTTTTGGAAGGGTGTCACTTTCCAACAATTGTGGGGCTGAGATGTGTCACTGATAGATAAAGTGGCACTATCATATGTGGCGTATAAATGGAATGTAACCCGGAATAGAGAGGACTTTCATCTGTTCTGATAAGACAGTCCTGATTACATCTAAATGTAGACCAACGTCTGGTAGACTATCAATCAAGAACATGAAAAAGGGGGGTGGGGCTGGAGGGGGACTGCACAAATTGAATCCTTTGAATTTCCTATGACGGTATCCATTAGCTCTCATCACCAAACTACCATTAGAGTTGCAAATCGTTGAGGCTACTGCCTCCACCAGCAGTGGGAGAGAGGAAGCTAATGTAGCATTTTCATGCTGTTTTAGTCTCACATACCGCCCCCGTGATGCCGCCTTCAGCCTCGTTCTAAGTGTCTTTTAGACGTTTTCCACTCTATCACATGCCATTCATTTTCTCTCCTCTGAGCCCCATCTGCCTCCCTCGGCACTCGTACAAGGCTTTACAAAGCTGTAGGTCTTTTTTGTGTGTGTGTTCTCTCTCTGCTTAGTAGAGTAGCTGGGGTCAGTCAAGCTTCAAATGAAGTGAAAGAAGGGGTCTGTTTTTTGGTGCACTCTTTTCAGGTATTGAGGCAGGACATGTTTTCATTGTTTTCCTTGCAGCATTAGCCAGTGCATTCGATTTGGACTGCCAGAGAAAGAGCATTGTGCGATTTTTTTTGTTTTTTTGGGTGGGGTGGGAGTGGGGGATCGCTTTTATTTGAAGACAAGACGTAATTCACTGTTTCTTCTTTGAGCTATTCTTCCTTTATTTGTTAACCTCGATAGAGTTGGAGAATAGCCTCTCAGTCACTGGTGATGCCGGAGAATGAAGGAGCCTCAAAGCCATATTACTGTATATTAATTATGGTGAAGGTGTTGTTGCATATACTGGTATTCCAGTGGATCATCTATTTTTCATACATAGTTTTCTGTTAAATACCGCTCCATCTCCAGTTATTTTCTTTCCTTCTATTTATATTTCACAAGTCTTGGAATTTATAGGGGGAATGTGGGATCAAGTATTGAATGTTGTTCCATATCATGTGCCTCTGTGAAGCTCCACAATGGCATCCACGGTGGCAATGCCTCTTTCTCTCCTTTGATCCACTGTCGCATCCAACAGAGACCATAGTTAACCTAAATATTGTTGAACCACTGGTTGGTTCTAATAATGTGCCACATATGGCTGAAAATAATGTCAACAATTAATAACTGGATAAATAAAGAAAGCGCACTGAACAATTTCAGAACAGCTTTACACTGCCTATTGTGCTTTATAGTTTCTGAGAAACCCAAAAATGAAGTAACTTGTTGTTGGTCATTCGACCCGTCTTAGAAGTTGTACGAGAGCTGACTTACCACATCTTTCAACAGATGGTCCGACTTTGCCTGTAGTACATGAAGTAGAATAATTCTGGGTAATGTTGGCTAAAAAACGGAAGTAACCATTTCTCATAAGAGCTGACGCACATCTATGTTGTCAAATAATGTTCCAGCATCTGGTCAAATTTTGGATTGACCATGCTCAATTTAGTAACAAAAATAACAATAGAAACGATACAACTGGTCCGCTGATAGTGTAGTGGTACACACGCCTGAGTTGTGTGCGGGCAGCGTGGGATCGATTCCCGCTCAGTGACAGTGTCTATGTGTGCCCTGCGACTGGCTGGCGACCAGTTCGGGGTGTAGTCTGCCTTCGCCCATTGACGGCTGGGATAGGCTCCAGCAACTCCCCGCGACCCTATATAGGATAAGCGGTTTGGAAGATGATGATGATGACGATACAACTGAGCTATGGTAAAAGTTCACTTGTAACAGTCTCGAGAGCAGAGTCAAAGAGCAGGCTTGCCACCTGGAGCAGGACCGAAGAAAATGTACTGCTCTTGTTCTTTTATCTTCATCGCTCACCCTCCCTCACCATGGCCCTGGGTGAAATCGTCACATACCGTGAGAGTGGGGTGCCTTCCATCTTCTTTTCTATAAACCAACCCACCCTGCCCAAAAACAAGTGTGCAGATTCCAATAATGCTTTGCAACCTTATACACCCCTCTACAATCTTTCCCAACAAATGGAATGCTCATCGACCAATAAAACTGTTACTATCCCTGATTTGTATCATTGATTATATTTAGCAGCGTCAAGTGAAAACAACAACAACAAAACACTACCGTTTCACATTTTTGACATGAGCACTTTTGTTTCTTCTGATAGTTCCACTGTTGCTTGGTGAAAATGGCATATTACGGGTTGTGCTCTATTGTCTGCTCTTCATGCAAAGCAATGAATTCATGGGGTTTTGACTGTTTTCAACATTTCCAGTTCTGCTGCCTCATGCTCTCTCAAACAACACCTCCCATCTCCGCATTTCAGATGACTTTCATACTTTTTGTTTGATATTTGAAGAGTGTTTGCTTTGTTCATAATGCTCCTTGAGTCTTACAATGCTTTCTGTTGATTTGCAATCTATCTACATTGGCAAAAGTCTGTGCTCAACTTGTAATCGGGCCATGCAGCCTTGTTAGTATTGTCATTTGCTTCTCCAAATGCTGAATGGCATTGAAAGAATGATGCTTGCATTGTACATCCGTCATTCTGCACGCATTGGTATTTGCCTGATCTTTAGTAATTATTTTAGAGTATGTCTTTATTTATCACTCGTCTGACTAATGACCATGATGATGGATTGCAGTAATGCCGTCCATCACTAGGTCTTTAAGCCCTCTTACCCTATTGTGGCAGCAGCCTATCTGATCTGTCTTTCATTTCCCTTTCCTGCTAAATGATTGAGCATGGTCTACAGTTGAAATTGCAGATCTGCTATCTGGTCTGCAAAAAAATATAATGGTTTCTTCATTGGCCCATGCCTTTGCCCGCCAAGTAATTATGGCATTATACTGCCCACAAACAAACAGATAAATAAACCTTGGATCGTAAACAGATGATCTCTTATCAGTGCTTTGCGGCAGAAATAAACATACTTTTATTTCAGAAAATATGCCATCTTCCAAACCGCTTATCCTGTACAGGGTCGCGGGGAGGTGCCGGAGCCTATTCTAGCTGACAATGGGCGAAAGGCAGACAACACCCACAACTGGTCGCCAGCCAGTCGCAGGGCACACACACACAGACACCGTCACTGAGCGGGAACCGATCCCACGCTGCCCGCACACAACTCAGGCGTGTGTACCACTACACCATCAGTGACCCTATTTCAGAAAATATTGTTCTGTTTTTCAAAAATAAGAAAAACAAATGTCCTGCATGTGGTGGTACAGCAAGGAGTAGGTTTCTGGTGCATCAGACATGCCTTAAGCAGAGCTGGGCATTCAGGTTCCAGGTACGGAACGATCTGGACAGACGCCCATTTTTTGGACAGATGGACAAATGACGAGAAGTCTTTTAAAATGGGACGGATTATGCACGTAAGTGGGTTTTCGTTCATCCCTAACCAGCTCAAGTACAGACTTGAACGTGTTGTGCTGGGTTATTTTAAAAAGCAAGACCACTGTTCTCTTCAATGGCACATAGCTGCCTTCATTAACACTAGAACTTCCATAGCCCGGTTTTTAAACCAGCCTACCTTGCGCTTCCATGGCTGTTTTTTTACACCAGGGAGGGGGGGTGTGTCGGGGGATTAGCCGAGCTATTGTTATGTTAAAGTTTAGTAGCCCGAGAAGCCACCCCCTACTTTGCAATGCAATTACCAACCCCCCCTCCCACCACTTTATTGACCATTTGTTTGGAAGAGAATCCTACATTTTGTAAGCTTCCCAGTAGTTGGGTGCAAGCATGCTCCTTTTGCGCTGTTTACTTTTTGCATTGTTCCCAAGATGAAGGTTTTGCAAGAAATCATCACATATGGGAGTTTTTGTGAGATTTATTGAACACAGAACAAAAAACATATCCACACATAATTAAAACCTATACTTTGTCCGCAGAGTGTGTGCGTGTCTGTGTGCGTGCGTATGTGTGTGTTACAGAATGACAGGGCACTGTTCGCATGCCTACGGCATTTGTGTTCTGCATGTTCCACACATATTTTTCACAGAGCACACATTGCTTGGTGGCATGATTGCTGTTGCAGTTGCGTTTGACCTGGCACTTGAATTTTTTCCCAGGGCTCGATGTAGCTGACTGTAGGCGAAGCATTTCTGAGTGCTTCGCACCTATATATCGGTGAGCCAACTCATGTGCTAGTTTTGCTAAGAAGCTTGCCCGTCTCTCCTTCAGCCCGGTGCATGCCTGGTACAAAACATGTGCATTCAGTGCTGCAATGTCAATCATGTTGTAGAACACGGCGACTGGCCAGCGCCGTGTTCCTCTTCGGACAGTGTATTCCTGCACCATCTGGTCCAGTGCACTTTGTGGTGTTATAGAGGGTGATCGTATTTGGCTTCCTCTTGGTGGTATTCTCCATGTGAATCTCAGTGTGCATTGCGCTGAGAACATAGACAATCTTCTTTCGTTTGGGAGCATACACTGTCAGCATGGCACCAGTTGTTGAAAACACCTAATAAATGAGAGAAAGAAAAAATGTTTATTTCACAGTACGTTTACACACTCACACACGCTAAAGTGAAATGCAGTCGGGAAAACCCCCAAATAAGTGTTTATGTGTATCATAGTCTTTTTACAGAAGTCTGGCTAGAAGCGCGTTAGGGCAGAGAGCCAGCAGTTTTGGAAATGAAGAAAATGTATTTTACATAAGATTGCGTTTGTAAACTCATGGCAGACGCGATGCCAATCACACTAATAGATACCTGAGTGGTAAATTATTCGCGGTGGTCCGTCTGTCTTGTAGATGGAGGAATTTCCCGGCGGATTTTATTCGCTGTGCTGAGGAGGGCGGTGTTCCGATCAAGCAGTCGTCGGGCAAGTGACAGTGAGGTGAAGAAATTGTCCGTTGTTATATTTCTGCCCTTGTCCAGGACCGGTTCCATGAGCCGCATCACCAAATTTTTGGACAGTCTCTCTCCATTGGGACGACTGGGGTCCTTGCCAAGATATGGGATGACATTGCAGACATACTTGGATTTGAAGTCGCAAGCCACCGAAAACTTGCTACCGAACTTGTCCGGTTTCGTTGCGATGTACTGCAGGAATGGGCAACGCTTTTCATGTGCTTCCCAGTAGTCACATTGCACATGCATATTCTGCCCTCTGGTGGTTCAACACATGAAGTACCATTAATAATGTCAGGACGCCATTTCACTGACTGACAGTAACAAGCCCAGACTGTCTTGTGTGTGTAATCCGGGATAGTAATTTTGTTTTAAGTAACTGTTAACATTTAGTAACTTATCCCTTTGCATGCGAAGTATGTCCTTGTGTGGGACATCTTTAGACCGTAAAAATCTCTTTCGGCATATAAATTCTAACGACCCGGAAGTGGAAGTCTTTGTTTCCTCTTAACCTTATATTATTTTGTAATAATTATTTTATAAAAACATAAAATGTCTTGCATTAACACGCAAATGTTTTGCAATAAAACGCAATAGTATTGCATAATTAATCATAAATATTCTCCTTATGTCCCCTGGCTTGCTCCATTCGGCATTATCAACATCGTCTTCATCACATCGCAACGGTCTTGTGTTGCACCTAAATGCTATCTTGGTTAAACAGTTGTAAACAATGCAATCCACTCATGATACTCCAGCCGGTAAGTGGATGTGCACAGGAAATTAGCCAGCTAATGATCATTAAATAATGTTTCTGAGTGTGCGAGAGTTTTTTTTTGTTGTTGTTGTTGGATTGTTTTGGGTAGGGGTGTGTGGCAGTGGGCGGATTGACGTAATGTAAGGACGGAAGCACTTTAAAAGGACGAGGACGATTATTTTTATGAATAAGGATGGAGAATGGGGACCAAACTGACAAAAAGGGTGAAGTGACCAGCTCTGGTCTTAAGAAATGTTCAAACCTAAGTCTCCACCATAGCAAAGCCTTGATGATCACGACTGCTTCGAGAACAATCATGTTGGAAGAGAATGTTGGCTTCTGGGGCTTGGGCCTTCTAGTTTGGACTTCATTTTGTGGTCTGAGTTGTCTAGGTTTTTCAGCTTCCTTCAAGAGATGCAAACATTTGTGTTAGGTTACATGCAGTGGATTTAAAATGAAAAGATTGAGTTGTACAGGTCAGAATGGTGGGAAAAGTTGTGAAATGATTTATCCTGGCCTCTTTTTTTTTATATCACAAAAATCTAGCATATGGACATGGGGGATTTATATCTTTATATCTTACGAACGTGTCTTCATATTGAATTTTCAAGTTATGAAAATATTGCCTCTTGTTACGAAAAATAATTTCAGGATACGAAAGGTAAAAATACAATATGAGCTGCTACTCGCAGCTCCAGAGTTTCCTGAACGTAACATACTCATAACTGCTCTGCCATTGTCCATTACCTAGCATCTTCCTGGCATCACGGTGGCTAAAGGCCCTGATACACCAAAATGACGTTCACCAACAGTGACAGACGCTTACCCCCTGTGACGTCCGGCCGGCTGTCGGCACGTCACGCTGGCAAAACACACCGCAACGACAGACAGCGACGCTGACCATTAAAGTAGCTTCTGCGCATGCATAAGATGTAATACCCTTCCAAACCATCGGCGGCGGTAGTCACCATTTCTCATTGTTAGAAAAATCCAACTGGAAAATTGTTGGCCGGGGGCGGATTATAACAACGTAAACAATGCATTCGGCTATATTCTTCACTCACGATGAACTCCCACGCGAAGTAAACCCTCACGTTCTTGACACGGGATTGTGAAATACTTACATTGTCAACCCTCGCTCTTGTACTTGTAAGAAGATTAAGGCAGCAAAGGCGTGCTCACTGTTTATCCGCATTTGTCACATCCTGTTGGTGCTCCAAGCGCTGATTTGCTAGCTAACAGCCAATCAGTGACCAAATGTCACGACTGGCGACGCCAATTCAACATTCGTAAACGCCCCCCAGACGCTTAGAGACGGGTTACGACACTACGACGGTGGTCACTACACCAATCAGACAGCGATTAAAGACGCCACGACGCTTCACGACCTCTGACGTCGGTTTGCTGTATCAGGGCCTTAAGAGGGACCTCTACCGTATGTGTCTATGTGTGGAGATAGACAGGTAGATGTGATGGATATGTCTATGCAGCGTCCTCGTCATTCGCCCCTCGGGCCATGAGGTGTTCCGATAGTTTTAAGTGAATGAGAAATGAGTAAAAGAAAAAAAGGAGAAAAACGTTTTTTTTGTCATTACAAACAAAGCAACAGATAATAGAAAAGTATGAAAAGGGGATGCGTTTGTTTGATCTCGCCAAAGAATATGACAGTAATGTATCGACAGTCGCCACGTTATTAAATCAGTTCTTTACAAAACGCCAGGCAAAATCCACTTCTGAGAGACAACATGAACCAAAGAGGGCAAAAAGCGATGATTTCTTCTTTATTCTTTGTTTTTTACATAATGCACAACTCTCATTTATTGTGCAATAATCTAATTGTAACATGTATTTGTTACATGTTTTGATGCATTTTTATGCTTTATAAAACATTTAAGTCGGAATATTGGGGGGGGGGGTTGGAACGAATGAGGGCATTTACATGGAAAAAACGTCTCTACTTACAAAATTTTCTACTTAAGAAATTTCTTCCAGACCAATTAATTTCGTAAGTAGAGCTGCCACTGTACTACAGGCAGAAATTGCAGTGTGCGTCTGTCTGCCAGTGCTGTGATCGACACACTGGGTGTGCCCCACCCTCCAAGTAAATGGGGTTATTCCTCTTTTGTGGAGACTGTGTGTGAACGTTAAAGTCCGAATACAGGAGCTTGACATAGAGGTTGCATATCCGGAAATCGGTCATTGAGCACTGTAACGTGCAGCTCACAGTCATGATGAAGTTGCTCACTGTGAACTCAACCCAACAACTCATGGGAGGTGACAGCTTTATATTCTCACAGCCATCTGATGGTTCACTCGCTCTTTTCATCATTGACAAGATGACTATGCAATGCAGTGCAGAGTTCTAAAACGAAGACATTGCTCCCAGCCAAAATAGGAAACGCAAAACTTTGAGAAAGCATGTGAAACAATCACATTCTGCTAATACTCATAGCACCTGAGGCTCTACATCGTAACACCAAACTCAATTTGTGTGAGGTTTCTTATATCCAAAAATGATGAAAGAGGAACAAAATGCATTGAGCTTTTCAGCTCCCGTTTTGGTGGCATTTTCACAGAAGCCGTCTCAACCATCGAGTCCACCCACACAAGGATTTAAAAGTGGTAGTTGTAGTATTATGTTCCTCAAAATTAGGACTACTTCTCAGTTAAATCCTGCTGCACCTCACACCAAAATCTATTTTTGAGTGTTTCTTCATATTTCCCATCCATCTAGGTGAAATGGAAACCTTGCTGTAAACTGAATTGGGGATTTCAAATCTCTGTGGTTATTGCACATACACCCTCACTGTTGATTGACACATTTTTTTCCCCTGGTAATGCCTTTTTGAGATGGACTAAGCATGTCTGCTAAGGATTTTAAAATCATCAATGCCTCAAAACAGGTGGTACCTTTCAACCACACAGGTGCAGAAGAAGGTCTAATGTGTCCAAAATGATTCCAGTCCTTATACTGTCTTAGCCACGCCCATGCAGGTGATGGAACGTTCCAATCTGTAATTCCACAGTCTTAACTGGTTTCAACTGATACTCGTAAGTGGGCCAAAGGGTGCCATAGATAGGGAAAGTTGTAGATCGTCCACCTAGAGAAGACCATAGCGATATCACGGTCTGGCTCAAGTCACCTATCTAATTATCATGTTTCAAAACAGCCGAAATCTAACAGTGACAACAAGAAAAATGTGTTAAAACTCAAAACTAGGGGTGTAACGGTACACTCGGGTGTATTGATACGTTTCGGTATGGCATGTTCGGTTTGGTCCACTTGCGTTCGGTTCGGCCCACTTCTTAGCGCGAGCTTACGCACGGACACTGACTGATGCACGTTGGAGAGTAGGGTAGCGGCACAAAAGAGAGAGCCAGAAAAGAGCCAGAGCTCGATGGTAGCCGCATACACTGCGGTCTCCTGTTTGGGAACATTCTGGCTTTCCTGTTCCCCATCGCCGATGGGGAAAGGTGCGTGGATAAGTCAGAAAGTTGTGTGCCAACATTGCTTCATGAAATCGGCGGCTATGTTGCAGCTAGCATGTCTAACATGCACGGCATCACCCGACTGTGAATGTTTCTTAGACGAGGAAGCAAGCAGTCTTTTTCGCCCAAAACGTCAAACTTAAATAGCGAGATTTATCATATTGTAGCGTCTCCCAGGAACACGCCGTCAGACGTAGTTTGATTATAACGCTTTTATTAATCCAAGTACAACTCCTCGCGCTCTTCTTTCTCCGCTGCTCCACTCGCTTTGTCGTACGATGCATTCATGGACCTCGGAAACATCACAACTCAGCAACACACAAATCCGACCACAACACAGATAACCCAATTTGTTACAATATGCTATTGAACATTCAAAGATTTCAATGCCTAAAAAGTGTATACAATTTCATAGACTTTTTAAAGTTACTGTATTTTTTTCATTATAAAAAGAGTTTTCATATAGTTAGCAATAATTGTAACTGTTATTGTATGTATTTTTTTTTATCACAAAAAGTGTATAAATGTATACATAATGACAACTTGTCTTTAACTTGAATACTTAGGTGTGTCATAGGCTATTGCTACTGAGTGTTTAAAGATTCCAGTGTCTTAATAATTTACAAAATTAAGAGATCTTTATTGTTAGTGTATTTTTTATTCTGGTGTAATTTCTTAGAATATCACCCAAATGGTTCGCTTTTCTTTATTTTTTCTTGTCATCTTTTCTAAATAAACACATTAAAAAAAAAAAATCTTTTTTTTGTACCGAAAATATACCGAACCGAAGTTTCCAAAAAAACGAACTGAACCGAAATGTGATTTAGCGTACCGTTACACCCCTACTCAAAACCGAGTTGATGCTAAACATAGTGGCTCATTCGGCTGTAGACACTGCACTGTGTCCTTGTTTTTGAACAGTAAAAACCTTTACTTTAAGCATCCTTACACACCATTGCAGATTGTGTTTCTGCTTGGGTCTCACCTTCCTGCAATGGCCTGAGTGCAGTTATTGGTAGAGCTGGGCATTCCGTCTATGACGGACAGCCGTCTTGCTGATGGTTGGCGAATGATGGGAAAAATTCTAAAATAGACAGACTAAGGATCATCGGAAGCCCATGTATTTAATCCATCTTTCGTCTGTAGTCCGTCTTTAGTCTATTTTTCATGGCGAGGCTTCGATGGGCGGGGCGAGGAGCAAAAGTGAGTTGTT
This sequence comes from Filicampus tigris, assembly GCF_054856515.1. Classification (NCBI taxonomy): domain Eukaryota; kingdom Metazoa; phylum Chordata; class Actinopteri; order Syngnathiformes; family Syngnathidae; genus Filicampus; species Filicampus tigris. The sequence goes on from NC_141217.1 coordinate 6,447,513, forward strand.
GTTGCTTGGGGGACAGATTTGAGTGATGAACCAGGCTGTGAAAGCAGTGAGTCACTCTCTTTCTGTTCAAATATCGGCTGGGTTGGGGGGTTCGCAAGCAACAACGCCCACACCTTTTGTGTACACCTAGTACCACAATCAAGTGTGTCTTCATTGAGCGCTCTGCTTGAACGAATCTTGTGTCAGTGAATGTGAGTAGGGCTGTCCCGGCTAGTCAACATAGACGACGTCACCGAGGACGTAAATACGTCGGCCCGCACAGCATACCATCGACGAATAGTGTGATGACGCACGTGACGTATTTACATCATCGACACTCGATGGTATGTGCGTGCCGATGATGTAAATACGTCACGTGCATACCGGCAGATGTAAACAAGTGCACACAGCAGAAAAGAAAGGAGAACAGCATGCATGGCGGCGGAACGCCAGTTCGTGCATTCAGGGCTCGTAAGCGGACAGCTGCACCACGAAGCAGCTAAAAAGCAGACAAGAAAGTCCAAAGAATGGACATATTACAACGAAAAGTCAAATGAGTCGGTCGTCTGTATCTTTGTAAAGCCGAGTGATGAACGAACACCTGATGCGACGTCACCCAGGTGCTGCTGGAAGACGACAGAAAGCAAAACGCTAGAGCATTGTAAGTTTGTATCAGTAACTACTACCTAATATGACCCGGTTTTACTGAAGTTGCTGTTATGTGCGACGTATTATTAACGTGCATCGTTAAGTTTCATTTCTCGAAGCAGCGGGTTGCAGTCAAAATTACAGTGTTGTGTTTCAGCTTTGTGCATTGTGGGGCTAACGTTAGCTATTTAACTCCAGTCAAATTGTGGTGGTGCTTGCAGCTAACGTAACTGGTTCCGTTTCTTTATGTACCCACAAACGGAAACATGCGACATCTGTTTATATATCTAAAACGCGGCTGCCCCGGAAAGCTCTCGGTCTCACCGTCTTTGACCCTGGGCGCAACACAGCATGCACATCGTATTTAGGACGATGTATTGCTTCCGCTGCTTGAAAAAAAAAAAAAAAAAAAACCTAGAGGAAACACTGGTCTGCTTACCATAGTCCGTGACTGCACTAATATATTTATGCCTTTTCAAAATCATTGTGAAAAATTTCAGTGTGCTCTCTGCTGTATCTGTCTATTTTTAAGGTGAAAGCAAACTGATGTTACACAGTCCCCCCCAAAAAAAATAAGAGAGGAATGCACACCAGGAAGTGCATCTCAAATCACACTAAGTATCCTTAAAATGATTGTCCAGAACATGAGGCCCATTGCATATGCCGAGGGTGTTCCTCATTGGACTTTATGTATGAGTTATTTATTTTTTAGTTATACTTGGGCTGTTTAACATGAGCTCACACATTGTTTCACTGTAGTGCATGTGAGTGTTCAATCAATTTTATAAACAAAGAATTTTAAAAAAGTGTTCAGAAGTGGTTTTGTAAATTAATAATTCCTTAATAATTGTGTATTGCTTACTATGTGTATCCTGCTAACTTTTCATTGATGAATCTGCTCCTCTATGGTAATAATCATTTTTCTGGTCAGGTTTACGAGTGTAGATATAGGCTTAAACTTATATCTTTGACTCCTAAACTTTGGACGCAGTCAGAACGAGATGTTTCCAGCTGAAGTATGAAAATTGATGCCAGTTATGAGTTGTGAAGTGCATAAAGGTTTTAAACAGGACAATTTAATAGACTCAAATCGAACTTTATTGTCATGAATTGAGGCTCACCTGAAACCTGGGCTGGAGGGGGGTGGACACCTCACCCCCTCCCCTTTTTCTTTAGGAGATAAAAAGGCCTGGCCTTTGTCTCTCTCTCTCTCTGAACTTCACGCTCTCTCCAAAAACACAAGACCCCCCCTTTCAAAAGAAACTTTTCAAACTCTCTCTTTCACTTCTCAACTTTTTGATATTTTGGGCTGCATTTTTGCTGGCGCATCCACGCGACTGAAAATGTCCCGCGGTAGACCTGCACAAAGCTGAAAATTTGGGTCACTCCGAACCTCGTCACCACACACGTGGCAGACGCGCTGGACACCAGCCCTTGGGCAGCAACCGCTGAATCAACACGCTGGTCCTGTCCCGTTCGGACCCCCGACCCCGGGCCGCGGCCGGTCGGGTCTTCTGAGAACCCAACAAAGCTTGGTCCCGCTCCCAGCAGCCTTCTTCTAATTTTCTTTTTTTTGGTTGTTCTTCCATCTCCAAATGAGCGAAGGTCCTTCCCCTCTTCGCTCATCACGTGAGCTTCAGCAAATGTAAGTGATTACTGTGTGACTCGCCGAGGCTTTTCACAGTGGGTGCATAGAAACGCTAGCAAACTTTGTGCATTCTATAAAGTCCACCGACTTGACTATAGTCGTCCTTATGCTCACCTATCAGACGTCCCCTTTTTCCTTTCCTCCCAGTTAATTTCGATATTTGTTTTCTTACCTTTTTTCTTCATTTATTCAGGCTTGCTATATCGTAGTGTTCTCTTGTATGTTAGAATAGTTAATAAACATTGTCCATATACAGAAGTCAAGCGTGAATTGTGTGTGTTTGGGTCAAGGTATTAACCTCTATTTTATTCCAAGAGCTCACATCTTTTTTTATTGTAGCACCTTCACATTTTATGACTACTTTAATGCAGTTCTTTGTCAAATTCCCCTCTAATTAACATACAATTTTGATGTGGTGCCCCTAGAGGCGGGTAGGAGTAATGCAGGTGTTGCTTCCGGCCGCTACAAACTATTGACACTCTTACAAGTGACCCCCATTTTCGCTACACACAATATTAATAGTTCTGGGTGGGTGGTGGAAATATCATAATTGTAGTTATGGTTTCTTCAGTATGAGATCAAGATGTAGTATTTTAACTGCATTTCCATGTATATTATACACCATTTGGTCCATTAACGCACCTCACTGGTTATGAATAATATGGAGCTTATACATGTGAGATGGAAGATATTGATGTGCAATGTTTATGCAATACACTCAGATCACGAATCAGCTTTGTACAATACAGTATTTATGTTTTAACAACTCTTCAGTTTCCTCCGTACGTTGATCTTTAATGATTGATGCATTGGATTTTTACACATTGGACTTCCATACAAGAGCCAGTCGTAGAATTAACGGCCTTGAGATGTTTGCAGATTTAAGTCGTAACCTTCCTATTCGACGATGGATGACGTCAGGGGTAATGAGTCGTGTGCTTTGGGCATCTACGGAGAAACATTCGGCCATAAGTGCTGAAGTAGTATGAGTCAAACATCGTAGTAAAACTTAACTGGCATGCAAAAAGAGAATTCACAAGCTCTTAAACTGAACAAAGCAGCTGCTCTTAAGGATCCATGTTAGACTTCTGTGAGTTTGGTTTTATTACAGCCTCTGTTGCAGCAGCAAAGGTAGAGGGTCCCAATAAACTAATTTCATTATGAACATGTAACACAAGTTATATGCAGAGATGGGCATTCCGTCCCATGGATGGAGGATGAGAAGTCTTTTAAAAAGGATGGACGGAAGTCGGTTTTCATCCGTCCCTCTATTCGTCCCGATCCGGTCAAGTACCGACTGAATGTATTGTGTTGGCTTCTTTTAAAAATCAAGACCACTGTTCTCTTCATGTGCTTCCCAGCAGTCACATTGTACAGGCATAGTCTGCCCTCTAGTGGTTCAACACATGTAATATCACTGATAATGCTAAAGGAGTCAGCCATTTCACTGACTGACAGAAACACACCCAGCCTACCTTGTGTGTGTAATCCGGAATAGCAATTTTGTTTTTTTAACTAACTGTTAATATTTAGTACCTTATCCCTTTGCATGCGAAGTATGTCCTTGTGTGGGACATCTTTAGACTGTAAACACTTCCAGCGTGCACATTTAAATGACCCAGAAGTGTAAGTCTTTGTTTCCTCTTAAAATAACCTTGCATTACTTTGCAATAATTATTTTATAAAAACTGAAAACGTCTTGCAATAAAACGCAATAGTATTGCGTTATAACTCAATCTAAAATATTCTTGTGATATCCACTGGCTTGCTCTGGTCCGCATCATCATCTTCATCACATCACGACGGTCTTGTGTTGGCAGCTAAATGCTATCTAGGTTAAGCAGTTGTAAACACTCCCGATACTCCCAGCCGGTAAGTGGATGTGCATAGGAAATTAGCCAGCTAATGATCTTAAATTAGGACGGAGGACTGACCGGCAAAAAAGGGTAAAGTGCCCATCTCTGGTTATACGGTCCATGCATTCATTCAAAGTATATTTGCTTCATGCAGGCATATTAAGTCTCTGTTGTAATTCACTATGAAATTGCACCCATCTGGCAGAGAGGAAACAGACATTACTATCACTCGCTTCAAAGTGAAAGGCGCAGAAACTGTTTGCCTTTGAAATACGAGGCAAGCGGACAATGTGAGTTGGCATTTTAATCATCTAACCAAGACATGCATGGCAGATATTTTGATAAAGACAGCCGGCTGAATGCATTGGCAACAGTGTCTTAAAGAGCAGAGGTGGGTAGAGTAGCCAAAAATGTACTCAAGTAAAATTACTGTTACTTCAGAATAATATGACTCAAGTAGAAGTAAAAAGCAGTCATCCAAATAATTACTTGAGTAAAAATAAAACTTTGGGTTGTGCTCGTGTGTGTGCGTGCGTTTCAGTCTGTATGTATGTGACAAAACATGCAAAACAAACATTTCACTCAGTGATGTCTATTAAGCTTTAACAGTATTTGGCTCTCAAGTTTCTTGCAGTGAAGCTGTGATCGTTTAGCAGTAAACAGGAGTCAAGTGTCTCACATGCCGCAGATGCAGACATTTTCGATCCGTTTCATCCGAAAACAACTCTTTCACGCAGCTGAAGTTGAATATGATCACGTGACGAGACTGCCATACGGCTACCTTTGATTGGTGAAGCACGGTCACATGATAGAACCTGGTGCAAGTCTCTGACAAAATAAATGCGCATTTCTCAGAGAGAGAGAGAGAGAGGAGCCTCTCCCAGCTGTCTTTGGGCAGTAGGCGGGGGACATCCTGAATTGGTTGCCAGCCAATCGCAGGGCACACAGAGACAAACATCCACACTCACAATCACACCTAGGGCCAATTTAGAGTATCCAATCAACTTATCATGCATGTTTTTGGAATGTGGGAGGAAACCGGAGTACCCGGAGAAAACCCACGCAGGCACGGGGAGAACATGCAAACTCCACACAGGGAAGCTGGAGCCGGGATCAAACCCACGACCTCTGAACTGTGAGGCGGGCGTGCTAACCAGTCGACCACCGCCGCCCCAAAAAAAGACATTTGGTAAGAAATGTTGGGTTTTATTCACGGTTGTTTTTGTTTCTTAGGGCACTTTTTTGATTGGCTACATTTCACGTCACAGTTCACCGCGTCATTGACTCGGGAAGATGTAAGACATAAGATAGCCTGGTGTTTGGCGTCCTTTATCGGAATGGATAAAGTTGGGACAAAAACAGTCCGATTGTCTTTATGTGTGGACCCGGCCTAAGTGAAATTAGGAACAATGGATCCATCAAAATGTGTACCACAATGAGTAAAACAAACACAATAACATTAACACAAAATAAATCGGGATAAGCAAAGGTTGACTAATCAAAGTAAACTTTAATAAAACAATCAAACAGCTCCTTTAAACACATTTTAATGACCAGTGTGGTGGGCTAATAAACCTCCCACATCTATTTTCTTTTTAACATAAACTGTCACAGGAATAAAATAAAATGAAACTACAACAAACACATTACTCTTACCTTGTGATTACAAGTGATAGGCATACATACAGTGCAGTACAGAGCCAGTCTGTGGCTAGCTAGCAATCTGCTGGTGGGGGAAGCTAACATACTACCATAAGATGATTAAAGAGATGGAAAAAACGTTGGCCTGTCAGTTGGATCAAAAAATAATAAAAGTGAACATTAGGCCAGTATAAAGTAGACACCATATTGAGTATTGTTATCTTTACAAATTATTTTAAGAACCCCGGTCCAGCTACATAAAAATAAAAATGCTGATTGATTTACTAATTATCCATCACTATCATGTCAGTCAGAGATACCAAGCAGCCAGAAGAGGGCGGCAGAGGGAAGTACGTATTTGGGTAAGTTGCAGTCGGGAATCATTTGAAATAATTGCGTCATATTTGTTTTTTTGGGGGGTTTTGCTTTCTCAGTATTTCTGTCTGCCTCGTCAATGATTATTGTGTCCACCTGTGTGCATTCCACCCCCTAGTGTTAGCCAATCAGCTCCTTACCTTGTTTGACTTGTCCAGGTCTTTCTCGTTGTCTCGTCAGTATGCTAGTATTTAAGTTTCTAATTTTAATTCAGTCCTTGTCGGACCATCGTCGCTGTCATGTCGTGTCGTCTTGTTTCTCATAGTGTTGTGTTTTGTTTCCTAGTTTTACGTTGTTACTTTGAGTGTTGGATTTGGACTTGTTTATGCTGGGTTTTTTTTTTTTGGGTTCATGAATATTTTCTTCAGTACGCCCTTCCTCCCTGCTTTTGGGTCCTCTAACACGCAACCATGACCACTTGTTTTCATGTTATGGTAATTGGGCATTGCTTTGCATTTCAATCTATTATAGGCTGGCTATCTCTTCCATTGTTAGAGTTAAAACTAATGTAATTAATATTTAAGATTATTTTTGTTTCCCCCCGTTTTGGAGCCCCCTGGAGTCCCTGCATCCTTATCATCAGCCTGAATTGCCTATTGGGCAAGCCAGCCCTGACTAATGGCATTAAACATCGCTTAACAGAACACTTAATAGCACTTACTGGCCAAAACAAAAACGCTTGAGCTGGAGTCGCCGGAGTGTTTTCTGCTTAGAATGTGAGTCTGCTTCCATCATGGAAACTTCTAGTCGTTCGATCTGAATCTTTTCATCTCACATTCTCACCTTTGCCCTTTCAGAAAAATAAATTTTAAAAAAACTTGACACATAAAGCAAAAGGGAAAGGCAATACATGCACAGTTAATCCTTTGATCCTGGCTAAAAATACGTCAAGTGACATTACTGACTTGTTCTGACTACGTGTCGTGGAGTGAGAAATTTAGTTTGTGGCGAAGTTTGGACTAGCAGTACACACAACTCTAAACAGTAACCTTAGGATGGAGGCTATCCACTAATTTAGGTCATCTGGCATCACCATGGCAACTGAAATGACCCTATTCTGTTTTAAAAGCCAGCACACTTCAAGGTTACATTGATTTACAGTATATTGAAGCTGCAAAATATAAAAAAAATTCCACCCTACAGTAATTTCATATGAAAGCCTCAAGGCGCGCTTGGTATTAGTAAAGAGCTTTAAGAGATTCCAATTGATTTTAAAGAGTGTGTAAGATGAGAAAATCAGTATTCTGCATCTCCCATTCAGGAATTCCTTGATATATTTGCCAAAGCTTAGAAGCTTTCACTGTGCATTAAATCGCCCTCAAGCTCCAGCTCAACAATGGGAAAATTCCCCCACCAACTCCAAATTGTTTCAACAGATCTTAGACATGTGAACGGATCAATATGAGTGATAAACTCATACATTATCATATACAATATTCCAGAGTTGCATACATACAGAATGAGGCGAAAATAATCAAAATGTGGTGGGTGAGCCCTCACTGTATATGCATGGTAATTGTTGAGATGAAAACATTTTAAGGTAACAAATGGGGCAAATGAAAATGTTAATGATTGTTCCAGAGTAAAATTCCAAATATAACTAGGCAGCTTTTAAACACTTTAATGTAAAGCACGTAAGGATTTCAGGAATGCAACTTCTCATTTCTGCGTCTCTACTGCGTCTCACAGTAATTGTGATGTTTCATGTGTCCTTCCTTGCCCTGATCTACTGTGACTGGACCTTAATGGGGGTTTCACCTGAGACCAGGTCAGTGGCTGCTGATTTTACTCTTCTGTCAACCCATATTACATTTCAAATGACTGTCTTACTAGAACCTCACAGTTCCTGTGTATTGTAAAGGTGATATGCCAACTGTGGAGACCGTCCCTAATTTTTTTTTTTTTAACCGCAACAGTTAACACTTTTGCTTTACACACAATATATTGGGGATAGGGGGGCTCAGTATCTACCATTGCATTATACCGTCTACTTTGCAATGGAAGAACTGTCACAAAAGTATAGTAATTACTCACGGCATTATATTCGTCAAAAAGCTATTGAGTCTTGCGTATATTTATGTCACATAGATGATCGTAAAAGTGGGCAAAATACCACAAAAAAGTGGTACACCCATGCCTCAAGTTTGAGATGATTTAAAGAACGATATGGAGTCTTTATTCCCAAAACCAATTCTCAAAACATTCCAAGCCCCCTCATGCACATTTTAGAGCACAAGTTGCTGGTTTAATCAACCAGATTGAACAGCTGCCGACTGATTCTTTGACTGCCTCCTCTGCTCGCCTTTAGCACTTATTTTCCTGCCACAAGCTTGACAGAGGAACGTAGACTCGTCTAGTAAATATCGTTCGGCCCAGAGCGGATATGCAGCTAAAGGGCAACGCACTGAGTCGGATGTGTTTAATCAATTGGATCTGACCTTAATTTATACAGAGTAAATAATGAACCGACCATACTGTATTAAAACACATTAACATCTAAATCATTCAGAAGAGGCAAGGCAGGAATGGATGATTGAAGTGTAGTGGATCCTCGTGTGTGCAGGTGGGGACCCTTTGGTTCCTGATGTAGCTTTTTGAAGGCCTTATAGTATTTAATGTTTGAGCTCCCGTCCCCAGGAGAAGCTCAATAGCTACTGTGGTGAAGGTAACAGCGCCCTGATCTTTTCATGAATAATTTGCAGCACAGTATTTCCAAAGTTATACCTGGGTAAACGGAAGATGGACAATATTTCAGTGGGATCCATTCTTGGTAACTTTTGGGTGTTTGAAATAGAGTTCAATAGACTCAAGATAAAGGGTCTTTGTGGTTTCTTCTCTTCAATTAGAGAAGAAAATAAAGATTATAAAATTGTATTATGAGCTTTTATTAAGATCCATAATGTCTCTTTCTAATTGACGCTTTCGCCTTAATTTACTGTTGCAAATTTCTAAAGAGCTCTCTGAATCAATGATGATCCCACTGTCCACAATCCCTTGACAAATGTTATAATACTGTAGCAATCTTCTATGATCTTTACAAGTTTTTACAAGTCATTTCCTGTTGTCTGGGGGGACTGTGAAGGCGGTAGGGGGTTGGACAGTGGGGAGCAAGAGGGGCTGAGGAAGTCTGTTGAGTCGATTTAGCGCGTGCGTGTTGTTGTTCCAGTCGTTTGGCGTGGTTACGGTCTACAGTAACATTTCTGTTGTTCATTAAAATGAGTTGTTGGTAGCCCACTGCTTGGTCTGATTCTCTGCAACGCTACATTGGTGTCAGAAGTGAAACCATCGGCATGGCGTCGTGTAAGGAGAATGACGGAGCTCGCCCGCTGGTCAAGCAGGAAGCGGTGGACAGCGCATATGATGGCGTGTGGGGCCGTGAAATGAACCCCGATCGCGTTTCGGAGCATGTTGACCACCTGAGGCGGACCGCGAGGAAGCTGGCGTTCAATGCTGGTTTCGGCTCAGTGAACGCTGACGGTGTCGCACGTGCAGTCAACGATGATGGCCCCTATCGTAGCCAACGGCCTATCAAGATGCCTAAATACTCCTGTAGGGCGGACTGGGAGGCTTTCCATGCCCAATTTGAACTTTTGGCACAGCCTGCTGGCTGGACTGAGAGGGATAAGGCACTGCAGCTCGCCATGTGTCTTACGGAGGAAGCTTTGTCCTGCTTGTTACTGCTTAGCGACCTTGTATGATGTTTACAAGTTATGTGATGTTGTCTGGGGATACCGTGAAGGCGGCAGGGTGCGTGGTACACATTGCAGAACAAAACCGAAGGCATTGCCTGACCATCAAGACAGAGTACAACAACATTAAGAAGGAACACTGTTGCTGTAAAAATGGATAGCTCTTTATTTGCTATTACGATCATTAAATTACAAAAACAAAGAGAAAGAAATCCCTATACAAATGTTGCAACATGGAGACCATAGCAAGCCTTATTTGCTGAGCTAGCTAAGCTTGCTAGTCCCACAGACAGAGGTGGGTAGAGAAGTCAAAATGTGTAATCTCAAGAAAGAATACTGTTACTTTAAAACCCTATGACTCAAGTAAAAGTAAAAAGTAGTCCTTCAAATAATTACTTGTGTAAAAGTATTCCGTGATCAATTTACTCAAGTATTGAGTAACTGGTGAGTGACTTGGCATCTATTTCGCTCATCCTGCAAAGGAGGGATACACTTAGCTTTATAGGTAAGCATATTTAAGTAAAAAAAAACACCTTTTTTGTCCTCCAAAGTGAAATTTCTATGATGTTTTTGTATTGCTGTGTTTGAAAAACGAAACAAAAAATTGAAAACAGTTCACACATGTTTGAGTGGCTTAGTAAGCTACATTCTATACAGTTAGCATGATGTTAGCTCAAGACAGCTGGGAGATGCATTTCTTTCAAAATGGTGGGCTTGGGTCAAGTTGTGCCAATGGCATAACTTCCCCCAACTTATTATTTACTAGATATTACTTAATTGTATTTTATTGATATTGTACGGCGTATTTTTACATTTGATCACTAAAACTATGCACCATTCTTAATTTTGGACCAAAATCCATCATGCCACACAGATACAAAAGGAAGACAGACAGGGTTTCAATTCCGCTTGAGGAGTTGGAAAGAGCAGTGAAAGTGGTGCAACAGGGGAAGACCGTACGTCAAGTTAGAAAGGAGATGACAATCTGCTGTATGACCTAAAAAGATACACGGATAAGGGCGGTAGGGCTGAACGAATTTATGAAAAAATCGAATCGCGATATTTCTGGCAGATGTTGATTTTTGGGGCGAATTTTTTTTTTTTTCCCAATCAAGCTAGGTGTGAAATTCATACATTTATAGACAAAATTATATCATAACATCTAAACATTAAAAACTGGTACCCTGATGCAAAAATAAAAACGATAAGAGATAAAGATAAGAACTGTTTCCAAATGCATTTATTAACAAGAAACATGCATCTACCTGTATATTCTTTCAAGTCCTTAACCAACGGACGTTATTACATCCGAGCAAAAAGACCCACCTTTGATTGTTTTAACTTGGAAAAAGTTGTGCAACAAATCCTCAATTTTGTTGAGTTAAAAAGTTAAATACCAAAAAATTTCTAAACTCATGTTGGATAAGCAATAACAAAACCAAAATTCAACAATTTCAATAAAGGAAAAAAAAGGATCTTGCCCAATAGTCAAATACAGTAGGTAGGTCAAGTTCTGAAAATAAAACTGAAAATATAAATAAAATAACATTCTTACTAAAATTAGGTGACCCTACCTCTGCCCTTCTGAAAAATTGGTGGGTCATTCATTTATGGCTCAGCAGCACCTAAATATTGCACATCTATTTTGTAAACAATAGACCATTGCTGAAAATAGCAAATATCTTTTTTAAACAAAGACACACAACAATCTCTCTGATGGGGAACTAGTGGCTGGTATACACAATTTACGAGCCAGTTTGCTCATCCATGGAAAGTTAACATTGTGCATTCTCCACCAGGCCAGTGGATCTTCCTCTCCATCAATAGTAGGAGTCATCAGATAGTTGTCCAGTTCAGCTTTAATGGCGTCCTCCAACTTCATAGTGGAGGAAGGAGGAGGTACAGCCTTGCTCTTGAAAAAGCTGCTCAATGACTGCTTTTCCTTACCTGGGGTGGATGGCTCTGGCACAACTGCACCCTGGGGTATGACATCTGTGGCACTGACACGAGCCCTTTTCCCCTGCAAAACACAGTGATAGCAGCTGTCAAAGTTTTGAAGTCTGATCTGATGTGACTTTGAGCAACTGGGCATTTTATGCAAAAAAAAAAAAAAATTGCCAATCAGTGTCATAAAAAAATCACTTGTACTAATGTAGCATTTTTTTTTAATTACAAAACTACTCAAAGAAACACAACAAGTTACCTTTTGTGCCACTTTTTCCATTTCGATCATCACTCGCTGCACTTATATAATCAGTCTTGAATCTAGGATCAAGGAATGAAGTAATGTCCAGAAGCTCCTGTGTGGATGGCTCACTGTATTTATTTTCAATGTAACTAAGAGCTCTTGACTTTATTTCCTTGGCAAGATCAGTGTCCTCATCACTTTCAATCAGGGTTGATCGTCTCAGGAGGTGAAGCAGTGGCTTCAGAAACGACACACTCACGAAGGCTTCACCAGACGGGGCATCTGTAAACTCCTGAAGAGGACCAAGGGCATTGCTTATTGATTCAAGGACATCTGTGTTCTGCCAAGTTGTGACCAGGTGGTGTCTTCTTGTCTTCAAACAAAACCTGAGACAATGCCTTGCTCTGCTACAACAAACACCAATCATTTTTTGCCCCGAGCCCCATCTTGTTGGACGCTGTCTGTAATCAGTGAGTGCTCAGGTAAAGTGAATTATTGCTGTGCCTTTTCAGTGCTGTCTTCTTTTTCCAGTTATGAAAGAAGACACTCACAATCTGTTTGCAAAGCGATGTAGCCCGTTTAACTCTTGCATCATATTCAGCAGCATTTTCTGGACAAAAAAATAAAAAATACAAGAACATTACCTTAAATGAGCATTAGAGGCTGAAGATGTAATGATAACCATGGGAAACTTTGCAAGATATTTTTTTTAGGAATATAAACTGGTCAATTAAGAATAAAAAAAGTAATTACTGATCAAAAGTATATTACACATTGTTCATCAGCTATCTGATATTGATGATAAATATGTTATAATTTATTCAAAGTAGGTATTTATATAGGCGAAAAAAGAAACATTAAGAGAAAACTTAAAGACTATTTTTTAGTTAGGACAAGACAAACCATGAAGTTAAAATACAAAAATGCCAATAAACACACACAAACACACGCACATGCAAACTTACCAATTGCAAGATGCAGCCTGTGTCCAAAACATTGAAGTCCGGTCCACCCATTAAGTTCCACAGCTTTGACAATATTTGCCGCATTGTCTGTTGTAATGCACGTAATACTCCACGTTTTTCAACTCCGTTTCTACCTTTTCTCTATGTTCCTCATACAGCTGTGGGATGGCAACTTGGTTGAAGTAGATGCGAGAGGGAATCACGTATCTTCGGTCCAGCGTGGCGATGAGGTTTTTAAACCCGTCTTTGGTGACAGTGTTTACAAGCACCATGTCCTTTGCGATGTAGTGTGTTATGGCATTCGTTATTTCCCTGTGTCTTCGGCTGTTCTTCTGATACGGAGGTACACTGGCAAAAGATGTTACAATCGTAGTCTGTTTGCTACATTGGGCCAGAATAGTTTTTACTGGGCTTTTCGCCTCACATTTTCATCACACACTGTTCATACTACACGCGTCTGTGATGACATTGCAAGTGTCGGTATAAATTGGTTGTGTTTCTGCGGAATTTTGCAACTTTTTCACGACAGGTTTTACACAGTACCGTTCACTGGTGCACATCTGCAGTCTCAAATCCGAAATACTCCCAAATTGACGACGTGCTGTTTCTCTTGGGGATAAAACCCCCTAACTCCGCTTCTAGTTCCACGGAAGCCATATCAAAATCCACTAATGTTATAACACGGCAGTAACAAGTTAATACTGGTTGTTTATCTTGACTAGTGCATGAGTACCATCGCGCTTCTGATTGGAGCGGGTGACCTGTGCGCGCGTACCATGCCACCTTTGATTGGTGCACATGACTTGCACATGCTTTACATGTCGCTTCTGTTTGGTGAACATGACTTGCACATGCTTTACATGTCGCTTCTGATTGGTAAACATGACCTGTGCAGGTGTACCACTTGTAACAGCGGCGAGACAAAATGCAAACGTAAAATAGTACACACAACTGATCCTGGACCATTTAAAAGCCCTGCAAACAAAATGCGGCTTTGGCGATCTCAAGATCGCATTGTCTGAAATTGCGATTTCGGTCTGAAAACGATAAATCGTTCAGCTCTACTTGGTGGTACAGATAGAAGGGAGCACAAGTTCTCATTCCCCAGCAGCATTGACAAGTGGAATGTCCGGTAGTAGGCTGAATCTGCGAAGATATTCAGATGCAGTTAGGTGCTCATTTTGGAATATTCATTTTTTTTCTGACCATGTGTTCCTTTGGCCTTGAAGTTACAATTTTAAATAAGCATTAATAAGTACTTTTGTATTGAATTTGTCTTGCTTTTATATAGCATTATCATTTGTGAGATTAGAATTGTTTTAAGTTCAGTTATCAATGGCACAATTCACCCCAGTGATTTCTGATTAATGGTACAATGGCACTCGGGGCAAGTTGTGCCACAAAACCCCTTTTTTTTCCCTAAATCTATATTTTTCAAATAGTTTATTTAAGATCCAAAGTGATTGCTCCCCGAGATGCACAACATCCTAAACTACAGTATATGTACATATATTAGTTGGAGTCGTTCCTGTGACCCCCTTGTGTAAAAGGCACTCTATATACTGTATATGGTATAGTATTGGCACTACTACCCCACTCTTCCCTAAACCTAAACAAAAAGAGCCAACATTCAACATTGTGCTTCCCCTGTGTGTAGACAGCATGTTTGCGTGATTGTAAATGGATTGTTTTCTTCATATTCTCACAGAGCACTATACTGATAATGGTTTAGGATTGACTGTGTATATTCACAAAAACAAAGCGACATGCAGTAGCAGGACTTTATATTGCATGGCCTGGATACAATCTAGTGCACTGCATTGTTTGGTAGATTTTGTTTATTATTGTGCTGCTTTAATATATCCAGCCAGGAGTCATGAGAGATATATGAGGAGAAAAAGCATTTTCTATACAATGAGCATGGCACTCTTATTTATATGTTGATCTATTTCCTCACAATAAAGACAATGCATTCCTCGGAGCAACCTTTCATTGTACCTGTTGTAGCGGTTGAAAAGATGTTGTAACTATACATACAACTTTCGGTTGATTTAAATTACCTACGGTGTTTAACAAATTAATTGGCCCACCACGACCTACTGTATTTGTCACAATCTAGCATCATAAAGTGCTTTATTTCTGACTCTCAATTTTAATTTGCTCTTGATGTTTTATCGTTTGGAAAATGACCTCTCGGGGCAGTCAGAAAATAAAACAAGTATCACATTAACCGCTAAACCAAAACCAAAAATTTAACATCCTAATAAAATATGCTTTACCATTTTTTTTTTATATAACAGAAAGCAGTCTGTTTGCGCGGTGGCAGTATCTTTCCCTTTTTTGCCCTCCTCTCCTCTTTCTCCATCCACTTCTCAGCAGTAATGCAAAGTACAGCATCTTATGGTTTTTATTTTAATGTATTTTTGTTTTTTTATACAAAGTATTTTGACGTAAATTTCGACTTTAAAGGTTAAATCCGACACAGTGATACATTGTGAGTACATGTACAGTCATGATCTCTGTTGCTACTTTGTATTTTTGCTGATAAAGACATTTTTCTCTTCAACTTCCATGTCATATATGCGTATGGGTCCAAATCCCGATTCTCACGTGACTGAACGAACTGACCTGTCATGGACCCAGCAGACTCAGTCAGACACAATCCCTCAAGTCGAGGACATCACCACCTGCTCCTAAACATCCCTCCACCTCCAATCAGGGAGTGATTGTCTCACCGGGTGCTGCTTTGCCTTTTCACTTGTAACCTCTCGTGTTGCTCCTCCACGATGGGTCGCTCAAGCTGTCGCAAGTCACGGTCTGCCTCCAACCGCCCTCAGCATGCTGACCACCTCCAAACCCTTTGTGTAAGCTGTGTCTTTTCTTCCATGTCTCTCTCGCCTTTGCCATCAACTGTCCTATCCTAATTTTGTACAGTCCCCTTCTAGTTTAACACCCGATGTTTTGTTTTTAGATTCTGATTTTTCTGACTGTGAAGATGGCCATGATTTGGTTAAATCAAATTCTAATTTTGATTCTGACATTGATTTTGGGCTTCCTGGTTTTTCAAGCCCTCCTCAGTTTTTTTCACATTTTTCTGATGATGATCCCATAGTTTCCAATTCAGATTTTGACACACATTTGGGTTTTCCCGGTCCCTTCCCCAGTCATTATTTAAGCCGTTGTCAGTTTTTGTCACGTTTTTACGATGATGATCCCTTAGTTTCCGATCCTGATTTTGACTCTGATTTTGTTTTTCCCAGTCCCTTCCCCAGTCACTAGTCAAGCCTTTGTCAGTTTTTGTCATGTTTTTCTGATGATGACCCCTTAGTGTCCACTCCAGAACACTTTCCATCAGACCCTTGCCTTGGGCGCCCGGTTGGCCATTTACACGGGACCCCAGTCCCATAACTTCACGTACATCGGGTTCTACATAACCCAAATAGGAGCTAACAGGTGGTCCAGCAATGCTAGCAGACTCGGCCTGGACCGGGACAATCATTTCACTCAAAGGACCAATGTCAACATGCATAGAAACATGACAACATTTTGGAATAAAGTATGTTGCATGGAGGAGAGGAATGCTAATCAGCCGGCGACTCACATGTATAACAGCGTTAGTCTGCCACATAAAATCATCCATCCATCCATTATCTCCCGCTTATCCGAAGTCGGGTCGCGGAGGCAGCAGCTTCAGCAGGGAAGCCCAGATTTCCCTCTCCCCAGCAACATCTTCCATGGTCTCAGATTTGGAGGTGCTGATCTTCATTCCGACCGTTTCACACTCGGCTGCGAACCGCTCCAGCGAGAGTTGGAGATCGCGGCTTGAAGAAGCCAACAGTACCACATAATCTGCAAAAAGCAGAGATGCAATACTGAGGCCACCAAACCGGACCCCCTCGACACCTCGGCCGTGCCTGGAAATTCTGTCCATAAAGGTTATGAACAGAATCGGTGACAAAAGGCAGCCTTGGCGGAGTCCAACCCCCACAGAAAACGAATCCGACTTACTGCCGTCAATACGGACCAAACTCTGACATCGGTGGTACAGGGACCGGACAGCCCTTATCAGGGGGCTCGGTACCCCGTACTCCCGAAGCACCCCCTACAGAACTCCCCGCGGGACACGGTCGAACGCCTTCTCCAAGTCAACAAAACACATGTAGACTGGTTGCGCGAACTCCCATGCACCCTCGAGGACCCTGCTGAGGGTGTAGACCTGGTCCACTGTTCCATGGCCTGGACGAAAACCACATTGCTCCTCCTGGATCCGGGATTCGACCTTCCGACGGACCCTCCTATCCAGCACCTTGCCGGGGAGGCTGATGAGTGTGATCCCTCTGTAATTGGAGCACACCCTCCGGTCCCCCTTCTTAAAAAGGGGGACCACCACCCCGGTCTGCCAATCCAGAGGCACTGTCCCCGATGTCCACGCGATGTTGTAGAGACATGTCAACCATGACAGCCCCTCAACATCCAGAACCTTTATGAACTCCGGGCGGATCTCATCCACCCCTGGGGATTTGCCACCGAGGAGCTTTTTGACTACCTCGGTTGCTTCAACCCCAGAGATAGGAGAGCCCACCTCAGAGTCTCCAGGCTCTGCTTCCTCAGTGGAAGGCGTGTCGGTGGAATTGAGGAGGTCTTCAAAGTACTCTCCCCACCGACCCACAACGTCCCGAGTTGAGGTCAGCATCTCCACTGTAAACAGTGTTAATGGTGCACTGCTTCCCCCTCCTGAGACGTCGGATGGTGGACCAGAATTTCCTCGAAGCCATCCGGAAGTCATTTTCCATGGCCTCCCCAAACTCCTCCCACACCTGGGTTTTTGCCTCAGCAACTGCCAGAGCTGCATTCCGCTTGGCCAGCCGGTACCTGTCAGCTGCCTCCGGGGTCCCGCAGGCTAAAAAGGCCCGATAGGACTCCTTCTTCAGCTGGACAGCATCCCTTACCGTTGGTGTCCACCAGCGGGTTCGGGGATTGCCGCCACAACAGGCACCGACCAACTTGCGGCCACAGCTCCGATCGGCCGCCTCAACAATGGAGGCATGAAACATGGTCCACTCGGACTCGATGTCCCCCGCCTCCCCCGGGACATGGGAAAAGTTCTGCCGGAGGTGAGAGTTGAAACTCCTTCTGACAGGGGATTCTGCCAGACGTTCCCAGCAAACCCTCACAATACGTTTTGGTTTGCCAGGTCGGACCGGCATCTTCCCCCACCATCGGAGCCAACTCACCACCAGATGGTGATCAGTTGACAGCTCCGCCCCTCTCTTCACCCGAGTGTCCAAAACATGCGGCCGCAAGTCCGATGATACGACTACAAAGTCGATCATCGAACTGCGGCCTAGGGTATCCTGGTGCCAAGTGCACATATGGAAACCCTTATGTTTGAACATGGTGTTCGTTATGGACAATCCGTGATGGGCACAGAATTCCAGTAACCGAACACCGCTCGGGTTCAGATCGGGGGGGCCGTTCCCCCCAATCACACCTCTCCAGGTCTCACTGTCATTGCCCACGTGAGCATTGAAGTCCCCCAGCAGAACGATGGAGTCCCCAGGTGGAGCGCTCTCCAGCACACCCTCCAAGGACTCCAAAAAGGGTGGGTACTCTGCGCTGCCGTTTGGTGCATAAGCACAAACAACAGTCAGGACCCGTCCCCCCACCCTCAGGCGGAGGGAGGCTACCCTCTCGTCCACTGGGGTAAACCCCAATGTACAGGCGCCAAGCCGGGGGGCAATAAGTATGCCCACACCTGCTCGGCGCCTCTCACCCTGGGCAACTCCAGAGTGGAAGAGTGTCCAACCCCTCTCGAGAGGACTGGGACCAGAACCCAAGCTGTGCGTGGAGGTGAGCCCGACTATATCTAGTCGGAACCTCTCAGCCTCACACACTAGCTCAGGCTCCTTCCCTGCCAGAGAGGTGACATTCCACGTCCCAAGAGCTAGTTTTTTATGCCGGGGATCAGACCGCCAAGGTCCCTGTCTTCTGCCGCTGCCCAGCTCACACGACATCCGACCCCTTTGGCCCCTCCCACCAGTGGTGAGCCCATGGGAAGGGGAACCCAAGTGTCCTTTTCGGGCTGAGCCCGGCCGGGTCCCATGGGCGCAGGCCCGGCCACCAGGCGCTCGCCATCGAGCCCCATCTCCAGGCCTGGCTCCAGAAGGGGGCCCCGGTGACCGGCGTCCGGGCGAGAGAAAACGTGGTCCATTAATTTTTTCCTTCATAAGGGGTCATTTTGAGCCGTGCTTAGTCTGGTACCTCACCTAGGACCTGTTTGCCATGGGTGACCCTACCAGGGGCATAAAGCCTCAGACAACTTAGCTCCTAGGATCATTGGGGCACGCAAACCCCTCCACCACGATAAGGTGACGGCTCACGGGGGGGCACATAAAATCAAAACCGAGCAAAATACACTGCGTACCCCCCTGCACAACATGTACAGTCTGTTCATAGGATTTGTTACCCAACATTATTGGAAGGGTCACAGTACCTAAAGTGTCCTAAATTGTCCATTCACAGCACGTGCGAAGATGTACTGCATATTCAACACGTTTGCGCAGTCGGGATGGACATTTTTAACTACTCCAAAATCATTAAACAGTAGAACCAGAGGCCATTAACACTTTTACATCAACACCCACTTGACTCTACCCGAACATAGGCAGTAGGTTCCGACTCACTCACCAAACCGGACTCGCACCAAAGGGGGTGAGGGTGCTGCTGTTGAGTCATCGTGGCGACCCTGCGATGGCAACTCTGGCATATTGTGCCAGCTACCGGGAGTTTCCCTGCCCCCATCCGTGGGGCGAGGGTGAACGCCGGGAAGGAGGCAAAAACCTCACTCCACGTAGGTTTGCTCCCTCTCACTTTCGCTGTCCTGACGGTGCAGCGGGAACCTCGTAGGAGTGGTGCTGCGGGTCCCCTGCTTGTGAGGAGACCACTTTCTATCGCCGAAAGCACCCAGATGTCCTCGCTGCGGAGACCGGTCTCTTGCGCTGTTGCCCATCTGAAAGTACCTGGAGGTGGACCTGCAGCCAACTCTGCCACAATCACAGCGACAGGCACGTCGTTGTTGACCGCGCTCCGCTGGGCTCAGCAGACGAGACCCAAGAAAAGAAAAAAACGTTGACCATCCTCTTGGGCACGGGATCGCAAATTCCTCGCCACGATCTGCAAGTGAGCTGCTCCAAGGCATGGACGAGCTTTTCCATAGAATTAGCGTTGCAGTCCACTCCGCACTGATGAATTAAGGGACGCCACAACAGTAGGCTGTGTGACAGAGTAGGGAGTTGCAGGCAAGCCAACCATCAAAGCCTGCCTGGCCCGTTCACAACGGCCCGCGATGATCAAAGCCTCTCCCAAATCAGTGACCCCTTGTCCGTGGCACTTAGCCTGAAGGGCTGGGTCAAGATCAGCAAGGAAGCGCCTGAAAGTTTTGCCATTTTTGGCAGCCCTGTCATAGTCTGGAAACGCTTCAGCCACGAGTCTGGAAACATCAGCTGCATACACATCCAGACTCTCATTTGGCTGGCGGGGCCATGCAGCAACATATGTCTGGAAAGACATGAATGATGCGACTTGGAGAAAATGGACTTACTGCTTCTGTCCAAAAGCCTCCTCGAGATTCCCCTTAACTCGTTCATAATCGCCTCCGGTGGCAAACTTTCCCACAGCAGAAAAGCCGAGCCTCGTCAGGAGGCGACTCACCAGAACAGCGACGTAAACCCCCACTTCTTGCCTGCGCGCAGACGACGGCCTCCAACTGCTTCACCCAGGTAGCAAAAGGCTTCTCGCAGTCCCCGCGAAATGGCGCTGGGAGCTCGACTCTCATGCTACGTACGCCACCAGTCCACAAGGCAGCGCTCCAGTAATAATCTTCATCAACGCCACAGTCCATACTGTCGCGCTTTAATACACCCAACATGCCGCTCCAAAGTAGAACAGCTAGCCGAGTAGAAAGTTCAATAAATTTCCGAAGAAAACAGTTCCAAAACCTAGGAAACACACCCGGACCGCCGCTGCCACCAATGTAGCGTGTCATGTGTACGGCATTGAAAAAGACTTTGTCAGAAAGAAAAATACTTAAGAACTTGTACTTCTTTTGGGAGCGAAAACTGTTGGCCCCGTTTATTTCCACCTCACCATAAACCTCCCTCACTTTTCCCCCTTGCTCTCTCATTGCTCTCCTCTTACATCATCACTCTGCAAGACGTCCCCCTAAAAGCTTACACTACTAAAAAAGAAAAAAAAGGAATAAATGACATTGAAACTCTAATATTTTCAATTAATATGTGCCATGTCACATGATCATAAAACGTTTGAAAACAAGGTGAAGGGTCAATTATTTTTCAAAACTGTGTTGTATTGTGCATGAAACCTTCAAAATAGATAAATATGAGTCTGGGGCTCGAGCACCTGTGGGTGTGTGTGCGACAGCCGTGAGCCCCGGTGGGAAAAGCTCTGACACCTCAGCACTGGATGAGAGCAGCGTTGTCCCGGGAGCACTGGCGATCCAGTCGGATCCAAGCGGGGGCGATATGACGGTCGTAATGCTGGCATTGACATGGTGGAGACAAGTGTGGACGGCAGAACACGGCCCGTGGAACTTAGTAAAGATTGTCCGATGAACAGAAATTACGATCTTAAAATGTCAAACGGTCTACGCATCAATGAAGTCAATGCAATGAACTTTGAATCAACACAACGCCCTCTTCAGGAGAGAGTCGAGCGATGCATCACTGTGTCTAAGTATAAACATTCAAATATCTTTCAAATGGTTAACCATGAGAAAATCATATGGGACCCGAAAGTTAAACCTAGAGGAATATTTGGTGGACATTTAAACATTAGAAGTCTTCTGCCGAAGCATGAGGAAATCAAATTGTTACTGCCGCACTCCAACTTGGACCTTTTTATGCTTGAGTGAAAGCTGTCTTTACAATAAAATTTTAACCACTTTTATCGATGTGCCTGGGTACACATGTTTTGGAAAAGATCGTAATACTGGGGGGGGGGGGGAGTAATCATTTATATAAGGGATACTTTTAAATTTCAGGTAGTGGACTTTGACTATAATGTATCAATTGAATGTCTAGTTGTAAGTGTCCATTTATCCCCAGAAATGCATGTTCGTATTTTAGTTGTATACAATCCCCCATCAGGTGATCAGGGATTTATTGATCATCTTGCAAAATTGCTGAAAGTTATTTCACACAAAACAGAAGTGATGATTTTTGGCGACTTAAACATCAATAGGCTGAACAAGAACAAACGGAGAAAACTTAAAATATCCATGTCCAAATTCGACTTTACTCAGACAATTAAGGGCCCAACCCGGATCACCAGGTCTTCCCAGTCCCAAATATTCATATACACAATGATTTTTTCACACCTCAACTACTGTATCACCTCATGGTCACAGGCTGGCCAACAGGTGATAAAACCCTTAGAGAGACTTTATAAAATCTTTGGAAAATGGCCAATAAGATCACGCCACTGTCAGGCCCTGGAAGATCTGAAAGTGTTGAATTTTCACAACTACATTACAGTGTTAAACTCTGCTCTGATGTGGAAATGCTTGAATGGCCAAGCCCCTCAGATTTTATCCGATTTGATAAAACCTTTACATGTCAGTGGAGTTGTAAATAGGAGGGCAGTTGCAGGGAATTGTAAAATACCCTACAGGAAAAACCTCCCTCAGCCAGACATCTTTCACAGTCAGGGGAGTTAAGATATGCAATGAGCTATCCTCTGATGTGAAAGCAACACAAAATTATAAACTCTTCAAAATTAAATTGGCAAAATGGTTGATTGAACATCAGGCCTGCACTCACAGGTAGTGTGTATGTGGATGAGGAGGGGGGAGGGATTGGGTTGGCGGCCTCGTGCATTTGTGTTCCACTGATTTAAAAAGTATATTTACTAATGTAGACATGTCTCAAAAGTTGTTTGTGTTTTTTCCTTTTCTTTCTCTGATTGCTTAAAAGCCCTTCTAGGGATGGGCATTGGAAATTAGCATTAGCTACAAATGCCGTGATGCTGTGCATTGGAGATTGTTTTTCATTCAACTATGTTGTGGCATCTGTCCCTATTCAAATAAACATGAAATGAAAATAATTGTTTGTTATAATGAATATTGTAAAATATTTGAAGGATTTAGTGTCTATTTATATTTATATGTTGTAACTGTATTTCAATGCTTATTATTATTATTATTACTACAGATGAAAAGTAGCCTTTTGGCTAATTCTGTTTTTTTAAGCATGTTTTTTCATGTGTTATGTGAAATGTGCACTGTCCCCTTTCAAATAAACCAATCAAATAAACTATCTATCTATCTATCTATCTATCTTTCAATAATTTGTTAAAGATTAACCTCACTCCCCACTCGTGTCACTACAATTCTGTTAAAGATAGTTCAGAGACAATCAGACTCAGTGACATGTCTACAAACAACTCAATTATGGGACATATTTTGCTTTTTTCTTTTGCATTAAACACCACAATGTCCTTTTTTTTTTTGGTTGTTGAGTTCTGTGAGACTACTTAAATTAATTAATCAATAAAAATGGAGCAACCAATTTAGCGAGAACTATTAACAGTACCCATACAATCCATACATTTTTGTCGACGTGATAAATTCTAGGTACAGATGACCAAACTGTGAAAACAGACCTACATTGGGCACATACTAATGCTAACAGTGAAACGCATCATTAGATTGAAATATATAGCTGTAAACATGTGAGTCCAAATCTATTATTTTAGATAGAGCAATTTTATGGAATAAATTATAATTAATAAATTGGATATACACGTTGTTGACTATACCTGCTGTGAAGATGCCTGAGTCGTAAGCTGTCTGACTCCGAGGTGCTCGCGATGGCCATCTTTGTTTTCTTCTCTAAGCATGCGCGGGTGGAGGAATCGCGGCTCGACTGCATGACGTCATCTTAATTTGCATGTTGTGATTCGTCGCCTAACAAAAGTGATTTGTATGCTCTGCTGGCAATTCGTGCGTAGTGAAGATTCGTAGTCGTGGAAGCAAGAGTTGTATTCTCAAAACAATGCACTCACAGATTTTTGATCTTTACTCAAAAGAAAACATTTCACACCCACAATTTTGATACATACTCACAAGAAAAACATTCAAACCATCACAATTCTGATTTGTACTCACAATAAAAAAATGTAAACCCTCACAATTTTGATTTGTACTCCCAGGCAAATAATAAAAACAAATTTTTACTATTACGGATACGAATCGTTAATCACGCATATGTCTTTTTGACAGCTCTTACGCCATATGCCAGCAGCCTCAAAGTGTCCACATTCTTTCCTTTATTGTAACCTATTTCCTGACTTTGTGGAAATCAACTTCTTCCTCGACAATTGTGCCATGTTTTTGTGGTTGAAACAAATGATACAGTATAGTATATTGTAGATGGAGCCTGAAAAACCTGAAACAGGGTTGCAGATTTTCTGTTTCAGCACGCCAGCAAATGTGTGGCTGCAATCGCTTGGTGTGCGGTGAAGAGTTGCCAATTTTTTTTTTTTGTCTAATTCTCCGGTTCAGTCACTTTCAGCCACGTCATTCGGTGGGCCTAAACTGAACATACCCATCATAAGAGGAATGGGTATGGTTTGTCCTCATTAACTGAGGTCATATTTACCTGTATGACTATATAATGGTAGATAAAGAGTAGATTTGGTACAAAAGCACAGATTGAAGGTTGCCAAATTAGTAACTTTTTCTTGAAACACTTGTGCCAGTAACTAAATCACACACTAAAGTGTTGCCAGAATGTATTTTAGCTGTAGAAGGGGCCTTGACGTCTTCAGCTGGCACCATGCCAGCCGGATGCATGTGGCCGGCCGATAAGCCCTCCGTTTGTTTCCTTGAGCCACATGTCTTGGCTGGTGTTAAGCTTGAACTCAAGTTTGAAATTTACTTGGACAGAGAGCCTGGCTACATGAAGACATGTGTAATGTAAATGAAACGGGCACGCGCTCTACAGATCCCTGACGGCGTGCCAGACAAGCCCATCCCCTCTCGCTCGGTCTTCCTCTTGTCTCCAAAAGGGATGCGGCACCAGGGCGTCAGAGTGATAAATAGTTCACCTTTATATGCCAGGAAAGCCTGTCTGCTTGTGTCGCTGTCAAGTAGACCACATCACATTTGGAAATATAGCCAAAGATGATTTGCTGCAGGCACTATATTCACACTATTCGGTGAATTTGCATGTTGCACTTAGGAGCATAGTAGTGTTTCTCAAAAGTAGGATTGTGTCTGCTAAGACTATTTCTTCAGTAAACAAATATTGAGAGTGGAAGAATGGTTAGGTGTACATCTGTCTCACAATTCTGATGTTTGGGATTTGAATCTCTAGTTGTGAATTCGTCCACTGTAAAAGAGTGATTATAGAGGGTGACTGAAGCAAAGCAGACACACCAACCTCAAACCACCCTTTGCTCCACCACCATGAAAACCCTATTAGACACTCAAGGGTGCCCATAACAGATAGAAATTATGTGCCCCTGCCTAATACCTGTCAGGGTTTGAGGTGGAGGAACCAAATGCAGGGCGTACTGAAGAGAGCATTTATTAACAGCAAAAATCCAAAACTCAAAGTAACAAAGAAACACTCAAAACATTACAGCAAGGACAACACGACAATGACTGAACAAAAACTAGCAACTTAAACACAAGCACACTGACGAGACAATGAGAAACACAAGGTAGGAGGGAGCTGATTGACCATCACTAGGGAGTGGAAGGCACACAGGTCAACACAATCATGACGAGACAGATACAGAACACTGAGCAAAACATGAAACTAAAGAAAGCCCAAAACAAACATGACAGTGCCCACCCTCAAAGGACTGCTCCCAGACGTCCTCAAAAATAGCAAAAAGACAGGGTTGGCGGTTGTCCCAGAGGCCCGAAGGAGCCAATCGGGCGGTCGTCCCGGAGATAAAAGGGGGCCGCAGGATGTGCGGCGGCGGGCGCTGCGCTGGCTCCGCCCGGGCGGCGGCAGGGGAGCGCCCGTAGTCGTCAAGGAGCTTCTGGAGGGCCAAACTGGTGGACTGCAGCCGACAGGACTCAGGCAGCGTGGGACGGGAACGGGGGGCGGCCACTGTGCAGTCGCCGCCGGGACAGGAACGGAGGACAGCTGCCAAATAGCATTCGGAGCACGGCTGCAGCTGTCGAGGAGCCGGCGCGGGTATGGGGACTTGAAGAGCCTGCATGGGCATGGGAGGCAGCCACAGTGGCCATGGACCTGCTGGGTTCCTTGTTGGTCGGGTCATTCTGTCAGGGTTTGATGTGGAGGACCCAAATGCAGGGAGGCAGGAAAAGCAGGGCGTACTGAAGAGAGTATTTATTAACAACAACAACAAAAAAAAAAAAAAATCTTGAAAAATCCAAAACTCAAAGTAACAAAGAAACACTCAGAAACACAATACAACATAACACTGGGAGAAACAAAACAACATGACAGCGACAGCAAGGACTAAACAGACAATGACCCGACAAGGACTGAACAAAAATTAGCAACTTAAATACAAGCACACTGACGAGACAACGAGAAACACCTGGACAAGAGACACAAGGTAGGAGGGAACTGATTGGCCAACACTAGAAAGTGGAAGACACACAGGTGGACACAATAATCGTGATGAGACAGATACAGAACACTGAGCAAAGCATGAAACTATTCCATCCATCCATTATCTGTACCGCTTCTCCTCACAAGGGTCGCGGGGCGTGCTGGAGCCTATCCCAGCTGTCTTTGGGCAGTAGGCGGGAGACACCCTGAACTGGTTGCCAGCCAATCGCAGGGCACACAGAGACAAACATCCACACCTAGGGGCAATTTAGAGTATCCAATCAACTTACCATGCATGTTTTTGGAATGTGGGAGGAAACCGGAGTGCCCGGAGAAAACCCACGCAGGCACGGGGAAACATGCAAACCACACAGGGAGGCCGGAGCCGGGATCGAACCCACGACCTCTGAACTGTGAGGCGGACGTGCTAACCAGTCGACCACCGTGCCGCCAGCATGAAACTAAAGAAAGCCCAAAACAAACCAAACATGACAATATTGCCACAACCCAACACCACCATAATCCTTTTGTGTGGAATGACAATAACATTCAGCACTGGGGTTAACTTAGGTTAACCAGCAAGTATTCCCACTGAGAATAACTTCCTGACCCAGAAAATTCCAAACAAAAGGAAAACAATTCACAAGATAGCTTTTCCTCCTAGGTGTTAAATGAATCCTGTCGGTAGAAGAGGTTCCACAAGTAAACATCTGATCTTTTGGGAGAGATCAATGCTCCCATCAGGGTATGATGTGCATATCCCATAATTGAAGTCGGGGTCACTGCAGTGAGGAGTAGATGTGCTTCTTGTCTGTTCACGAAAGCAAATGAATGCCTTAATAGAGTACTTGAATAATGTTGTTTGCTCCCTCATAAGCACCAGTCAGGCCCTAAGTTAAGGCTTTAAATGAGGAAAGTCTTGGTGTGTCAAATGAGGTCTTAAATTAGCAATCCTCTTTTTAGCTTCCTGTCGTTTCGCTTCATAAATTAAAGGGGAAAATGTATGTTTTAATCCAGCAATAAAATGTGAATTAAGTAGTCCCCATACCATCCCCCCCCCCAGGCTGCTTTCATTTTCTATGAACTGCAATGCTGAACACCATGTGGTGCATTTGTAAGTGGATCCTGATTTTTTCATCTCTACTTTTTTTCCCCTCAGAGTTGTCATCCAGTTCACTAATTACCTGTCACGGATTCTTAGTACCAGAAAAAAATAAAAAATAATGATTCTTCCCTATCAAGGATATTGCAGTCTTAAACAGTTTAAAGCAATTGTCATGCATCATTAAACTGTGTTTTAAACACAGTTATGTATGTGTGAGGTGAGCCAAGGAGGCTGTGAGATGGGAATTGAGCTCAGTGTTTAGTTTTTTTTTTTTTTTTTCTAAGGGTGTGTACTCAGCCAAGTCACACTTAAGATCGTTTATGTTTTGGTGGCCACTCTTCTTACCCTTAAACCATCTGCCCGGAAAGCTGCGAGAAGCCCAAGTAACACATGAAGGCCCCATTAAGTGCAAATGTCAGCTTCATACTTCAAGTTAAAAAATTGGACACCGTCGGGAATATAAGGTCAAAATGATGTCATGAGGATAGAGTTTTGTCCAAAAAGTGTACTCTAATAGGGACGAAGGTTATTTTCAAGGGTTTATATTTAAAGATTTTGGGTTTGAATCTCAATCTTATAGAGGTGATTTGCAGGTTCATGTTGACATCTCTGGCTTTTCTAGTTTATTTGGGTGGCTGCCGGGAACAGGGATGGTGCTACACCGGCACTAGTGGGGCTAGAACCCCATCATAAATCTGTGTACTGTAGACCCAGAAAAACAGAAAAGTTTGTCTGTAATTGCACATAAAAATTAGGCTAATGTTGGAAATGCTTAAAAATAATAAGAATACATAAAAATACTAATTGCTAAAACACTGAAATGCAAAAGCTTATGAGTACTGGGGATCAGCATGATGGGTGCCAATTGGCATGAGGTAAAATGAATTAGAGATGAGCAAACTCAAGTTAGCCTGAGGTAGGTACATTATAGGTGCAAATGGCATTCAGACGTGTAAAGAGGCAGTAGTAGCGCATTATGATTGTTTCGAATTGAGGAGCAGATAGCCTTTGTCGTATGAGGGATCTTGTACAATACAGCCCACTAGCCTGAGATGATCACATAGACCAGGGGTCAGAAACCCACGGCTCCGGAGCCGCATGGTGCTCTTACATCCCTCTGCGTGGCTTTGGGAAAATAAATTATAAGTGTTCGATTGAAGTAAATGTTATTTGTTTCAAAAGCATGTATCATGTCTTCTTATTAAGTCAAAGTTTTGGCCACTTTCCTTTGTGGTAGAGCGGATACAATCTGATTATTTGCAATGCAACCGTAGTCTGAACCGCGCCAGGTCGCATAACTCCGAAGCCCAAAATGCTTGGGCCCATGCTCCGCGTGGGCGGAGAGACTAAAGTGCTGGCAGCGGTGAGATCGACTCTGCAAAGTTGTTTTGAGTAACAGTATTGACTTTATATTTGACTTGAATTTAATCCCAATTCAAACATGAAGCACAAAGTGGACATTTATGGTGAGAGTAATTCATCCACAGCTCAAATCAGATCATTTTTTAACACCCGGTTATGACATGTTACTGACGTCTCCATGAAATGAGATCAAAAAGCCTTGCTTCATCATTTCCCCCAAATACTATATTTATACCTCCGACTGAATCGCTTCACTGTAGAAATGCCCTGACACGCTGCACCACATTTACTCCTGTAAACACTACGTCGTGAGTGAGTCATCTCTTCTTCTGCGCAAGCGGGTCACTTTCGGGATGCGCACACACACCCCAAAGGGACCGAAGTCGCATTTATAAATTATGTAATAATGAACACTTACACACACCAAAGAAAAGATTTTTGAAATGGAAATGACATCTTACAGTCATGCGTAAAGATGAAAGTGATTTCCCAGTCCTAATTTGCAGTCGCATGCGCGCAAAGGTTCAGGAGCAGAAGTCCCATTAACCAGGTAAAATAAATATTCAGGCAGTTATTTTGCAATTTGTATTTGTTTTCATTGCTCAGAAAAATGCTGCTCTTTTTGTCCATTGTATTTTAAAATTCAGGTCAAGTCTACACGCTCCGAAAGCCAGGATGACGGCTCACGTCACTTTTGTTTGCTAGATGGATAATTTAAATTCAACTTTTTAATTCATTTGAAATAGACCTTCAAACCTGCAATTTTTTTTTGTAAGAGTTCAAAATGTGTTCATTTAATAAATGTAATACATATACATATATATATATATATATATATATATATATATATATATATATATATATATATATATATATATATATATATATATAAAATATTCTTCATTTCAGATGTCAAAAAATGTTTGTGGCTCCCAGGGATTTATTTTCCGTGGAAATCGATGTCGAAATGGCCCTTTGAATGGAAAAGGTTGCCGACCCCTGACATAGACAGTATATAGAGATATGAGAGGTGGGCCTATTATTTTTAGAGAAGTCCGTCACAGTTTTTCTGCAGGCAGTTTCTGTCCTGAAGGGTGATTGAATAAAATCAGATGGTGACAGGCCCGCCTTTACCAACAGGCTTCCTTGCTGGAGCCCAGGGGCCTAAACGAGTCAAGGGCCTATCAGAATAATAACAAAAAAATCCCAAATTGTTGATATTTATGTCAATCAGAATGTAAATTATTGGCATGAGTTGACCAACCAACAGGCGATTCTGTACAGTTTCATGGCTGTAATTATAGTGCGTTCCAAGAGAGGACTTTCAGACATTATTCTGCCACTTTTTGAACTGTCAGTCCCTTTGTCACTGTACCAGTTCACAAAGCCCGCTCTAGACAGCTTATCTTAATGCCAAAGGGCCTATCTGAAGGCATTACATTGTACATTATTCTTCTGCCATTTTTTTGTTTATCAGTCATTCAAATAGCATCCGCGGACCAATCACCAGAGGTGTGCATTCCGTCTGACTGACGGACCAGTCCATCAGTCCGTCACTGACGGACGCCCGTTTTGCTGATTGACGAATGACGGAACACCTTTTAAAATAGAACGAATGACGGAAGTGGGTTTTCATCTGTCAATGTAATCATCACTAACCATCAGTGACAGTCCGTGACGGACTGACGGATTTAGTAAAATGCCCACGTCTGCCAATCACACACCCGTAACACAGACAAGGCATTTTGTTATTATTGCGTTTGTGGAATAAGAGTTAATCCACCCATTTTTAGCCATCTCTGGGGGCGGCCATTTCGTCACTTCTGTCGACTGAAAATGACATCACAGTTGCTCAGGGCTCAGGTAACGACCAATCACAGCTCACCTGTTTTCTGAAGCTGAGCCATGATTGTTCGTGATCTGAGCCTTGAGCACCGGTGTCATTTTCAGTCGTCAGAAGAAGTCGACAAAATGGCCGCGCCCTGAGATGGCTAAAAACTGGTGGATTTTGCTGCTTAACTCATATTGCACAAATGCAATATTCATCAGAATGCCGTGTAGTGTAGTGGGCCTGCATAGAACATATTCTTGAAAAAAATATGTTTGGGTTGACTTCCGCTTTAAGCGTAGTTGTTTATTATATCAGTGCAATACTACTAACACTAGGAGTACGAGAGCAGTCATTTTGACTGTTTTCAAACTTTGATGTGTTATTCTCTGCATTTACAGATGACCTATAAGATGCTCCTGGCCTTTTGACTTTTCCTAATTCTGTATATATTTCATTACCATCGTGCAATTTTATGGTATTAATCAATATAAAAATAGTTACAAGTCATTATTCCTGTAACTATGGAATCTGGTCAATTTGACAGTTATACTTACTCTTATGTACATTGCGCTGGGACTGCGCCGCCAGGTTTCTATAGAAACCAGTGGTTGCATTGAAAAAAAAAAAATCTTTTAGAGTAGAGGAGGCGTTACATCTACTTAAAAAAATTGTCGAGTTTGAGGATAAATTGCTCAACGGACACACAGCGAGTCAGAGTAAAAAAATCACCCTGTGCCAGCCAAGAGTAGCCGTATCTCGTGTAGTATAAAAGGCTGTTAGATGTGATAGTCAGAGCTGGGCATTCTACCTATGTGATGGACTGGTCCCCCTATCTGCCTATGACGGACACCCATTTTGTAAACGATAAACAGGAAACTTGAAAAAATAGTCGGACTAATCATAGCTATGAGCCATGATTGGTTATCTGAGCTCTGCGCATCGGTGATGTCATTTTCATTTGACAGAAGTGACAAAATGGCTGCCACCTCAGATGACCAAAAACGGGTGGATTTCGCTGCTTAAATCATATTCCACAAACAATTTAATCAGAATGCCATGCTTTAACTAGTGGGCCTGCATAGGAAATAAATTCTTGAAAAAAGTATGTTTGAGTAGACTTCCACTTTAAGCTTCAGACATGAGTTGTCACAGCAGTCCACAAATTGCTGGGTGGCTCATCCATGGGGCTGTGAAAAGTCTGTTATTGACATACACTCTGATGTTGTTTACACACACTCCCTGTGTCCTGTGAGAGAGAGAATGCAGGAACCACAGGATGAGCTGTTCGTCCAGGTGGAACGAGGTGGAGAATTTGTTGGCCGGGACTGAGGTTGGTGGGTGGTGAATGCCAAGGAGAAGATGAATTCTGGTGGTAGTATTGGGGCGCTCAATGTGTTCATGGAGGGCGGATAGGATGTCAATTTTGTAATGTCTGAGACCTCTACCCGTGTGGTATGCACATTGGAGAGGTTGGAGCTTGTTGCTGTTGGAGTGGGGCTAGGAGATTACTCCAGATTGTGGTCGCAAAATGTGCTTACTTACTTCGGTCCACTGCTTTACCTTGCAAACCACTTTTTTAGGCTTCCCTAGGAGAGGGATGCATGTTGGAATGAGGAGGATGGTGAGATGGTCAGATTTCAGAGGGGGTAGTGCGATAGATCTATATTCTTCTAGAACTGAATCATAGTACTTTGTATTTATCGAGAGGCATGAGGTACATATATAAGACTTACAAGAATAAATCGACTCAAATAATTAGAAACAGTAAAAAAGAGTACTATAGTAAATTACTAGAGAACAATAAAACACACATGGACAACATTGAAATACATTGTCAAAAAAGTAAAGTTGAAGTCTATTTTGTAACAAATGACAGTACTACTTATGACATGTCGAAAGGCCTAAATAGACCAAAAAGACGCTGGCCAACAGTGACGGACGCTTACCCCCTGTGGTGTCCATCCAGCTGTCAGCACGTCACGCTGGAGGAATACACCGTAACGACAGACAGCGACGTTGACCATTAAAGTACCTTCCGTGCATGCATAAGATGTAATGCCCTTCCATACCATCGGCGGCGGTAGTCACCATTTTTCATGGTTAAAAAAATCCAACCGTAAAGCTGTTGGCCGGGGGTGGATTATAAAAACGTAAACAATGATTTCAACTATATTCTTCACTCATGATGGATCCCACACAGTAGTAAGTAAACCATCACTTTCTTGACACAGTAAATCTTACATTATCAACCCTCGCTCTTGTACTTGTAAGAAGATCAAGGCAGCGGAGGCGTGCTCACTATTTTTCCGCATTTGTCACTTCCTGTTGGTGCTGCGAGCGCTGATTTGCTAGCTAACAGCCAAACAAAGAGACCAAATGTAATGACTGGTGACGCTGATTCAACATGCGTAAACGCCCCCCGGATGCTTACAGAAGGGTTATGACACTACAACGGTGGGCATTACATCAAACAGACGGCGCATTCAGACGCCACGACGCTTCACGACCTCCGACGTCGGTTTGGTCTATCAGGGCCTTAAAAGCTACTGAGGAATTCAATGCTTTTTTTGTTGCTGTTGGCCCTGGCTTGGGGAATGAGATTGCAAAAACTGGTGATGATGAGGTGAGAGTAAAGAAATATATGTATGTCAAAGAAATAATATTCATAAGAAGAACTAATGAGGATGAAATAATCGATACAGTAAAAAATATAAAGAGTAAGAACTCAACAGACTGTAGTAGCCTTGATATGACAACTAAAAGCATACCGGTAATTGAATGTATTGCCAAACCTGTGTCTCATATCTTCAGTCTGTCTTGGCAAACTGGCATATTTCTGAGCAAAATGAAAACAGCCAAAGTTACTGTATACCAATTTTAAAATAAGGTAATGTATTCTAAACTACAGACCCATTTCTTTACTACCACAGTTCTCCCAAATACTTGAGAAAATATTTTACATAAGACTGGATCATTTCATCACAAAGCATAGTATACTGTACGAACAATAATATGGCTTCAGGACTAAAAGGACAGCATTATTTGCACTCATAAAATTTGTTGAAGAAACCACAACTGCAATAGAAAACAAAAAATAGGCAATAGGCATATTCTTAGACTAAAAAAAAGCATTAAATACCGTAGATCATAAACTATAACTTGAAAATGTGGTATTAGAGGTACAGCGCTGACCTATCATATAACAAGGATAATAAGCTACTTACCCAATAGATACCAAAATGTTGAAATGGGAAACTTCAAATCACAATTACAGAAAAATACATGTGGGGTGCCTCAGGATTCAGTGCTAGGACCACTGCTGTTCATATTATACATACAGTAAATAACATCTGTGAAACATCAAAAATTCTCCAAACAGTATTGTGTGCTGATGACTCAAACCTCCTATGCCATTGTGATAACTTGGAGCAACTCCTGGAAACTGCAGGTAGAGAGCTGAGCAAGATAAATAATTGGTTTGACCAAAATAAATTAAAACTAAATATAATTAAAACAAAATTCATAGTCTGTGGGAACCGACCTACGAACTCCAACAAGCAACTCATGGTAAATAACATAGAAATTGAAAGAGTAACAGTAATTGATTTTGAGGAGTACTAATAGACAATGAATGAAACTAGAAGCTACACATAAATTATATCAGTGCCAAAGTATCCAAATCAGTTGCAATAATGAACAAAGCCATACCTTACACCCTGTACTGTTCCCTCACACATCATCTTTTGTGTAGAAGTATGGGGGAACACTTACAAAACAAACATATATCCTGTCTTCATCCTGCAAAAAAGAGCCATTCCAATCATCGATAAAAGTCATTGCAGAGAGCACACATATCCACTCTTCCTCAAATTCAAATTCCTTAAATTCTATGATCCAATTGACTAAAAAATTCTCGAAATCATGCACAAAGCATTAAACCAGCAGTTACCCACCAGTATACAAGAGTTGTTCCAATTGAGAGAAAATGAACGTAATACCAGAGGAAACCTCATATTAAAAAAACAAAACAAAACATCAGAACAAACGCAAAGCTCCACTGTATTTCAACCAAAGGTGTAAGCCTATTGAATAGCTGCAGTATGGAAATGAAGTCATGTAACACCTTAACCAAATTAAAGGAAAAACATTCAGAAACTAGTCCGCTGATAGTGTAGTGGTACACACGCCCGAGTTGTGTGCGGGCAGCGTGGGATCGATTCCCGCTCAGTGACAGTGTCTATGTGTGCCCTGCGACTGGCTGGCGACCAGTCCGGGGTGTAGTCTGCCTTCGCCCGTTGACGGCTGGGATAGGCTCCAGCAACTCCCCGCGACCCTGTATAGGATAAGCGGTTTGGAAAATGACATTCAGAAACTCAACACTCAAAAAATATGGTATGGTAATATGTAACAGTGAGTATGGTATTGTTTTGTTTTACTTATGCAGTACCCAAAATCTTCTTGGGTATTTTTTTTTCACATTCACACTTTTTTTTCGGAATAAGTTCTAATCTATGCAGGCCCACTAGTTGAAACATGGAATGATATGTATGTGTATACGTGTGTGTGTGTGTGTGTGTGTGTGTGTATATATATATATATATATATATATATATATATATATATATATATATATATATATATATATATATATATATATATATATATATATATAATATCGCGCCCCCCCCCCCCCAACCACCAAAAAAAAGTGTCCGTGATTGACGCCGCCGCGGGAGAGATGCTATGGCAGAGGCTTTTTAAGGATCATTAGCTGGCTATTTTACTGTTCAAACACGCTTCAAAATGCGCCCCTAGTACTTTACTACTTACCCAACTGCGTGTGCTTCCTTCCATTATGAGCCCCGGGGTTGGTTTTGCCGTATTGTATAATTATTTGGGTCCAACAGACGGCCAGAAGTCGCATTCAACAAGTTACTTATTTATTTTCCACACTTCCCTTCGTTCACGGCCTTCAATATAAAAGCATACCAGCAAACCACTATACACAGCAGGTTTGCTACGGCGTATTTCCGGAAGTAGGAAAGATGCCAGAAGAAGTGCATGAACACCACCTTGATGTGCCAGCGTCATCCAAGCCGCAGCTTGATTATACTCGTGGACACAAGTTGTTTTGAAACAGTTACGTTCCAAGTCTGGGGGCGTCGCTTCAAAAAGACAGCGACAAAAATGTATACCGTGCCTAATACAACCATAAAGGGACCGAGATGACTAGACTATGCATTTAATTTTATTGACAAACTAGTTTGCTTTGCAACAGCAACGAGCTGCGTGCTGCATCCTCTCTCTCCTCCTCTCCGTGTGGGAAACTGTATGTCATCGCAACATGTGACGTAATGGACCGATCAGAGCAGCAACAATTTCTGATGGGCCAGCCAAAGATATGAGTTTAACCTATATCTACACTGTTAATTCATAAACCTGACCAGAAAAATGATTGTTACCATAGCGAAGCAGATTCCTCAATGCAAAGTTAGCAGGATAACACAGTAAGCAATATCCAAACATACATTCAAATATGTTTCATTGCAAGGTAATTTTGATTGATCAAAAGACATAGGAAGTTTAAAGCTGCAGTTCCCATGTCGACCTCTTGGGGTCAGTCTTTATCCAGCGCTGTCAATGTTCATCGGGGCTGCCCCCTGCTGATCGCAAGAAGGACCTCCTGGCTTCCCGCTGGGGGAAGCTCCACAAAGTCTGTTCCGTCCGAGGCCATCCAAATCCACATCCGTTGTCTGTAGAGGGGGTCGCGGTGACGTAGTGTAGAGTGGCTCCTTATCAGGAGTTTGTGTCTTCTTGAGTCCTAGCATGTCTTTGTAAAATCCAATTGCCGAGGTCCCCTGGTGATTCAATTGCTTTGAAGTGAGGCTGGGGCAGACTTGGTGGCATCTCCTGGCTGGCTCTTGTCTCCAGCCCTGGAGATGTGGTCCACATGAAGGCATATGCGCTACACCAAATTGTCAGGTGCGTTGGGGACGCGTCATCCCTATCCGCCGAAACTCTCAGAGAGGCGCAACATGGTTCCTAACATGGTAGACTAAACTCCAGCACAAATATAAAGATGTACCGTTTTTACACTGAATGAATGAGCGCCTGTCTACCATAAATAGGGCCCCATATCTGGCTACTGCTGACTGACTTTTGGAGTGGATCTGCTTTCTCGAGTTGCATTTCATTTAATTGCACTCGCTATTGACGTGCAGCAGTCAAGCTCGGCAAGCTGTTATGTTGGAAGTGCTATGTGTTTCAAGTTTCATAGTCTACTTCTCCAATTAGAGAGGTAAGTTTGCTTAAATTAGTTGCTACTATTATTCTACTTTTATTCAGAATACTACTTATTTTGTGTAAGCTGGCGATAATGTGTTGTATTTAAATGTACGATGTGTTTTATTTAGGGACGCTCTGATCGATCGGGCACCGATCGGCTGATTTTCGGGAAAAACTATGTGATCGGAACATTTGATCAAAGCCTTTTATTGCCGATCAAAAAATCCAATCACCCGCAGCTCATGCTTCGCAGCCTACAGCCGTGTTGCGCACCCGATGCACGCTGCGGAGGCGCGCGGAACTAACAACCAGAGGCCCCCAGCGCACGTTTTCCATAGTCCATGGTGGACTGACTGACCTTAAAAAAACATGCTTTCAGTGGTGGAGACATACGGAAGGCTCAACAAAACTAGGGGAACCCAAGACAAATTTGTTGTCCACCAGGTAACGCCAGAGCTAGATATATATATGGTATACACGGTATGTAAATAATTGTTTTTTTTAACCCTCTGAACATTATTATGGGAATGTGCAATTAATGTCAGCATAATAAGAAACAATAATTTTGGGGTGGAATAGACAAGTACATTGAACGGACAGGTAATTAATTGATTGATTGACATTGATGAATAATAGCTAAATAATACACACACACACACACATGCACACAGCCTTACATTAATTACAAGTTCAAACAGATATGGATAATTTTTACTGTACAGGCAGTCGATATACTGCACTTTAATTAAATATAATAGAAAAACAGTTAAAAAAATGTTTTATTTTTCTCTTTTATGAATGTTCTTCATCCAATCAAATTTGTTTACAAAGTTCTGGTGGGTGGGACCAGAGCCAGCAGTCTGGTTCTGCCAAGGCAGAAAGCTCTTTGCCCTTGGCAACACATAGCAAAAATTCTGATTGGATGACAATACAACCTTCTAAATTATGGATTAATAAATATATAATACAGTATATATATGAATTAATTATTATAAATATTAAAATATCAATACTTTAGCTTGAGGATCCATACTTAAAATTGAGCACTCTGGATCGGAATATCGATATTTTGTATCGATCTGCCCATCCCTAGTTGAAGGCAGTCAGGTCGGCCGTCCCTGCCAATGAAGTGTCCCTTATTTATTTTTCCGGGAGTTGGCAACCCTACACAGTATTGAGAAATTATGCGCGGAAATTGGTGTAAGCTATGACTGATAATGAATGGGCGACCGAGTTTAGGTTGTATGGCACGCACGCTGCAGCTTGTTATGCATGATGCGTTACTGTCACAGCGCAGTATAAGTGGCATTTTTGCCACAGGGAGAAGCAATGTAGCTTGCTTGTGGGCAACAGACCCACTATATCATTTTATAATTCACAAAAAGATTAACAGTGACTTTTTTTCTCGTTGACAAATGCACAATATAGTTTGTCTATGCACAAGACAATAACGTTCCTGAGTCGTTTCAATTCAGGAACTCATTGAATAGTTTATTCGAGTGAAGCCTGCATGTGACTATTTTTTCTCCTTTGATTATATTCTGAACCATGCAATGTTTAGGTGGCGAGTTATTTATTTGACTTTTTGCATAATTAAGTCTTTTGAGACTACTGATTTTTTTGATCTGTTAAAAACTGTGTTACTAAAAGCTGGTAAATTTAAGTTTTTCAGTTACCTCTATGACTGAGAAATTGTTGTATTGTGCCAGCAACGGTTTTATATTTTTTCTTCCTTTTGAAAATATAGATTTACATAAAGAATATAGAAAATAAAATAGAGGAAATATAGAATAGAGATTTTTGTCAAAATTACAACAGTAATATGGCTGCTTTTTTTTTCAGATAATATTGCATAATAGCAGTCACCATGTGGAAAAATACCAAATGGAAAAATATACAGATATTCCATGTGATCGGAATCGGTATCAGCCGATCGCACTCATGCATGATCGGTATCGGTGTCATAAAACCTTGATCGAAACATCCCTAGTTTTATTCTATTTGTTGTGTGTTTACAATACAGTACAAAGTACAGTATATTTGGACATTAGGAAGCATTATTTGGACATTTGGAAGCATTACTGGGCATTGGGAAGGAACCAAGACTTGACTCCCCACCTCCTCGCCTGAACAAACAAATCGTGAGTTAATGCATTGAAGCCCTGCTGAGACCTGTACATGGCCTTGAATATTATTGAAAAATGGCTCAAATAAATACAGTAACAATTTTACAGTATGTACCCATCTTTTTTGTAGTTGGGCTTGAATTTCAAACGTTGGAATAATAAATGTTTGCACAAGGTAAGCATATTCATTCATATTTATTCATGTTGACAGGAGTATTCTAAACATGAAAAATGCACCTAACTGGTACGCAGGTACGCATGCGCAACAGAAATCAGTAATGCGTACCTTCATTTGCGTCACGACGCGCATGTACACACTAGTGGTGCGCTGCAAGGATCAAGCATCAGTTGGGCACGATCCGCAGAATGGTTGGTGAAAAAAACGAACAAGGGCTAACTTCAAAATAAAGCTTACCAAATAATACATTGAGTCATTAATGCCAATGCAATAGCCTTAGTGAACGTTTACTTTGAAGCTGGCCCGCGTGGTGGCGTAACGGCTAACTTGACTTACGTTTTCAACGTATCGTCAGTTTTAACGCTTGCTACCAACATCAATACAACGCTGTTTCTAAATCATATTCAGTCGCTAATTTAGGACACGAACAAACCGCTGGTTAATTACGCTGTCATTGTATGATACGGCACAAGTCTCCGGCATTAGTGGCTAACAGCTGTTATCATTAGCTGGTAGTTCAACAGCTGCTTTTTAATGGCTTGCTTTTTTTTTTTTAAACTTCTTTTTCTATATTGTGGCCCTAGATTATTATGTAATGTTTTAAGAAAAGTACCTTAAATTGCACTTCAGGTCTTTTTCATTATGAAAAGAAAACAAATAAATAAAACTTTGTCTTCATTTAATTCATAACAACATCTTTGCCTAATAATTGTAAGAAAACATTCAGCTCAAATGTCTGGCAGGATACCATGAAATGTATACACTGTACCACTTAAAAAAATATGTTAAATTGTGTTCTTAAATCTTAAACGGCCATATTAGACAGATTTTTTTTTTTTTTTTAATGGGCAAAAGTGTTTTATAAAACAAATGAAGACAAAGTTCTATTCAGCTTTTTTTTTTTTTGTCATACAAAAAAACCATCCGATTCGTGGCTCAAAATTCATGACCGAACCGAACCGTCACTTATGTGATCCGTTGGCCCACTAGTGAGTACCAAAGACAATCTCCTGGTACTCATGTGAGCACCGCATGAAAAAAAAATGTGCACCCCTGTGTGTATACATATATATATACTCAAAATAGTTAGGGATATTTGACTTTCAGGTGAACTTTCAGGACGAGCCTAAAGTGCATTCAAACCTTTACAGGTAAAAGTTTCAGTACTTTTTGCACAATTTGCTGTTCTCTAACGAGGAGCTTAATGGCAAAATTCACAACAGGTGTTTGATTCTTGAATCAACCAATGACTATTTTAAATTTTTTCCCCGTCATTCGTCGCTCATTACAAAAACGGGCGTCCCTCATTGACAGATGGACGGACCGGTCCGTCACATAGACCGAATGCCCAGCTCTGGATATACAGTGGGTACGGAAAGTATTCAGACCCCTTGAAATTTTTCACTTTCTGTCTCATTGGAGCCACTTGCCAAAACCCCCCCCAAAATTATCATTATTGTACAATCAGCACCCCGTCTTGACAGAAAAAATCTGAAATGTGTAGAATTTTTGGCAAATTTATGAAATAAGGTGCCTTAAGCATTTCCATCAACCTCAGGCAAACATGTCTCACTTAATTCAACGTGGAACAGATGTTCATACACTATGATGACTGCATATCATTTGATACAATGCCTACTCCAGATTTAAAACACACACAAACACGCACAGATTCGAGACAGAAATGGATTTTGTTGTGTGTGCGTTCTGACGGCAAGGATCTTTTGCAGCAGGGGAGTAATTGAGATTGGTGGGAAAAATACTTACGCAACCATCCACACAAATTCTTGGCTGCTGTCCAATTAAAGCCCAACAGCCTCACTACCGACACAACGCCCAATTACAACGACAGAGCTTGGCTGGTCAGAGGAGCTGCCACCTCTTCTCTTCCTGTTGCAAGAAATAGCAAAGTCAGAGACAATGTGTGCTGTCCTTTGTGGAGGTGTCAGCCTGTGTTGGTAGAGAGGGTGAGATGAACACTGAGGCCCAGCTAAAAGAATCACATTAATGTCAATCAAAGTAGAATAAGATGATTAATGAAATTACACATCTAATTTTCCTCTTTCAATATTTAAAATATAAAATATATAAAATATTTCAAAATCCAGATGGCCATTTTCAGTACAGTAATGTGTCAAACGTAAGAAGGTAAAGTAAAGCACCATATTGTATTGAAATAGGGATGCGCTGAATTGGTGCAGATACTGTACGTACGTCTATACTTGTACACATATTCAAAGAAATGCTCTCACTCTTATACCACTTTACCATCTTGACGTTACTATTCTGCCCTCCCTGAGCGTGTGTTGTGCAGTTTGTCAGATAGTTGTTTAAAAAGAGTCCATGCGTGCTTCCAACAGTAAAAGACCATAGATGGGCTAATGAATTTGTATCAATGTCATGGTATTAACCTTTCAATAACGAATAATACAAAATATTATATATGAAGTGTACAACCTGTCCTTCCCAAGGGCACACACCACCACAGCCTTGATGCCACTCCGATTCAGATCTTGTAACCACTCATACATCAGTTATGTTCACGTAAGGGATTCTTTCACCTTGTCCTAAACAGAACTGATCGTCTGGTACCACCCGGTGACTGCTGTGAAGAGAGCAGCAGACAGGAGGGAAAGACCCTACCAGGCCTGCCATAGGCTAGCTCCCTGTGGTAGGAGGGACCTGGCACTGTTAGTGTACAGGTCCCACCCCTCTACGGCTCCTAAAAGTTCAAAGAAAAGAAAACACCCCTAGAATCAGTGAGAGCGGGGGAGAATGAGGACTCATCGGCAGACTACACGGCAGCAGATCCAGGAACAAAACAGACAATGAGAATGATGATCAACACGATTCCTGAGACAACTCCTACTCCAGGAATTAAGCTTCAGAGTTGCAGATGTGGCTGGACCAAGGTAACATCTCATGCAGGCTTGAGAAGTTATCAAGTCTTGAAAAAGTGCTTGATGCCAGAACAACAGGGACCTTGCATTGACCACTACTTCTTACGAAGCAAGTCGAGTAAGTCAAGTGAAGTTCAGCAGCAGGAGCAAAACAGGACATCAATTCCCCTGTGCAAGAGGAAGAGGAAGAGGAGCCAAGCACAGTGGTGCCCCATGAGCCCAAATTGCAAGATCCAGGGGCGAAAACCACAGATCAAGTGGCCGAAAACCTGTGAGAAAAAAGAGTGGGAAACAATCAACACAGACATCAGCAAACTCCTGGAACGACTGAGAGGAACTGCAGTTAAGAAGCTGGAGCGAATGGGAGACCTGATCTACAACTATGGTGCTGAGCGCTTTGGAACTGCAGAAAAGCGGACAAAAACATCAACCACCCGGTTGAAATCTAGGAGACAGCAGGAGATGTATCTGCTAATCAAGGAAAGAAGGAAGCTGAAGAAACAATCGAGGAAAGCTCCAGAGGAGGAGAATGAGGGAATACACCTGCTCCAGGCAGAAGTAAAGGGCCAACTGTCAACTTTGAGGTCACATCAATCAATCACATTTTATTTATATAGCACTTTTCATACATAAAAATGCAACTCAAAGTGCTTTAAAACATTCAAAGCAAAACATAGAATTATCTTCAATCAAAAGAAAAG
The DNA here is from genome assembly GCF_054856515.1 of Filicampus tigris. NCBI lineage: Eukaryota > Metazoa > Chordata > Actinopteri > Syngnathiformes > Syngnathidae > Filicampus > Filicampus tigris. Next base: position 6,490,600 of record NC_141217.1, read on the forward strand.
ATAAATTATTTAAAAGTTGTTGAAAGCCAAACTAAAAAGGTGTGTCTTGAGCTTCCTCTTAAAAATATCAACAGTCTCTGCAGACCTGACATCCTCTGGCAGGCTATTCCAAAGGTGAGGACCAAAATGGCTGAATGCAGCCTCGCCATGCATTTTGGTCCTCACCCTTGGAATAAATAAAAGGCCGGCGCCAGAGGACCTCAGGATCCGCGAGGGCTGGTATGATAAAAGCAAATCAGATAAATAAGATGGCCCAAGACCATTAACACATTTATAAACTAATAAAAGTACTTTAAAATCGATCCTGAAACACACAGGGAGCCAATGCAGCAATTTCAAAACTGGCGTAATGTGCTCCCGCCCTCTGGTTCTCGTCAGCACCCGAGCGGCTGAATTCTGCAGTAGTTGCAGTGGTGAAATGCTCTTTTTCGGGAGGCCAGAGAGCAGGGCATTACAGTAATCTAAACGACAGGAAATAAAGGCATGCATCAGCACTTCCGTGTTAGCCTGAGAGAGAAACGGGCGGACTCTGGCGATATTCTTAAGGTGATAAAAAACAATCTTGGTTACATTTTTAATATGAGGAATAAAACTGAGCTCAGAGTCAAAAATGACGCCAAGGTTCTTCACACAGTGTGAGGGATTAAAAATGTGTAGTTTTGGTAAAAGCTTCTCTCTCTGACCTTCGGGACCGATAACTAAGACCTCAGTCTTGTCCTCATTGAGCTGTAGGAAATTATCTGCCATCCATGACTTGATATCTAAAATGCAATTTAAAAGGGTATCAATGGGTCCTGTGTCATCAGGAGACACGGCAATATACAGCTGCGTGTCATCAGCATAGCTGTGAAAGCTGATGCCGTGTCCCCTGATGACATCCCCGAGGGGAAGCATATAAAGATTAAAAAGTAAGGGGCCTAAAATCGAACCTTGAGGAACCCCACATTTAATTTCATGAGTTTTAGAGGAACAAGTATCCATACTTACAAAGAAATATCGGTCTGTGAGATAGGAATAAAACCAGTCAAAAACAGTACCAGAGATGCCCACTAGATTTTTAAGTCTATTTAATAAAATTTGGTGATCTACTGTATCAAAAGCAGCGCTTAGATCCAGTAGCACCAAGACTGTGAGTTTTCTCACGTCTGCAGTGCACCTAATATCATTTAAGATCCTTAAAAGAGCAGTCTCCGTACTGTGGTTCATCCTAAAACCAGATTGATATTTCTCCAAAATATTATTTGTATTTAAAAAATGATTCAACTGGATGAAAACCAGTTTTTCTAAAATCTTACTTAAAAACGGTAAGTTGGATACGGGTCTGTAGTTATTAAAAACGCTCGGGTCAGAACCGCTCTTCTTCAGAAGGGGCTTCACCACCGCCGTTTTAAAGGCAGCGGGGAAGACGCCTGTCTGAAGAGAGCAATTGACTATATTTAAAATTTGTTCTTCAAAAAATCCATAAAATGTCTTAAAAAGAAATGTGGGAATTGGATCCAAAAGGCAGGTTGTTGGGTTTACCTGGGAGAAAACTCGAACAAGTGTCCTTGCATCAACCAGGGCAAAACTTTCCAGTGTTTCCTCATGTAAATATGATTGTCCGGGTTTATTAAAACTTGTGTTTTGACGGGCTAAAAGACTGGATCTTATGTCATCGATTTTACTTCTGAAGTGGTCTGCAAAGTCCTCACAGAGAGCATCTGTTGGTCTCTGTGGGGACTTATTAAAATCAGAACTAGTTAAAAGTTCAAAGGTGGAGAAGAGAACCCTGGGGTTGTTTTTATTGACTGTAATGAGGTTTGAGAAATAGGAAGATCTTGCCAGTTTTACTGTTTTATTGTAAGATTTCAGTTGTTCGCATAAAATTTCATAGTGTACTGTAAGTTTACTTTTTCTCCACCTCCTCTCTGCACTCCTGCATTTTCTCTTTGATATTTTGATAGCATTGTTTCTCCACGGGGGTACAGTCTTTGTTTTTGTTGTTTTAATTAAAAGTGGAGCTACTGAATCTAATGATGATTTAAGATGTAGGTTAAAATTGTCAACAATAAGATCACAGGGTGCAGGTAAAATGTCAGCAGGAGTGTTTTTTAAGATCTCGATAAAATTTGCTGCCACCTCAGAAGATAGGTAGCGTTTCTTCACTGTTCTGACCGGGACTGCTAGATGGTTAAAACTGGCGATGTTAAAATAGACACAGTAGTGGTCTGACACTGCCAAGTCAACAACAGAGGACACACCAGCAGACAAGCCATAGGTTATAACCAAATCCAGGGTGTGTCCTCTGTTGTGAGTTGGCTGCAAGACGTGCTGTTTAAAATCCAAGCAGTTTAAAAGGTTTGAAAAATCTCTGGATAGTGGGTCCGAGATGTTGTCCATGTGTATATTAAAATCGCCAGTTATTAATATCCTGTTATAACTGGAATATAAAATGGATAAGAATTCTGAAAATTCTGTAATAAAAGAAGTGGAATGATGGGGAGGTCTATAGACGGTAATGCAGAGAATAGGGGGACTGCTAAAAACAAAGGCATGGTGTTCAAACGATAAATAGCTGCTAAAAATGATCTCCTTTGATAAAAGAGTATTAATAAAAATTGATGCAGTCCCGCCTCCTCTTTTGCCATCCCTTGTAGAAAATAAAAAGTTAAAATTCGGTGGGCAAGCCTCGTTGAGAGCAACTGGAGCATCTGTACCAAGCCATGTCTCAGACAAAAGTATACCATGTAAATTATTGTCTAAAATCAGGTCGTTTATGATAAAAGTTTTGTTTAAAAGGGAGCGCACGTTCAGCACGGCCAGATTAATTATTGTGCTGGATGTGCGCTCATGGTGGTACGAATGAGCAGTATTAACATATACTAGATTACCACTGTTAAAACCACGTTGTTTGTGTGTGCAAGGGAAGCGTCTGCCGGTGATGGTTTCAATGGGAAAATTGTCCGATAGTGGTAATGATAATGAGGGCCTGCAGGGGGAGCTAGTGAGGGTGGTGGTACTGTGAGCAGCTGGTATTGGCCTGTAAGTGATGGTAGTGACATTGTCATTGCAGCGTTTATGAGTAGAAGAAGAAATATGATTGGTAAACAAGAGTCAGCTGGGAGTGGAATTGGTTACGACATGGTGGATGTTAGCGGCTAAAATCTTGCTACCAAGAGAGTTCGGATGAACACCATCCGGCTGGTAAAAAGACGGGCGATTCCAGAATAGGTTAAAGTTGTCAATGGTCAATGTCAGGTGAGCTGAAAACCTGAGAAGGAGGCGTAAATTAGCGGAATAGGGGAAACTTCTGCAAAGACCCCTTCAAGTTTGTGCAGAGTCTTTACAAAGGACAAAAGTGGCAAACTCAAAACATCAAGCGGTGTGGACAGGTAGCGCTTCCACCTGATAGGCCACCAGGACATTCAACATCAGCTAGATGTCAGCTCTCCAAAGTTGAGTGAGGTGAACAGAATTGTAATGCAGGCAAGATCTGCATCCTCCCCCGGGCCCAATGGGGTACCATACCGACTCTATAAGAATGCACCAGAGGTATTGCGTTTTCTCTGGATGCTGATGAGGGTGGTGTGGCAGAAACAAGCAATTCCAACTGTGTGTCGGATATCATCCTCAGCCCTGGCAGCGGAGAGATTGAATTTGCAAAATTGTTTTGAGTAACAGTATTGACTTTACATTTGACTTTAATTTAATCCCACTTCAAACATGAAGCATAAAGTGGACATTTATGGTGATAGTAATTATTCAGCCACGGTTCAGATCGATTCATTTTTTACGCATGGTTATGACACGACCTCAGCTTTAGTGACGTCTCAATGGAATCAAAAAGCCTCGCCTCATCATTTCCCTCAAATACGGTATTTCTACCTCCTACCAAATCGCTTCACTGTAGAAATGCCTGGAGCTCACCCTGATACACACCCTCATTGTGCTCACCCTGATGTTGCAGTAATTGTAATTTGTGCATTTGTATTATTATTATTACTTATCAAAAAAATTGCAGCTATAATTTATGAACGAGAATGGCAGTACAGAACGTACCATTCACTGAATTGTTGATGAACGGTAAGTGGCAGCACGTTCACTCACTGACTCGTTCGTGAACGGGGAATGCAGCACGTTCACTCACTGAATCGTACGTGAACGGGAAACGCTCAACGCTGTACGTTCACTCACTGAATCGATGGCGAACGGGAAATGGCAGTACGTTCACTCACTGACTCATTCGTGAACGGGAAGTTACTGATTCCTTTGTGAACGCTAATAGTGTGGCAGTATGTTCATAAAATCCCTCTTCCATCTGACGCCGGCTGCTGATTGGTTGTTTGCGAAGATTGACGACATGCGTGTGGCAGAGCTCAAATTAACGGAGAAAATAATCACTATGTTCTGTACCGGTTCTTGAGTAAAGGTATTTAAAAAAAAGAACGAAACACTTGAGGAAGTGATCCATTCAATCACGTTCACTGAAAAGATTCCTTCTTTTTGAACAAATCGTTCAAGAACGACCATACACTATAACAAACAACATACAGTACACTGAGTACAGTATATTGTTCAAAGGAGCACATATTAGTTTCATCATTGCCACTGATCATGGTGCGTTTTTGTGTGAAAACACAAGTTACTGCGCCATGTTGCTTTGGAAGTAAAGAACCCAGTAAAATAATTTTGTTGTTTGGCTCCTGACTGACACTTAACTGAATTCTATTGAAATCCATCTATAGTTATGAACCTTGAACTGAACTGTGTTTGGAGGTTTATATACACCTACATTTTCTTACAAGATGATCTGTAAAGATCGCACTGCAGTAGACAGAAACTGATGTTTTGTTTTTGTTTTTTCTAGGCACAAGATCCACAGAAAATAGTATACTTATTTGTGGTCCACACATTGTACTCCCTACTTGATTACCTCTTCCAAGTAGGTCATGTTTTCACTTCTGATGTCTGTTATTCCTTCTTTCCACAATCTCTGTTGTCCTCCATCCAACGAGCACTTTTATTCACATTCCTTTGGGCTTTGGATATTTTATTATTGTCTTAATCAAGTGTGGCTGTTCTGCATTGTTTTATTGGTCTTGTTTGCCTTATTCAGTAGAAATTGGATTGAAGCTATATTTGTCCAATAGGACTTTTTACACAATTACATATTTTTGATTGATGCATTCATTTTTAAGTCTCCATTCACCTCCTAAAGCCATATTTATTCTCTGTTTATGCTAATGCAAATGCATTCTGCGGTTGTTGTAGTAATCAAATTTACAATCAAATTGGTTGTCCTCGGTTTTTGAGCATGGCACGGTTTATTTGCTTGCTTCTCACTATATTTAAAACGTGGTCCAAAATATGCTGTAATGTATTGGGGATCATCTTGAGCGTGTTCTCTGTGAGTGTGTCCATAAGGACAAAATAATACATTTTGACTCCAAATAAGAGCTTTTCCATTATGTATTCCGTACAATGGACAAAACCATTGCTAAAGTATTTGAGGCCGTACTAACTAGGCCATGAAAAGTCAGGGTATTTTCTTGTTGATTTGTTGTTACTGCAGAGCACACTACTGGCAACTTCATTATAACTTAGTATGAATTAATCTATTTTCCGTTTTTCACAATTGGTACAATGCCTATTTTGGGACCTTGGCCTCAGGCATGGAATGCAACATTGACAGCCCCAAAACCAGAGCAGGCAACGGTGACACTGTTTATTACAGTATATACAAATAATATTTTGCACATACACTGAATAAATATATGCTACAAGTAATGAGCCTCCTATCGTAAAGCACATAATTTTTTGGTAAGAATTCCATGGTATTTATAATGTTGACCCTTCGTCAGACTGTTCGTCAATTCACATAAGCGTACATTTTGTAAGTTTTAAAGAATATTTCTAACTGCTAATAACAAAAATATAGAAAACCTGAATCATACACATATCAACTGAAGCAATTAACTTAGTTGAACCCCAAATATCTCTTAATCATTTTAAAGCCAAGGTATTTTTTCAAAAACCTTTCAGAACAGTTTTAAATGATAAAAACATGTTTATTTTTGCTAAAGAATTGATACTAAGGTGGAACAATTTTTTACTGTGCATGTATGCTTTTTCCTTTTCTTTTTCCACGTATACCGAAAACATCCACGTGAGGTAAGTGAAGACTTTTCCATGGGTATGAACATGTATGCGGATCATTTTTTGGCAATGTGTGCCTTGCAATTGATTGACAACAGGTCCAGATTTCGCCAAAATCAGCTTGGATAGGCTCCAGCTCAAACACATCCCCAGAGAAAATGAATGGGTGATAAAATACTACAGTCTACTGTCTAAAACAATCTGTTTGGCATGTAAATTGATGTGTAGATGTACAGTATCATTATAGGCTATCATCTTTGCATAAAATTATTTAGGATGATGCATAATGTATTTGCTCAAACAATATCAGGTTTGTCTGGACTTTTAACAGTCGAATACGGTAGTGATTCACAGAAATAGGAAATAGTAGGTTTTCACTGTTAGCAAAACTTAAATTATAAGTATAATAATAAGTACACATAAGTCAGTCAAGTGGGTTAAATGGCTTAATTAGGGATGGGTACGTTTCACAATCGGACCATTATGGTACCGATTCCCATACCGATCCCTCGAATTAAGGTAGATAGAGCGCACAGGGCAAAACATGACAGTTTTTATTTTTGGAGGATCCCACCTCTCTGTTAGTTGTCTCAGCAAGAGTGCATGGGCCTGCTGGTGTGGGCAAGTTTGAGCTCACAGAATGGACCTATGCCTATGCATCTTATATTCTTGTTTTTTGTCACTTTGTAAAATCTCCACTCAGTTCTGGTATTCCTTTGCATTAGAGCCATGAGAACATTTTGGTCAGTTAAATATTCAATTATTTGTGCTCCATTTCAATCATTTTAATTGACCAGTCTACAAGTTGTTTGTCTTATATTTGATGTTTTATTTTATTGTCATTTTACTAGTAAATTAATTAAGAATATTTAAGGATTTAGGCTCTATGAGTTACTTTTTGGCTGTCGTAAAGCAAAGGTAGCTGTCGTAAAGTGTGGTGTTGACATAGATCATTTGGACTGCAAGTACGGCGTGGAGCAACAACTTTTCGGACCGTGTGTTTGTGCATCCGTTCATACGTGCCTACACTAGCACTTGCTATGTTTGCCGTTTGTAACGCCTTCATAATTTGTGCTTAAAGGGGGGAAGTGAAACAAAGCATTTTTTTTCAAGAATATGTTTTATGCAAACCCACTAGTTGAAACAAGGCAGTCTGATCAATATTACGTTTGTGGAATAAGAGTTAATTCACCCGTTTTTAGCCATTTTGTCACTTCTGTCGACATCACAACTGCTCAGGGCTCAGGTAACGACCAATCACAGCTCAGCTGTTTTCTGAAGCTGAGTCAAGATTGCTTGTTACCTGAGCCCTGAGCAGTTGTCATGTCATTTTCAGTCGAAGTGACAAAATGGCCACGCCGTGAGATGGCTAAAAAGGGGTGCATTTTGCCGCTTAACTCCATCCATCCATCCATTATTGATACCGCTTATCCTCACAAGGGTCGCGGGGCGTGCTGGATCCTTTCCCAGCTGTCTTCGGGCAGTAGGCGGGGGACACCCGGAATTGGTTGCCAGCCAATCGCAGGGCACACAGAGACAAATAAACATCCACACTCACACTCACACCTAGGGGCAATTTAGAGTGTCCAATCAACTTACCATGCATGTTTTTGGAATGTGGGAGGAAACCGGAATACCCGGAGAAAACCCACGCAGGCACAGGGTGAACATGCAAACTCCACACAGGGAGGCTGGAGCCGGGATCGAACTCTCAATCTCTGAACTGTGAGGCGGACATGCTAACCAGTCGACCACTGTGCCGCCTGCTGCTGAACTCATATTCCACAAACACAATATTAATCAGAATGCCGTGTTGCAACAAGTAGGCCTGCTGGGAAAATATTCTTGAAAAAAACTGTTTGGGTTGATTTCTTCTTTAAGAGAACTGAAGTGGAATTAAAGAAAAGCATTTTTTTTGTTCAACTACTACGGCGTCGTTCCTTTGTTATTGTTGTTGCTGGACTGAAAGGACCCAGCTCGGAGAGATGCTGGGTCCAGGCCATTTAATGACTTATAGACAAATAGAAGAATCTTAAATTGAATCCTAAAGTGCACTGGGAGCCAGTGAATGGAGGCCGGAAATGGTGTTATGTGCTCTGTCTTCCGAGCTCCAGTTAGGAGGCGAGCAGCAGCATTTTGGACCAACTGGAGACATCTCAAACAACAAGACCATCAAATTAAGTATATTTAATCTGCAATTATTTTACAGTCAAGATACCTAAGTAACCATCTGGCCTCTTTTGAGAAACGTTCGGTATGACCAAAAACAGAGCTGGGCATTTTACTACAAATTGAGCGGCCGACTAAACTTTCACTATAACTGATCGGTTACATTTTTTTTGGGAGGGAGCTATTTGGTGTAACCCATACTGCTTTTGTCCTGCCTTGTTTAAAGTGACCTTTTCTTGAGCCTGACCATCATCCATCTCCACACATTAATGTGCAGTCAGTAATATCAGCGAAGGTCATTTGGCAACAATAAATGAGGCCAATTGAAGCATCTGAAACAGCAACATTTGTCATGTAGTGGGAGTAAAAGCTCAATATTAATATCAATAGATATCTAAACCCTTTGTTTTATATACAGTACTGTATACAGGTAGGCCTATATGAACATATGTTGGTTATGAAGCAGCAAGTAATACTGTCACCAAGCAGTGACATTATGGCCTTGATGCACAGAGGCAGATGACACAGCCAGCTGTAAAGTGAACAAATGTTGCACAAATCAGCCTGCAAAAGGAAAAAAACAAAGCATGTACAGATTTATCCAAACAAGCTTTACAAACCTGTATAAAACATATTCTGGAAAAAAATATGTTTGGGTTGACTTCCGCTTTAAGAAGCAGGAAGAGGATTTAGACATATCGAATGATTTTTTGGATGACCCAATCTGATGCTGCTGTTCGGATTCACCGTCTGACCGGGGAAAGATATGAGGTGGGCCTTCTTCTCTGAGGCGTTGTTTTGGAGATACAGTATCTGCATCGACCAACCGAGCCATGTTTTGAGGAGGACCCACTTCTTCGAAGGCATCTTCCTGCAGCACTTCATCTTATTAAATGGACTCTTACACTATTCTAGTTAATATTGTATAGTACACAGATGCCAAGTAGGCAACATTTAACACATTATGTGTTAAATGTTGCCTACTTGGCATTCGTTGCAGCCTGGTCATCCTTTTTGAGTTTTTCCTTGCCCTCTTTGTTAATTTTGAAATGTGGGTATGCCAAGCTGTTTGAGACTCTTTTGTGATTAAAGTCTGTATAAATAAATTTGACATCACCTGAATTTCAATAACATTTTTTCAGTTTCTCTCTAGTTTGTGTCCGATAAGGTTGTCTGGATAGAGCGATGTTTTACTGAATGTTTGTGCTCAGTGTTGCCATGGTACATTTAATTACTAACTAGCTCAGGGTTGGGCAACTTAAATGATGAAGACGGCTACAATACAATCATCACTACTGGGCACTGAATGTATGATAAGAAATACTATTTTAAATATGGACAAAATATGTGCAATATATTTCGTTTTTCACAAAGCATTTTTCATTTAATGTATAAAAGATCCAGTCTTCAACAACAAAAGGGTTTGAACAATGACAATATAACCACATATGGTGACCCCCACCTCCCAGTGCAAAGGTTTCTCGTACATGAAAATTACCTTTCAAGAATGACACAAAACTGCTAAAATTTCCAGTAATATCCTAAAAAAATATTTTAAAATCTCTCGACAACAATGGCGTCACTCAATAAACTGCACAGTAAGCAATACATACAGTATAGTAGGTATTGTACAAAGAGGTGAGAGTGTATTCTTGGTCCAGTGGGAACAATCTTGAGTCTATACATTTGCAAATAGGTCAAATCAAATCTGGGTAATTGCCAATATCTGTCGGCTGTGCAACATTTGCATTCGGAAGGCGATTTAATCTAAATTCATAACAGGCTGCAGATACTTCCAAAGTTAAATCCCTGTGATTTAGATTGAGTCACTCAGCGAAAATAATGACACTCTACCTCGCATTATCTTCCTTGTGTAAGGGACTCGAAGGGACTGTTTTACTAAAGGTTTGCATGTGCAAAAAATGATACAAACAGATGTGGAAGCTAATCTACTAACTGATTGCACCTAGGTTTGCGTCTGCCAAATGGGCATCATTGTCATGCATGTCATTTTGCTCGTTATGGGAGGAGTATATGCCAATAAATATATTTATCATTGGCAATGAGTTACCAAAATTGAGATGAATTATAAAAATGAGAGGCGGGGGGAATTTTTCCACTGGTACAAACATTTAAGAAATGCCACAAACAAAAGTGATAGCAACATCTATAGTCTATTCAGCAATTCTATTGGAGCATTGGAGCTTCTGTAATAACAGACTTGGTGCCAGTTACAAGAAGGGGTCATGCCACATCACATGACAAAACTCCTTTCAACTCTCAATTTCTTTGCAACAATGTCATTTTAGAGCATTGTGACAATTGGCGCTGGTAGTGTTTCTAATGTGCTGTTCCAAATTTCCATGTAATGTTACACAGGATGGTCACACATTCTGAATGTTATCCACACGGGACTGAAACCTCAATTCTACTGAATTGCATGTTTGGAATTTGCTCTTTTTCCCATTACAAATCACTGCTAGCTGTTTTCACTGTGCTGTATGGCCTGCACTGTCTATATTTATGTGAAAAGAGATGTTTGTAGGCCTATACACAGCCCTTATATTGCCAAAATAAATTCCTATTATGTATCATATCATAACAATAAATGATTCCCAATTACTGATCCAATTCACATAAGAGGTTGACGTTCCACAATGCCGGTTCAAGCTTGATATCAATTAATCACCAATTACTTGTTTTGGCATTGACACCACGGATGCCAGGCAGAAAGGGTTGAGCTCAATAAACTAGCAGCTGTTACTCAAGTGCGTGTAACTCTTTTACTAAAAATGAGACAAAAGCAAAGTCACTTGTAAAATGTGTCAATCCTCAGATATCATATTAGCACAAGTGCTATATGAATGATCATCTGTAAAGGACCCTGATAAACTTAAGATGACGAACAGCCAAAATTTAAGTCACCAAATGCCCTCCCATAACAAAAAAAAGAGGGACAATACACTGTAGCATTTGGTCCATCAACAACCTATTAATTGTAAAAATGAATGGTTAATCTGCAGACAGTAGGCTTTTCTCTTCCTCCTTCCAGTCACGCCAACCCCGGATTCATTCATCCAATCACAAAGGGCGCTAAGACACCTTCACTGCCTTGTGGACACTCGAAGCTTGTAGAATTCTGGCAAGAATCCACATTAACACATCCGATAGCAGGGTCACTAAAACACATTATTGTAAAGCTTTATGTGGGCACTGGCTGTCTGTGGGGCATTGAAGATGTCTGAATAGTTTTGGATTGTGGGGCCGTAACTGTTGTGTGCATAGCAATTTCACAAGTCAAAAAATATAAATATAGATGACAACTGCATGTCAATGACAAAAAATTGAGATAGGTCAACCCTAATGCACACATTCTTAAAAATGCTGGGTCAATTTTGAAACTCAACTGTTCGATCAATATTGTTGGGTCAGGGGTTGGGTCATTTTTAACTAAATATTGGATTAAAATTGGACTAAATTATTAAACCCTCTCTTGGGTCAAAGATGCTCTGCCCACAACACACATGCATTGATTTCTTAACCCAACTACTGGTATAAGATGTTGGGTTTGGGTTTGGTCATCAAGATAGGTTTACAGGCACACAACTTGTTGGGTTGACAAGACCTTCAAGCAAGTCTTGGAAGTCGCCATTTTGTCCCCTCGCTTTTCTTTTACCTGGGGGACTCGGATTTGTCGGCTGCTGGTAGCAGTAAGTACAAGGGTGGAGTTGCACCGTATTTTATATTAATATACTATAATGTGCTTTTTATGAAGCTATTTGTATATTATAACACTTAAACAACCACAGCATAGGCTGGAATCACGGCAACAACATCTTATTTAAACCGAGAAGAATAGAGCGGCGTTTCGTACGGGATTAGTCCACTCAGAGTGCTTGCTGACCAGCCATGGCAACGGTGTACGACAGGACCAGGGAACTCGTTGTAAAATTAGACCTTGGAGGAGGAGTGGTGTGGCCGTTGGGCGAGTGAAATAAATTAAATTTCATGAACTTGTTCATGTTTTGGGTGAACATGAACAAAACGTGTATTTCCGCTCTTTGAAGTATTTTCTGAACGCGTACAATTAGGCGTCTTTGAGTGTGTTTGGAACGACAGTTCAGTTTCGGGCGAGAGTGCCGGGGTGTAATAGAGAGCCCGCGGTGGTTAGCGTGTACCACAGATAACTTAAAATATAAAAATAAAAAATGACTAGTCCGTAAGTCTGTATTGATGGGCACCAAATTGTTTTTTTTTTTATGGCAACGTTGTATTTATGAAAATGTGTAATGCTAGCTGTAGTGTGGTTCGTGTCATTAGTGAGGAATTCCCCTGTCGCCCTAAACATGTTTGTATTCCTTTCCAAAAGATGGACGACTTTGTAAAGGAGAAGACCAATGCTTGGAATTTGACTGAACTACAAGTGCCACAACAGACCAAGGTTATTCTGCCAGGTACAGCAAGATGTGTTGGATGAAATAGAATGGGCAAATTGCCCTTCCATTACAACAAGCACAATTGTTCTTACTTGAACTGTACATTGCATTAATGTATTATTAATGTATCTTTTCCCTTGATCACAAAATCAGATAAAACTGCAGAGCAAGCCTTGAATTTGAGTGACTAAAAAAAAATCCAAGCTTTACTAAAATTTCTAGTGCACATTCAAAGCATGGTGAGTTTGCATTTTATGGAATAGGTTTGACTGAGTAAATTAATTCTTTTTTGTTCCTTATATATATATTTTTTTTATATCTGAATCTTATCCAGCAGATTTCTTAGAAATTCTCAGTGTTACATGCTACAATCCAAGCTTTAACTAAAACTTCTAGTGGACACTCCAAATATGGTGAGTTCACGTTTTATAGACTCAGCAATTTTTCTTTCTTCCTTATACATGTTTTTAATATATTTGTCTTATGCAGCAGATTTCTTTGAAATTCTCAGTGTTGCGTGCTACACTCCAACGTTGACCCAGTGTCAAAGTCACCATTGACCCCGCAGGAGTCACCGGTGACGCAATTGCGAAGTCACCATTGACCCAGCAGCTGGGTCACACTTGACCCAGCAGTCGAGTCACCATTGACCCAGCAGCGAAATTACCGTTAACCCAACGCGGTGTCACTGTTGACCCAGCGGCGGAGTCACATTCAACCCATTTTGGGATAAACAATTCCCAACCCAACACGGCTGGTCACGCCCTTGACCCAGCCCGGCTGATCCAAAATAACCACTGGCTGGGTCGGTCCAAATTTAGGAACGTGTTGGATTAACCAAATAAACCAATTTGGGTTATTTTCAACCCAGCAGTTTTTAAGAGTGCATGTACAGTATTTGGGGCAAATTAAGTCAAACTTAGGAGGTTGCTGACTTCTCAAAAATGATCAGGGCAATAGAATTCTCTTCTGTAGCTATCTGTCTTTGATTAACACTTGCAATTCAATCACTTCAAATTTTAAATTGACAGCCATTTTCGAGAACCACTGGATACGAATGATATAGATTCTCTCCTTTCACCGGAAAAAAAAAAGTTTGATTCCGTTTTTTTATTTCCGGTCCTTTAAATAATCAACATGCAGTAGAAAAACAGTAGGTTGCACATAATGCAGCAGTTTCTCTCAGTGGACTTAGAAACGCTGATCTCATATCTAAAATGGGGCATGAATGTCATCTGGCTGTGCGACAGGAAAATTGTTTCCCTGTTGAAAAACGTAATAGATAAGTACAGTATACTTGTCAATGGCAGTGAATAAGTTAAATACGGCATGAGTTAAATACCACTTACGCCCGTTGCCAACATCGTCAGCAATCTGTTAAAGGGAGCAAACATGCAATTTATTTCCTGCTTTGGGAGCTTAGTAAGTTTGCCATCTGAGTAGATAACACAACATGTTCACCAGCACCTTGCACAGTCTGTTTGGGACAACGCACAATTTAGTGCACGCTATTTGGGATGTTAGTGGATAAAGTCCTAACAGTTTAAATGACAGCAAATTAAGATTGTCTTTGAAACATGCTGCGATCATTGAGAACAAGTGTATTGTGAGACAATAATTCAAAAAAAAAGAAACAAAAAGTGTCATTGGTGGATTGTGTGAGGCAATTACTTCCTTTTCTTTTTTCAACATCTTTTAGCCCCATCCAATAAATGGAAAAGAATCACAGATTATTTGCTGTTTAATGCAAACATTACTACGACTAATACAAACATCAGAAAAAAAGTCAAATCCAGTACCTACTAAGACATCACATAGTACATTAATGGTGATTTATGTCATGTCATGTCATCTTCCAAACCGCTTATCCTATACAGGGTCACGGGAAGGTGCTGGAGCCTATCCCAGCCGTCAACGGGCGGAGGCAGACTACACCCCGAACTGGTCGCCAGCCAGTCGCAGGGCACACACAGACACTGTCACTGAGCGGGAATCAATCCCACGCTGCCCGCACACAACTCAGGCGTGTGTACCACTACACTATCAGTGACTAATGGTGATTTAGTCACCCACAAAGCAGACCTGGGTCAATGTCTGCTCATCATGTTCTCTGGAAATAAACAGCACCCTTCCCACAGATGTCTCTGTCGGGAATTGAAGTTATTCACGATTAGTCTGCTTCTTCTTTGATTTGACGACTGACAGATCTGTGGCAGACTGTCGGCATCTTAGATGAGTCATTCTGCTTGGTCTTCTATCGCTGCAATCTTAGCTTGAGGCTGCATTTGTCAAAAAAATAAAATAAATTGGAAGGAAACAGCAATTGAAAAGCATGTGTCTTTATTACGAAGGGATTAAGATATTAAAGATGAAATATGTATCATTCACTCTTAAAAAGATCATATCTTTAAAGCTGTTTTAATGCTACCCTAACTTGTCCATCCATCCATTATCAATACCGCTTATCCTCACAAGGGTCACGGGGCGTGCTGGACCCTATCCCAGCTGACTTCGGGCAGTAGGCGGGGGAAACCCTGAATTGGTTGCCAGCCAATCGCAGGGCACACAGAGACAAACAAACATTCACACTCACAATCACACCTAGGGGCAATTTAGAGAGTCCAATCAACTTATCATGCATGTTTTTGGAATGTGGGAGGAAACCGGAGTACCCGGAGAAAACCCACGCAAGGAACGGGCAGAACATGGAAACTCCACACAGCCAGGAGCCACGATCAAACCCACGACCTCTGAACTGTGAGGCGGACGCGCTAACCAGTCGACCACCGTGCCGCCTACCCTAACTTGTAATAAGGAAAATAGTCTCTATTATTACCCAATGCATTCTACTTTAGAGGTCTAATATTGGTGGAGCTGCCAGGACACCTTGTGTTGAGGGTTGATGCTAAAGTGTGGTTGTTCCATTAATCGTTAACATGAAATTGTAACACAAATAGGTGAATGTACACATTCACTGGCTTGACTTTAGGTATGGATAGGTGTCTGTGTGTGTTTTGTGGCATTACTACAATTTGCTTATTAAACCCAAAGTTCAAGCCTTTGTGACAAAAAACACATTTTATCAAAACGCCTTCTCATACTACACAACTTTTTTGTTGTTCCCGATGGTCGCGCTGTTAGACTACCAAATAATATCGTTCTGAGTCTTGGACTGGGTGAGATGTCACACAGCAAGTCCGTCACCGACTCGACCCCGGCCAATTGTTGCGTGCTTCTGTCAAGATTCTGTCCATCGGTGCGTGTCTGTTGGGGAGGTGGGACAAGCATCTGTGTTGTCAAGTCGATGGAGGCATATGTGCATGTGTGTTTGTTCTCTGCTCTGAAAAGGCCCCAAAAAAAATTATGACTATGACTATGACTATAAAAGACTATGGACCTGTTCCTGGATGGTGGGGAGAGGTCAGTATGGATTGCCTATTCTCCAACAATAATTTAAGGTAACAATTTTTTTTTTGCAGTTAGCAAAAGTAGCCCCAGTTAAAAATGTTGCATATAATTTCCAGCATATCCGCCCACTACTGTCCGTTGATTTTTTCACCTTTTGATTGTTTGTATGTGCGTGCTACATCCAGTCTCTCGCCATAAGCAGAAAGGTCGTCTTCCAATTGGTCAATGCCAAAGAACCAAAGAAGGACGACGTAGGACATGTTCAGGGGTGCACATATTTTTTTTCATGCGGTACTCGCATGAGTACCAGGAGATTGTCTTTGATACTCACTAGTGGTCCAACGGATCACAAAAGTCACGGTTCGGATCGGTCATGAATTTTGAGTCATGGATCGGATCGTTATTTACATGAGCAAAGAAAAAAAAAAAAAGCTAAATAGAACTTGGTCTTCATTTATTTTATAAAACGTTTTTGCCCGTAAAAAACAAAACAAAAAAAAAGCCTCCTAATATCTAATATGGACGTTTAGGACTTAACACAATCTAACGCAATTTTGTAAGTGGTACAGTGTATACATTTCAAGGTATCCAGCCAGATATTTTGAACTGAATGTTTGAAAAAGATGACGAAAAAAAAAATGAAAAAAATGAATTATATGAAGACAAAGTTTTATCTTTATTCTTTATTTTTTCAAAACAAAAGACTTGGAGTGCAATTTAAGGCACCTTTCTTAAAACATGGACAGCACTTTACAAAGTAATCTAGGTCCACAATATAGAAAAAGTAAAAATAAAATAAAATAAATAAGCCAAGAGGCAGCTGTTATACTACCAGCTAATGATAACAGCTGCTAGCCACTAACGCCGGAGACTTGTGCCGTATCATACAATGACATCGTAATTAAGCAGCGGTTTGTTCGTGTCCTAAATTAGCGACTGAAAATGATTTCGAGACAGCTTTGTGTTGGTGTAAGTAGCAAGCGTTAAAACTGTCGATACGTCGAAAACGGAAGTCAGGTTAGCGTTTATGCTACCACGTGGGCCAACTTCAAACTAAAGGTTCACTAAGGCCATTGCATTGGCATTAACGACTCAAATGTATTATTTGGTAAGCTTTATTTTGAAGTTAGTGATCTTGAGGGTATTCAACTTCCTCTACTGAATGCGGATTAATCAGGCTGCTTTATTGTGAACGCAGTTTTTTTCACCAACAATTCTGCGGATCGTGCCCATCCTGAACCTATGCTTGATCCTTACCAATCAAAGATGATTCGTTCCACTGCACCACTAGTTTTTTTTTTTTTTTTTTTTAGCACTACTTGTACAGGACAGGTACACAAATGCGCGTTGTGAGGCAAATGACGGTACGCATCAATGATTTCTGTTGCGCATGCATACCTGCGTACCAGTTATGTGCACCCCTGGACATGTCACACTATGCGGCAAGACAAACAAAAATTCTGACATGCTAGACTTGCGTCTTGTTGGTCATGAAGCGTCTCAGATGCCAAACGACCAATCGTTGAGTATGTCACACTACACGGGCTACAATGCGTCAAGACAACTCAAAATCGGCTACAAGACACTATGTTTGTCTGCGACATGACTGTCGGCCC
Source organism: Filicampus tigris (assembly GCF_054856515.1). Classification (NCBI taxonomy): domain Eukaryota; kingdom Metazoa; phylum Chordata; class Actinopteri; order Syngnathiformes; family Syngnathidae; genus Filicampus; species Filicampus tigris. Next base: position 6,508,364 of record NC_141217.1, read on the forward strand.
AAAATCGGGCTACACTCATGTAGTCTGACATTGGCGTTTATACTGTGCATTGCGCTAGACTTGCACTGGACACAAAAACTAGGGCCGATGTTTCAGTTTGTGGTTTGCAGATGTGGTAGACTGGTCATTGGAATTAGAAAATTATTGGACCTGTGAACAGAGCAAAAGTTTTTTTTGTTTTTTTTTTCAAAATTTTACATTATTTGTAAATACACTCTACTATGGGTGTAGTATGGTGTAGTGATTCACTCGCCTGAGTTGTGTGTGGGCAGCGTGGGATCGGTTCCCACTCAGTGACTGTGTCTATGTGTGTGCCCTGCTACTGGCTGGCAACCAGTTCAGGGTGTAGTCTGCCTTTTGTTCATAGTCAGCTGGGATAGGCCCCACCTCGCAACGCTGTACAGGATAAGTGGTGTGGAAGATGACACATTACACACATTCTACTATAACAAATATTTTTTTTGTAGAACATGACAAATATTACGAAAATGTAAAATAGCGGTCACACAAAGCGGTCTGAATATGTTTGGATTTGTGGGTCGGGTCGAGAGTAAGCTTGTATTTGGAGGGGAACTGCAGTGTGCATAGCGATTTGATCAGTCCAAAAATATAAATGACAACTGGACTATCATCACCTTTGTGTCAATGACAAAAACACACATTCAAAGTGGCTGCAAAATAAAATTTTATTTCAACAGGAGAAACCCAGCTTGTAAGAATAGATGGATAGGACTGGCTGGCTGATTTAGCAACTGTCTTTTGACCTGCATGCATCCATCACACTTACCCCAGTCAATTTGTCATGTTTCTTCTTTTTGTTCATCATCTGCTCAGATAATACATTTGTTATTCAAAGTTTTCCCACGTGTATGTTAAAACAAAGCAAGTATGATATGTCTCTTACCTTGACTGTGTTGTGAGCATTTGCAGAAAGTGTGGTCTAATGTGGAAATAAGCGTTTCGATGTCAATTATGGTGGCGAAAACAGAAACGGTACTTCTTCAATAAATAGCAATGTTAAACCTTTTTTATTGGTTAGCTCCAAACTTTTTAACAGCCCATGCAGGAGAACTCTGCTAAAAAGTCATAAAGAGTAGACCTACAAGGTTATGATCAGACAGTGTCAATGTACATATAACACAAATGACCTGCTTTTCATTGGACAGCGACAATATCTTCATGCCTATCTGAGGACATTTTAACCCGAGGCACTTCTTTCACATGCTACATTTTTCAACCCACAGCTGCCCATGTTGCAGCAGGACATTTTATTATGTATCCAGGGATGGACAGTTTGAGCATGTTTTTAAAAACCCAAAGGGAAATGTCAGACCACCAAAAAAAAAAAAAAAAAAAAAAAACACTACCTATATTCCCCTTTTATCTTTTCAAAAATGTATTCAATTTTTACTGTGTCCACTCTTGCAGTGAAACATTTTGTCTTGAGGGTAGCTGTCAAACTTCAGATGTAGCGATGACAACGCTTGCGAGGCTAACTCCCCACCTCCCTGTCTGTGTTCTTTGCTTTTTTTATGTGATGCCTGCCAGTGACTCTGCTTCCTCCTCCACCAGTGAGCCTCAAAGAAAACACTGTCTGGCTAACATCATCAGCAACTTGAAGCAATTGATTCTTTCGACGCAGACTGTGTAATGGCCTGCTTTTTTTTGTTTTTTAACTCCAAACCAAACAATAGCCAATCAATGGAAGCAACCACCTCATCTCCTCATTGCCCAAACCTGCAACAATATCCCTCATATCTCGTTTCTAAGCTCATGACATCATCGACTTCCAAGTGGAACTCAAAATGTTTTTTTTTTTAATTGTCTGGAAGCAGTGGCGCTGTAGACACTTTTACGTAGAGTGGCGAAGGTGTGGCAGGAGGTTCACTTGGGACGGCGGAGATTTTAACAACCACATACGCACACACACACGTTTTGAATTCAGGTTTCTGCATTCCCGGGCAAATTTTATGCCTGTCATGTGAATAACATTGCTTAATGCTGAGCATGCACTATCCAAATCATTGTAGGCTATGCAAAAACAATTGTTAACTATAGAATTGTTAGTTATAGAGCCACAGACAATTATTTTGCTAGTCGGCTAGTCATCAATAGTAGTTGCGATTAATTAATTAATCGGATCATAAGTAAGTAGTAGCATATGTCACCAGCAATCATCTGCTCTTATAAATACATATAGCGCTTGTTAGCTTCCAGCTTGAATTATTTAAGGTACAGTATGTGCAAATTAAACATAAAAATAATTAAGATGATAGTGCTTTAAACATTTATTGGAATTATTTCTTATAACATTTATTTATTATTACTAAAAATTTGCAGTCCATTTATCGCCTTCCGCCTACAGCCGGGGAACCCTTACCCCGTCCGTTTATTCACCATTTTGTCTGGCCGGACCAAAATGTATTCCAATTGGCCAGCCTGGGATAGTCATGTTAACATGCAATTTACTTTTTTCCTTAATTGGCGGTGCGGCATATATATATATATATATATATATATATATATATATATATATATATATATATATATATATATATCGTCGCTGTCATGTGAAATACACTCCATTTTTTTTCATTTTCCTATTTTTACATGAAACATGTTTCCGCGTTAGACATCGCATTAAAGTGAAGATTAAAAAAGTTTCCAAAATTGGAGATGCGTGTTTTTCACACGACAGCGACAATATATTAGTGCTGTCAATCGATTAAAATATTTAATCATGATTAATCGCATTTTCCATAGTTGACTTGTAGTTAATCGCACATTTAATTTATTGGATAAAAATCCCTCGATTTTTCCGTCCCATTATTTTTCTTGAATTTTAATACCCTTAACATGAATAAGAGGATTGATTTTCTGATGCAAATACTTTATTAAAGTAGAGTCTCATTGCAAAGTCTCACTGGACGAGTCTCAATGCAAAATTAATGTTACATGTCAATGGCCTTGACGATGTATTAGTGAGATGCGGCACTTGATGGAGGGAATATGGTACTACATATAAATGGTATACACAGGTTTAGTAATCATAGCTTTAATGTGGGCTACACAAGCATTGGATTCAACTCACACAAACAGCCCATCAACCCTTTCAAACACACACACCCCAACACACGCACACACACAATCATTTACATTGGTGTCGTACTGACAGACATATTTATTGCTTCTTAAGGGCGACTTGTTGCTTAAGTGCCGCTTGGTTTTCTGGATTGTGCTTAAAATTGGACTGCATGTAGATCAATTTACTACTTTTAAATTATGTATACTAGCGAAGAAAAACAAAACCTTTTCGATAAAGTTTAAATTAAGACAAAATTAAAAACCAATAGAAGTGTTTATTTTATTTTTCTTTAGCACAGAGCATTCTCCCAATTTACTCCTCTGATTTCACTACCTTCCATTTAAAAAAAAAAAAAGTTTTGGTGCGAAATATGTATACAAGTACTGTACTTCTTTTTTTATTCATAGATAATTTCACTGCATTAGTGCAACTCTGCATAGTGTATAGTTGTGGTTCCATTTTAAAATGCACTAAAGAATTACAGCTAAAAATTTTAAGGCCAGAGTATCGCCATCAATTTAAGGCGCTCCCTTATTTATAAACATGTCAGGAATGATGGGTTCCCAGATAGCAAAACATGGGTGAATCAATGTTGAAATACAGTTCATCTTAAGTGTTGAATCTACGTTGAAAGCTAAAGTAGAAATTATACAGAAAGTGCAAGGTTGATAAAATGTTGGGTCAACGTTTGCTTTTCAACCATATATCACACAATATCAATGTTTATTCAACCATCATCTAAACCAGAACCCACATGCACTTTTTGTTGATTTTTTGTTGAATAAATGTTAAGGAAAAAACATTAATTCAGCCATCATCTAAATTGGAATTAAATGTTACAATAAAGTTAAAAAAATAAATAGATAAATAAATCTTGGATTAGTCCACTACAAAATGCTATCTTTTTCATTACTTACCCAAATGTATGAAAAACCTATGACAGAAAACATGTTTAATATTAAAAACATGTATTAGAAGAGATCAAAACACTTTCAGTAAACCCAAGCCTCTCTATTTGGCCATACATTAAATTATAGTCAGTGTTTCAATTTAGTTTTAGTCATATTTTAGTCATCTGAAATGTTTGTTTGTCAACCACGTACCATAAGATTTAAATTGACTAAATCTAAAGTGATTGACTGTAAGAACAACAGTCCATATTGCTGTAAAAATATATATTTTTTTAACAAAACACATAACATAACAATCCACCCAATAAAGAACAATACCACAGTAAACTAAGCTTGACTTGGGTCCGAGGCAGTAGCATGCGTTGGGTTGCCCCCTTTATGCTCATAAGCGAAATGAAGCCAATGCTTCCCAGTTGTACAAAAATCTTTCTGGGTCAGCGCGCAGTCAAACTGTCGAGCAGCAACTGAAAGACAAGATTAAAATAAATAAATAACCAGCAGTCAGCAAGTTCTAACACTTGACTGGAAAGTGCAAACGACAAGCCTGGCTCCATCCAAGCGCCTCTGAAAATGCGTATATCTTATAGCTTGCAATTTTACCATCACCTGATTCTAGTCTCATCTTTTTGGTAAGATTTACAAGATTTGAAATATGCATTTCAACTCAACCCCCTCTAAACGCCTCCTACTCCATCCAGTGATTCGACTAATCCCACACGCCCACAAACATGAACGCGCTTGCCTGTCACACGTCACAGCGCAGAAAACGAGACTAGCTCATTAACTTCTGAAGTATATTTATATATTGAGGTAGTAAAAAAATTAGTGAATGTGAAGACTTCATTTTAATATATTGTAAATCCCACAAACACTGGCCGTCTCATGCTTATGCATCGGTGGCCATGAAGATTTTTAAGATAAATGGACTGCCGGGAGGCACGAGGAGGAATGATTTTACGCCACAAAAGAAACTACTTCAGAGCATTGTGCTTAAAAACAACTGTGTTGTCATATTAAGTAGTTTACTTGTGAGATAACTCACCAAACATACGGTCTCGAATCTTTGTCTCTTTGAACGCCTTCTTGCCGCTGCTACGATGCTGTCTCTTTCGGATCAAACTTTTGGTAGTTTCCGTCTAGAGAGAAAAACAAAGGCTGTAACATTTATAAAAATGGCAAGTAGTGCGATTTAAATTTGTCTAGAAAGACATTTCATTGTCGAAGCAAATTAGAGAAATACATGACATACCATTTGATGTATGCTGTGGGGCCCCACAACAAAATCCACAAAAGTTAGGGAGTAGCAACAAATTCTGATATTGTTGTCGTGTATCTCGGGATCCTGAACACAAAATCTGGATTGTAAACCATACTATGCCAAAAAATACAACTCCTGTGTCCCTGTCACCAACTTTATGTAGTGAAAGAGTACAGCAAGACTATGGTATAATTCCAGGGAATGCGATTGCTCGTTGTTGGGTCTCTCGCTGCGCATTATGCCACTGTGGAGTCTGCGGAAAGTGGTAATGGGCACCAGTGCTACTGCCACATCCTGATATCCCAGCTGAAAAACACAGTAGGAAATGCACAAGGCAGTTAAGGTATTAGCATGATGCTAACCTCGAAAATGAGTAAATGTATGATTTCCATTCAGATAGTTTAACATATTGCTCTGACCCAGGGATAAAATAGTATGCAATGTGGCATCCAAATTTTCACTTTCAAATGGCAAAGCTAATGTGACAAAACACACATACAGTAACACAACAAAGATGTTTAAACATGCCAGAATATTATGTTTTGTGACTGCTGCCTGACTGACTCACCCACTTTCTTGGATGGAGAGTGCCGGTAGGCACCAGAAACCAGAACTACAAAGGGGCAATTGGAAAACAAGTTGTGACTCAAACATGATACAGAATGCTAAAAGCATGACACACTCATGTTTAATATACCATTCCTTCCATGTTGTGGAGTCTTGGGAATTTTCCAGTGTGGTGTTATACCTGAAATTCATGCACATAATTTAGACAATGTGTCTTCTGCAGTATGCATGATGCCATCTACTTCCTCAGAACAAACATCTGAATTTGGTTCACTTACCGTTATTTTGATCAGTTTTCAATTCTGCTAGGCTTGATACTGGTATGAGATCCTGAAAGAAAGGTAGAAAAAAAGTCAATATGAGTGTGCTGCAATACACCTAGGGGCAATTGAGACAGTCCAATCAACTTACCATGCATGTTTTTGGAATGTGGGAGGAAACCGGAGTACCCGGAGGAAACCCACGCAGGCACAGGGAGAACATGCAAACGCCACACAGGGAGGCCGGAGTCGGGATCGAACCCACGACCTCTGAACTGTGAGGCGGACGTGCTAACCAGTCGATCACCGTGCCGCCCTGTGCTGCAATATATCTCTTCAAATTAGTTTCGCAAAAAAAAAACATATTTATCAAAACCACACAACTTGTATAGTGTTAAAATTTATAGGTAAAGTGTCAGGTATTTACTATTTAGGGGTAAAATATCCTTGAAATTGGTACAGTCTATCACAATGGTTAAATACAAAATCAAAATCTTGGAAGATTACAAGTTTGTACAATCCAGATTTGTTTCCACTTTATGCGATCATGTTATCATGTTATCAAAGCTAGCACCTTCACGCAAGTCTTGCACTGTGTGACAGTTCATGGCGAAGTGATTAGAATGGTCTTATTTATGCATGCATGCATGCTATGATCCATTGACTACACCTTGGTTTCTCTTTTGGTAGGCTGTACAATGTTCGCCCCTTGTTTTGCCTCTTGTTGTGGCATCCTGGTGCACAACAGCTGTCTAACCATGATTGTAAAAATGTTTACTACAAGTAGCGGACGCGTTTTCTATCATGCCAAAACGGCCTTGTGATTTTTTTTTTTTCATTTTATGTTTATTTATTTATTTATTTATTTATGGCTGTGTGAACTTTTGGCGCATTATATTGCATGCGTAACTTGGCGCATTATATTGCATCCGGGACTCTATTGGTAAGACCGTTCTGATTGGCTGACTATCACCACGTCGTTCAGTTACAATGCATGCAATGCAACAGAACCCCGACGGTTAAATGATGAAAATGAAAAAAAAAAAAAAAAATTTAAACACATCGGGATATTAAATCAAGTCTCTCCGGCCGGTGTCCTGCCCGTTTCTATCCCAGCTTTAACATATCAGGTTCAAAGGTTATCAAGCTTCTTCAGAGCTTGCTAATGAGCTTTCATTTGAAAAGGGTTTGTTGAAGCAGGTACAGATGGAAAACAGGCAGAAAAGTGGCCATTGAGGACGGGAGCTCGACATGTCTGTATTAAATAATACATTGGTCATACTGTAACCGTTATAAGTTTGGGAACAGACCCATATTTAAAACAAACTAACAGAATCTTTACACATATTTAGCTCAATGTAGGTAAAGTTAAATCAAACATAAGCACAGCACCCAAGAAAGATAATTTCCACAAACTGACTGAAAAAGCAGGCAGAGAGATACTCGTAGCTGGTTTTCTGTATGGATAAGGGCGCGATGAAGTCAAGTGCAAATCAGTGCGCAATTGCGCATGCGCTGCTGGGTCTTCTTCTTCTTCTGTTGCATTTCCGTCAGAGGAGACGCTTACTGTCCCCCGTAGGTTGCTGGTGCTACTTCATGTCACACCAGTCAATACGTCACACAATCTAGTTTTATGCGGGAAGTCAAACACACCTCTAAAGGCTCATTTATGCTCAACGTTAAATACGGATCTGGTTACGCACAGTATAAGAGCCTTCCAAATGACTGAAAGTAGAGGACTTCGCATTGAAGTCTCGCACAGAAATTATACAAATATTCACATGTTTATCTTGGTGAGCCTTACATCTTTTACTAAAAGATGGCCTTTTTTGGGGGGAATGGACCATTTTTTACTTAGAGCCCTGCGCAGGAATGGCTAAGAAATGAAAACGTTTTCATGAAACAGGACCAACGCCAATGTGCTCAGGGCAACAATTGCAATTGTTACAATTGCAGAGTCTCTGTCAGCACTCATCCTTCCGCCCGCGCGGAGCGCATTTTAGACTCCTGACGTCAATGTCGGATGTATGCGACCTGTGGAGGTTCAGACTGCGGTCGCAATGCAAAAAAAAATCTGATAGGTATCCAATATTGGACCACATATGAAAGTGGCCAAAAACTTTGATTTACTAAGAAGACATGATGTGCACGAGACAAATAATATTCATTTTAATCTGACACTTATTATTTATTTTCCCATGCCACGCAGAGCCGCAACATAAGGATGAAAGAGTAGATAGGATCCTCGGGTTGCCGACCCCTGGTTTATACGAACTATGAGGACTATTTCAGGAACATTTAATGAAATTTGAATTGAGTATTGATAGATTCATTGCCACCAGCAGGGGTGTCAAGGCATTTGGTAGAGGTGGCGGCAGCCATGTAAAACCGCCTATGTCTGCAATGGATTGTAAAGGCACTGCAAAAAGATTGATTGTATATTTACACTGTAATGTAAGAAAATAAGATAACAACACTGCATGATGTCTTAAGGACAAAAACAATGCATTGGAACAACAATTTTGGGCAATTGTGTACAGTTGGCAGTACTGCAATGCAGTAAGCACTTAAACTGGGGCATTAAAATTCAATTCTGCCAAGTCCTTACGTGTTATCTGCTGTGTGAAGGGTTACCGAGGGTGATGTTAAACCACTGTGTAGCAGAATGGTGTTCAACTAAGGCACAGTAACATGGGCTTGCTTGTGCTGATCTTCTTCCCCTTTTTGTGCCAAGAGATCATCTGAATGAGTAACCTTTATATCTACCTTTGCCAGAAGCTAACAAATGTGTGGACTACACCTCAACCTTGTTTCACTGCAGCATGATAAACGTAGACAGACGCTAGCATTACATTCTTACTTAAAATAAAGCCACAGAAACAATGCATGTTTTATAAAATAAGTGGATCTAGAATTTGAAATTCAACTTCTCTTAAAACAGCATGTGAGGTCAACGCTAAAGTCAGTTTGTCATTCAGTCCAGTTATTCATGGGGGTTCACCTCTATTGTGTAACAATAAACAACTGCATAAAAAAATAATCAAGCAATCATGCATCCATCCATTTCTCAATTAATATGTCAAATGATGATTCATTTTCTAAACAATGGGGGTGTAACGTATAGGTGAGTGTATTAATACGTATCAATGCGTATTAATAATATTAATAAGTGTTTCGGTGCGGCATGTTCGGTTCGGTCCACTTGCATATCATTTCTGATTAGTTTTTTATTATTCGCGCTAGTTTACGCGCGAGTAGGCGAGTTTTCACACGGACGCTATTGAGTGTTGCACGCGTTGCACGTAGAGTGGGCGCACAGAAGAGTACCCAGTACGCCAGAAGCCGTGGAATATGTTCATTTCAAGGTAATTTTGATTGACCAAAAAGATAGGAAGTTTAATGTTGCAGTTCCCATGTCAACCTCTTGGGGTCAGTCTTTATCCAGCACTGTCAATGTTCGTCGGGGCTGGCCCTCTGCTGATTACAAGAGGAACCTTCTGGCTTCCCACTGGGGAAGCTCCACAAAGTCTGGTCCAAGCCGAATTCACAACCCATTGTCTGTAGAGGTTTTCCAGGTGATGAAGTGTCGATCTTTATCAGGAGTTCCTTTATTTTTGAGTCCTAGAATGTCTTTGTTTAGTCAAATGGCAGGGATTCCCTGGGGAGTCCATTGCTTTGAAGTGAGGCTGGAGCAGACTTAGTGGCAGTCCTGGCTGAATCTAATCTCCAGCCCTGGAGATGTGGGCCACATGAAGGCATATTCCTTACATACTGAAATAGTAAGAGTCTATATTAAAACACTTAACGATGCTCGATAGTCTCTTCATGACAATGTGTCTAATGCATTTGCTAAGTACTGTATATTAGCTGTGTTCCATTAAAGTCACTCATTGTCTCAAAGCATTGCATTCATTATCTAAAGTTGTCGACAGTTAGTGATGATGTACAGAATAAAAAGTATTCCATTGTTTTATTCAAGACAAGCAACGAGAGGACCCTATCCTGCCTACTTGGTTTCAATAAACCAAACGTTGACACCCGTCTATAATGAGCAGTTGATTGACAGAAAGGTATGTATGTTCACAATTTAGATCCTTTTTTTCTGCTGACAGATGCAACAACCGATGAAAAAACCCTGTCTTTTGAACAGGGGTGTGCAGACTTTGTATATATAGCCACTGTATATCCTCGTAGTGCTGGCATTTGTAGAGTCTCATCACATGTATTTCAACTTTACCATGCTTCACCGATAATATGAATCATGAATACAATAATAATGACTGACCTTCAGCACTGTGCATAAAACATAGCGACACATCGTTACTCCCATACTGTTTGGAAGTGATTGATAAATGTTGACATTAGTTTGGAGGTCATGACTTAATGGAGCAGTAAGTGGCATCAACTTAAGACCTAAAGTGGCTATTTAGGATAAACTTTACTTCACTATTCAGTCCTTCTCAGCTATGAATGTAATTGGAAGACCAAAATAAAACGCCAAAAGAGCCCTCTGTCACCTTGAGAGCAATCTATAATATTAATAGCCTCAAGCCGCTTTCATTGTGAACCCCCCCCCTAAAAAAGGAAAAAAACAAGGCTGTATCTGAATGTGCATACTATTGCCCATTTAGAGCACTTTTAATTAAGGGGTTACGTCAATTTGGAGGGGTGTGTGAATGTCCAGGGAGGATAAATGTAGGGCACTCAGAAAGACCCACAATGCACTTGGAAAAGTAGTGAGCATCGATGTTCACCCACCAGGTTAATACAGACCACAATGCATTGTGAGCAGGAAAACAACATAGCACAAGCGCAACTCTGAAAGCGATACAGTGTGTGCGGGTGTGTGTGTGTGTGTGTGTGTGTGTGTGGGGAGGGGGGCGGGGGGGGGGGGGTGAGTGTGTGTGTGTTCAAAATGAAAGCAATACATTAGAGTGTGTGTGTGCCAGTTAACCATGTTACAAAGCTCATGACGCTATGAAGGATATTTGATTGTTGAAATATGATTGTGTAGCCTTGGTGCAGATACACTATAGTTTTACAATAGTATTATAAAGTTAATGTTTCAAATTGAATGTAGAAATCTCATGAGGTAGTCACAAATATGGCATTGATCAATGTTTACCAGACATTCTACCAGTGGCTGCTGGTCAATTAAAAAAAAAAAAATATATATATATATACATATATATATATATATATATATACAGGGGTGTACATAACTCCAGGTACGCGCAACAGAAATCACTGATGCGTACCGTCATTTGCGTTACGACGCGCATTTCCGTACCTGTCCTGTACACACTAGTGGTAAAAAAAAACCAAAAAAAACCTAGTGGTGGAGTGGAACTAATCATCTTTGATTGGTAAGGATCAAGCGTTGGTTCAGGATGGGCACGATCCGCAGAATGGTTGGTGAAAAAAACAGCGTTCACAATAAGGCAGCGTAATTAGTCCCGCATTCAGTAGAGGAAATCGAATACCCTCAAGATCAGTAACTTCAAAATAAAGCGCACCAAATAATACATTGAGTCATTAATGCCAATGCAATAGCCTTAGCAAACCTTTACTTTGAAGTTGTTTATATATATATATATATATACATATATATATATATATACATATATATATATATATATATATATATATATATATATATATACATATATATATATATATATATATATTAGTGCTGTTAAACGATTACAATTTTTAATCGTAGTTAATCGCATTTTTTCATAGTTAACTCATAGTTAATCATATATTTTATTTATTGTAAAAAAATCCCTTGATTTTTCTGTTCCATTATTTTCTTGAATTTTAATACCCTTAACATGAATAAGAGGATTTTCTTATGCAAATACTTTATTAAAGCGAAGTCAACCCCAACATTATTTTTTAAGAATATGCTCCATGCAGCCCCACTAGTTGAAACAAGGCATTATGATAGATATTGTCATCACTGGGGGCGGCCATTTTGTCACGTCTTTCAACTGAAAATGATATCACAGTTGCTCAGGGCTCACGTAACGACCAATCACAGCTCACCTGTTTTCTGAAACTGAGCCATGATTGGTTGTTATTTGATCCCTCAGCACATCTGTGATGTCATTTTCAGTCGACAGAAGTAATAAAATGGCCGACCCCTGAGATGGTAAAAAACGGATGGATTTTACAACTTAACTCATATTCCACAAACACAATATTAATCAGAACGCCTTGTTTGAACTAGGGGGCATGCATAGAACATATTCTTGAAAAAAAAAGTTTTTGTTGACTTTTTCTTCAATTGAAAAAACAAGCATTGGTTTTAACTCGGCGGAACGGTGGTCGACTGGTTAGCACGTCTGCCTCACAGTTCAGAGGTCGTGGGTTTGATCCCGATTTCCTTCCACATTCCAAAAACATGCATGGTAAGTTGATTGGACTTTCTAAATTAGTGTGATTGTGAGTGCGGATGATTGTGAGTGCAGATGTTTGTTTGTCTCTGTGTGCCCTGCGATTGGCTGGCAACCAATTCAGGGTGTCCCCCGCCTACTGCCCGAAGACAGCTGGGATAGGCTCCAGCACGCCCCGCGACCCTTGTGAGGATAAGCAGTATCGATAATGGATGGATGGATGGATTCAACTCTCAGCCCTTTTCAAACACACACACACATGCGCGCGTGCGTCTTTCAGCTGTTACTAAAAGCATGCTACTGAACACCAATTGATTGGCTAACCTTGTCTTGCTTCAGAAAGAAAATATATATGACAAACACAACGCTGCATTTTAAGGGCAAGCAAGGAAAGTCTATCTAATCTAAGCAGTCTATGCAACCATAGGATGAATCTGTATGTACAGTAATTATGTGTATGCTGCAGCTACGTATTATCTAAGTTAAATATTAGCTGGATGTGTGCATTTGTGTGTTGAACTTGTTGGTTCAATGTTGCAATTGGACGTACTTAGCTGATTCTGACTTTGGGTCATGAGCCACATCGCGTCATTCTATGGCTAGGCGTCGGCCGAATGAGCCAGGACGACCGACCCCATGAAGGGCGACTGCTGCCACCGCGGTGTCCCAGCTGCCGCGCAGCTGTGGAGATCTGTGGGAATTGGAGTGCCCAGAGTCGCCGCCGCTGCCCGGCCGGGACGAAGCGAGCCGAGGAGCTGAGCGCGAGTGGGGGCGAGCTAACGTGTTATTGCTACGCAGCTTCGGCGGCAGGAGACTGAGGCTGCGCGGATGTGAGCACACTTTTTTTTTTTTAATCGGTCGTACTTTGTTCGTAGCTCATCCGCGCGGATAACTAGGAATTGAAACTTAGCACCGACATTCTAAGATCTGAACGATTCCTGGTGAACGGGAATGATGGAACTGATTCCACTCGAATCCGGGGTTTCGGTGCCCAACCCTAAGCAAATGACAGCCGTGCATGTGTCTGCCGAGCAATTCATCCTCATCGTCAATATATTGAAGCAGATGTAACGCCTCCTCCACTCTAAAGCTTTTTTTTTTCAAGATACATGTATAGATCATGGTGACCAGCAGCCTTTATCAATGCAGCCGCTGGTCGCTATTGGAAACCTTAATCACGTGATCCAAAAAATTCACGCGGCGTCAAAAGGGGGTTGGATTAACTTCGAAAATAACGCGCTAAATTATATATATATATATATATATATATATATATATATATATATATATATATATATATATATATATATATATACTATTTCCCCCTGAACAGATGACAGATGATGAATAACACTCATTTTTTAGTAAAATGCCCAGCACTGCCATACTCTGGATAAAAAAAAAATTAAAAATCAGAAGCACAATATTTTCAGATACACATCAATATACATACACATACATACATATTTACTGTATATAAATACAGCTGAGTTGAGAGTTAGCTCACTACAATAGAATAGCTCACTAAAATATATATAGAATATTGCTACAGCTAGCTAGCCAATAGTAATTACTTCTGACAAGTAATGTCTCACAGTAATCTATAACAATACTGTTATTCAAAACAACTTGACAGATTCGATCTCCCGGCTGCCATCACTATCCCTCCGCCCACTTTGGGCTAGGATGACATCAATGTCGGATATATGAGACCTAGCGCGGTTCAGATTGCGGTCGCATTGCAAAAAACCTGATACTTATCCGTGTTTAGTTTAACTTGTTTGTTTAGTTTATCTATGTTGTCTAATTTTAAGATATTTCTCCTGTCTAGGGTACACAAATCTTTACCAGTTGATTTCCTGTAAAGGTTTGGCATCGCAGTAGCTCTTCTTCTATGAAATAGCTAAGACCAAGGTTGGGAACTTCCCATTTCCTCCTATACTATACTGGTTGCCAATATATTGCAGGGTATACCGTATTATGTGATGCAATTAAATTATGCACATTTTGACATTCACACCATCAGCGCACCGACAGCAATTGCCGAGAATGATGACAGATCAAGCTGCAAATTATTGAACAAAAAAGCCTTGGAACATTTGTCACTATTTTTAATCCGTTCCAGTCTGGACCTTAGTCCTGTTTTAAATTAATTCTCAAAACGAACCTTTTGATAAAACATTGTTTACACACCCAGTACAGATATGAAAGACTTTGATCTTATTTGCACAGATATGATTGCAGAAGATGAAATGCATGCAATGAAAACAACAGCTGGCCAGCATGATGCAATGCAAAACAAACACTCCCACATCGGACCTCATGTAGGAGCGACCAACGCTGTAGGATTACATCATTCGGGGTGCCAAACTGCCCTCCTTGTACGATTTCTGTGGTACAGTTCTATGGATCATCCCATACGTGCTGCGGGATGCCAAATTGTGCTTCCTTTTCATACCTATGCAATCATGAGTAACCTCAAACTTACGCATTACAGGTGGTTGTCTTGCATCTTAGAAGAATGTGCGCAACTGTTTCATCAATGTCTCCTCTATTTTAAGTGACAATATTCCCTGTGATCTTTTGATGTATCCATCCATTGAATATACTTATCCATATATTGTTTGCTGAGCAGTAGCACTACATGGGATCGCAACGGGAGAAAATTCGACATTAGTGTTCGGCAAATTGTTAGGTTATTATTCTTCTTCATCAAGTGAAAACGCAGATTTCTTTCTGACAACTAGTGATGGGCAAAACCAGACCATTTTGATGGAATAAGGTTGCGATTTATTTTGGCAATTTTTTCTATACAAATATTTTATTGTATGTTATTTTTTTAATCCAATAAAAAACATGACAATAAGTGACCATTAACAATTTTAATGTGTTCTGTTCATAGCAAATTACTGATAAGTTACATTACTTAATTTTTATGAAGGACACTTGAACCTACTTTGAACGTCAGACGAGCCACCATTACATTCAAAACAATGAAATGAGAGAAATGTCACTATTGAATATGCACAGAGCTGGGCATTCTGCCTGTGACGGACCGTTCTGCCTATCCGCCTATGACAGACGCCCATTTTGTAGGCGCTAAACGGGAAATTTACAAAAAATAGTCGGACTAAGCATAATCAGAAACTCATTTTAATCCCGTCTATGTAATAGTCTATTTTTGCTGGACTTTGAAGGGATGCGCTGCCTGAGCCTGGGACGTGCTGCGGGCAATCACTCAAGCTTCAACAAAATCGAACCACCGTGTTGTGGTGTTATATTTGACTCAACTCTGTCTTTTCAAATGCACATTAAGAATATTACTAGAACTGAATTTTTCCATCTCCATAATATTGCTAAAATGCATCCAATTCTATCGAATAGTGATGCAGAAATTATAATCCATGCGTTTGTTACGTCTCGCCTCAATTATAACGTTTTGCTCTCTGGTCTTCCCATGTCTAGTATTAAAAGTCTGCAGCTAGTCCAAAATGCTGTAGCAAGACTCCTGACAAGGGCGAGAAAGTTCGATAATGTTACTCCGATACTAGCCAATTGGCAGTGGCTCCCAGTCCACTTGAGATGCGATTTCAAGCTTTTGCTACTTACCTACAAAATATTGCACATCTTAATACGTTCCTCTCTCGTGGACCTAGTGATACCATATGTTCCGTCCCAAAACCTTCGGTCACAAAATGCCGGCCTTTTAGTGATCCCGAGAGCCAAAGAGAAGTCCGCAGGTCCTAGCGCATTTTCTATTCGGGCACCAGTGCTTTGGAATGCCCTAACCGTGGATATTAGAGGCACTACCTCAGTAGAAATGCTTAAAACATGACTAAAGACTTATTTGTATACTTTTTGCATTTAGTTGAACTATTTGTTTTGGCCCCTTTACTGACAGTCCTATTCCTTTCTCTGCCCCCTTTTCCCAGGCTTGGGAATTAGGTGATGACGAACGAATTAGAGGTTACTTTTTCCGTACCACAGCAACTGACCGCTACAAGATCGGAGGTCGACCACATCCTCGGAGGTGCGGCTATGGAGATTTCTACATTGACCAACTGGGCAGGGACCCACTTCACTGAACTCATCTACCTGCAGCACTTCATTTGATTAACTTTCACGTTATTTTAACTAACACTGTATAGTATCATAATATGTGTTAAATGTTGCCCACTCGGCATCCATTGCAGCCTGATCATCCTGGAAGGGGGATTCCCCCATCTGTGGTCCCTTCTCAAGGTTTCTTATTTTTCCCCAGATGGTTTTATTTGAGTTTTTTTTGCCCTCCTCAGCAGATGTCGTTTAGATGTTGTCAGTTATGGGCATGTGAAGCCCTTTGAAACTTTCCTGTGATTACGGGCTATATAAATACATTTGACTTGACTTGACATCATTCAATAAATGCACTTTATTAATTTATTGCTATTTCTTTCAGCAAACTAAATTGCAATTGACAGACTGCAACATAAGTGCCTTTAATTAAGTTCAATATTTTGGTTATGTCAAATGTTCAGGTCAGTATCAAGTTTACTTAATTATTTATGTATTTATCTGCAATTAAAAGACAATATTTACTGCCCACCCTGTTGGATAGTGATGTTTTTCTGCTGCGAAACCGCCTCATCTACAAAACATTGAGTTGTATTGAAAATAATGAAGATATGCTAGAGTGCCAACATTAAATAAAGATGTCATTCAGTATTTAATTAATTTATGTGCATCTGTGAGCCTATAAGATACTATTTTTATGAAATAAGCTGCATAGCTGCTGTCATAAATAATAATAATAATAATAATAATAATAATCGATACACAAGAGAAAGGGAGAGGGAGGGTGAGGGAGAGAGAGAGAGAGAGAGAGAGAGAGAGAGAGAGAGAGAGAGAGAGAGAGAGAGAGAGAGAGAGAGAGAGAGAGAGAGAGAGAGAAAGAGAGAGCCAGGGCAGTCCCCCAATAAAAACATATACCGTAGCCTGATCGATCCACAGTAATGTGAACAAATATAAAAGTTATTTTTGGGCGGGGCAGCTTCATGACCTGTTCCATGCGGTGGCGTATTCATTTTTTTAATTAAAAAGAAAGTCACAAATAGAAAATGCTTTAATGATTCCTAGACATGGGGATCTAGCCAAGGTCTCCACGTTTGAAGCGTAGAGCGCTAAACACTGAGATAAACATAGTGGATATTGACAGAGCTCTACATAGTATTAAAAGGCAGAGCTGGGTCCGTCTATCGCCTAGACGGACGCCCGTTTTGCTGATGGTTGACGAATGACTGGAAAAAAATTCAAGTAGACGGACTAAGCATAGTCAGAAGCCCATGTATTTAATCCGTCTTTTGTCTGTAGTCTGTCTTTAGTATATTTTTCGCGGCGAGGCTTTGCTGGCGGCGGCGAGGAACAATACTGAGTTGTTGTTGCTTGGGGGACAGATTTGAGTGATGGACCAGACTGTGAACAGGCTTCCATGACGCAGTGAATCACTCTTTCTGTTCTAATATTGGCAGTGAGTCGTCTTTCTGTTCAAATTCAATAAGTGCTCCGCTTGTCTGGCTGGAATCTGGAAATGTTGTTGTGTGCCTTCGTTGAGCCGCTTGTCTGACTGGGAGCACTTACACGCTACACTTACAGCACTTACACATGCTGTGTGCACGAGCCCTCCCATTAGCGCACTGATGGGATGGCCAATTCTCCGACGAGGGCCACCAATCACGAACAAGCAGGGCAGGTGAGAGCTCTATATAAGCAGTGTGTCGGGGTGAAAGGCTCCCAGTCAGACAAGTGGCTCATCGAAGGCTCACAACAACATTTCCAGATTCCAGTCAGACAAGTGGAGCACTTGTCGAAGACACACAACTACATTTCCAGATTGTGGTACACTGTGCACACAAAAGGCGCATCAGGGGCCGGCATTTAATTTGTATTATTTTCATTTTTTTTAATATAGTTTAGAAACGCCGACAGAAGCCCGTTTAAAATCAGATCCGGACCAGCCTATAGGAGAGTACAGTTTTTTTCCCCCCAGAAAAAAAGGCCAATGAAGGATGACGGAAGGATACCCACGCTGCAGACGGATGGCGAATAACAGATACTCATTTTTTAGTCAAATGCCCAGCTCTGTTAAAAGGTATGGTAAATTGATGTTGTACATGTCTGATTTGTGCTGCAAACCACAGTAATCCACATAGAGAAGTCTGCGAAATTCACGAGCAGCTGTGTGCTTCTTGATGGTCCTGGTGGGACTTGTGGGACAACAAGAATAAAGCAACCATGCTTGCTATGTCATCCATTGTGCGTAGGAAATAAAGAAAATGGTTATTTTCCACTTATTTAAACAAGTTATGCCCTGCCTGTTCTCTGGTACATGTGATGCGAGGGACATGCAAATGCACAAATGAACACCCGCATCAGACTCGCGCGAGCCACGCTACGCCCACGATACGTGTGGCGATATGCCACAGTTCATATCGCGGCCAGTGGGAAGGTAGCAATACAATGCAAGATTGGTGTTCAGGAACAGCAGCATATTTACAATGGTCATACTGCCTGCCTGTGTGTATAAACCTGCCTGATGCTTTTTCACTGCCTGTCCCCAGTCTGAGCGGTAAGAGCCACTTGTCACCTCTGTCAACCGAAAATGACATCACAACTACTCGAGGCTCAGGTAACGACCAATCACGGCTCAGCTTCAGAAAACAGGTCAGCCGTGATTGGGAGTTACCTGAGCCCTGAGCAGTTGTGATGTTATTTTCAGTTGACAGAAGTGACAAAATGGCCGCCCCCAGAGATGGCTAAAACGGGGTGAATTTGCTGCTTCACTCATATTCCACAAACGCAATATTAATCAGAATGCCGTCTTTCAACTAGTGGGCCTGTTGGGAACATATTCTTGAAAAGAATATGTTTACTTAGGTTGATTTCCTCTTTAAGGCAAGGCAGTTTTATTTATTATTATTAGCTCTCTTTCACATAACCACCACCATGCAATTTAATCTATCACCACAACGTGAATGTAAAATATTAGTCCACTTCCATCAGCCAAGTGTTCCAAGACACAGCAGTATCCAGAATCAAAAGGTTAATTAAAAGGTTAATGATCAGCTACAACAGAATGTCTGATTCATGTTTATTTGGATATTTTCAATGCTGTGCGTGTTGTTGGAATAACTAAACAGCGCAAAGTTATGCATGCTTCTGACATTTAACAATGACAGAAAGAAACTTTTTGTTACTTTTAGTATTGTGCAATGAGAAAAAAACTGCTTTGTGTTTATTAGCAAGCCAGATGAATGAGGTGAATAATGCAACAGGCGGCAAGAGTTTGCATCAAGGGCAACATTGGTCGGGCATAAAAGCGTGTTACCAGAGCTGGGCCGCGACCCTCCACCCTTGACCTGGGTACCCTTCCGGCCTCGACCCCCCCCGCCCTTATTCATAAAAATTATCCCCCCGCCCGTCCGCCCCCCCACCCACCCCAAAAAAAAAAAACGTGCATGACGCCGCCGCGGGAGGGATGCTAACGGAAGAGGTTTATTGAAAGACCATTAGCTGGCTAATTTTCTATTCAAACCCGCCGTGGACACACTTTAAACGTGCTTCAAACGCGCCACTAGTACTTACCCTACTGCGTGTGCTTACTTCCATGCAAGCCCTGGGGTTGGTTTAGGCCATCCACTTCTGGCCATGCTTAGTCTAGCCCGTTTTTACAATTTGTCAGCCCCCACCCCGGCCAGGCCAGAGGTTCCGACTGGTCCGGCCCCGGGACGGACTGCCCAGCTCTGCGTGTTACTTATCATACAGAATAGAAATGGAACAGAAAAAAATTCTGTGTAATTTTTTGTGTGTATTTTTTCAGTGTCTTACTTTGTTTGTCCTCCAAATTACCAACTCTCCTGGTCCTTTCTTTGTGGTGTGGTAAGAATCCAGGCAATTTTGTTTGGGGCCAATCAGTGTAGGGTTCAGGAAACATTACATTTCACAGGAAACTGGTGAGCACCGCTGTGAAAGTTAGGAAATGTTCAAAGTTGGACATAACAATGAGAAACAAATGATAATTCTTTATATAAATTTGAATAGTCTACTAAATGTTTACGAGTACTCTGGTTTCCTCCCACATTTGCAACGCATGCATGTCCAGTTAATTGATGACTAAATTGTCCTTGCCCATGTGAATGTGTATAGAAGGTGGATAGTTGTGCTAACCAGTCCAAATGACTCTTATGAAAAGGGAAACAAAGGGAGTATTAGGAAGTTCTTTGCTATGTATGTAGGTAAGTAGTCCGCACAAGTGGTTGGTTGCCAGCAATTTAGTTTTCCATATCAAAGCACATAAAAACGTTGTTTGTGCTTGAAAATACAAGATTGAAGTGTGTGCTTCTATGCAAGCTAATTTGTTTGTATGTGCAGTTGCATGAAGGAGAGCACAATTGGCCCACAAGGCACATTCTCAATCACCCGGTGGTGTGTTGATCAGTGAAAGTGAACACTCCAAACGCCTGTTTTAACAACCGCATCCAGCTGCCCTGTGGACACACACACACACACACACACAAACAGTACACAAAGCCCACAGAGCAGCCATGGCCAAATATTTCTCAGTGTTACAGCCAAGCTAAATAACCTTGCACAAAGCATTGCTGTATAATTGCATTTGCACCGCTTGAGGCCTGCCAAGGAGAAAAAACAAACACACATTTATAATAACTCTAGCAGAACCTCACACCTGAGAGTTATTGTGAACATTGTCAGTTTGTTGAGTTTTTAGCAAGGAGACATGTTGTACGTATCTTTCACTGATTCTCAAGGCCAGAAGAGAGATGCACATGACTGAGTTGACCACTGTCCACAACGTATACCAATCACCTTGACTCAGGCCTTGGGTCAGCTAGAAATGTCATTTTTCATACTGTTGTTATCAACTCTAGAGGTAAGGAAGGGCGTCAAAGTGGGGTAAGTGGTTTTATCAGGTCCATACACACGGAAGCGGGCCTGGGCTTTTAGAATTTAAATCTTTTTGTCATTTATTTATTCATACATGCCAGTTATGCCAGTTATAAAAACTTACATCTTCAATATCATGATAATATACATTTTATGGTAAATGTTTAAGAATCGTTGCACAGTGGCTGACCAGTTAGCGTCCCGCCTCACAATTCAGAGGTTGTTGTTTGTCTCTGTGTCTGTGCTATTGGCTGGCAACCAAGTTCAGGGTGAACCTCACCTCTCACCCTCAGTCATGGACTCATATATGAATGGGCTAACAACTGGCTTTTTGCGTATGAAGCCAGAGGGCAGCCATTTTACGTTGCCACTGTTACTGATAACTTCTGTTGTTTTGTTTTTTGTTGTTGCTAAAAACACTGTTGTCAGTGTGTGTGTATTATGCCATTATCCCTGGATGGAGTAATGAGAGCCTTGAAAAACGCAAACGTCACTGTTTGCATCGGCCATTTGGAGTATATTATCTCGTGAATTGTGACTTACAGAAGTTAGGTTTACATTTCGCAATGATTTTTTTTCCTGAGGGGCTTTGCTTTTATTTCACTGTTGATGGCTCTGACAACATGATGGAGACGAATCTTTGAGTAACACTCGGCGATATACCATATAATAATCGCATTCTTACCGAAGAAATGTGCACGTAGCGCTTCATCCTTTTTGAGTGGTACAACCGTATGCCACACACTGTGGCATTTCCGCCGTAGCGACAGAAAATAATGTGAAACACTGCGGATACATTTTTGTATCCAAGTTCGGCGCTTAATGAGTGGCAACGTTAGATGGCCGTTAGTGGTTTCACTTGTCACCACTGCGAGAAAGCGGCATTGTTGGTCCATTCAAATATAAATCCATGTTGTCAGTGTGCTAGGATAGGCTCCGGTACTCCTGAGACCCACGTGAGGATAAGCAGCACAGATAATGGATGGCTGTTCAAAAATAAGGCTGCTTTAAACAAATTAAGACTGTCTGAGACTGCCTACATCCACAGTGAAAAAATGAGAAATGGTCGTCATTTCCCAATCCACCTGCTGGAAGGTTGCTTAAAGGCTTGTTGATTTTACAAAGCGACTTTGGGCGATACTGCATCATGTTTCCTACAAAGCAGACCACCAGAAAAGAAAGGAGGGACAGTAAAAAGAAGAAGGGTAAAAGTAGACTGCCAAAAGCTTACTATGTTTTTTTTCAAGCGGTGAGTTTGGCGTGAGGGTGTGCGTGTGGCGAGGAGTAGATAACATTAACCTCGGCTGCTGTTTGCTGCCACTTGTGTCGTCGCGCTCTCCTTTGCTCTCAGAGAGAATCCATTCAATGTGGGAATACAACATTTCCGCCTCACTGTCATGTGTAAAAGATCCAGACATTCAGCAGGGGACAGAGCTGCTTCGTCAATAAGCAGCTATCATACAGGACACTGTTGTCTTAGCTGTCTGTAGTGAAGAGAGGGAGCGGTGAATAAAATCAATATCACCTTATTTAATGATTGTTTCACAGCGGTTACATTCAACGCAAACCTCTGCACGCACTTCCATCCACCACTGAAGCGCCATCTTTGACCTCTGAATCTCTATTTCATGAGCAGCAAGAAAAGAAAACAACAACTATACTGTACTTCAATTTAATTCACATAAAAATATTGGTTATTCAAATTCATATAATAATTAAAATTTTAATATGTAATAAAGCGGAAGTCAACACAAACATTTGTATTTCAAGAATATGTTATATGCAAGCCCACTAGTTGAAACAGGGCATTCTGATAAATATTTTGTTTGTGGAATAATGGCTCAGATTCACAAAACAGGTCAGCTGTGATTGGTCGTTGTGAGCAGTTGTCATGTCATTTTCAGTCGACAGAAGACATTATATATATATATATATATATATATATATATATATATATATATATATATATATATATATATATATATATATATATATATACACACACACACACACACTTCGGGCAGTAGGCGGGGGACACCCTGAAATGGTTGCCAGCCCATCGCAGGGCACACAGAGACAAACATCCGCACTCACAATCACACCTAGGGGCAATTTAGATAGTCCAATCAATTTACCATGCATGTTTTTGGAATGTGGGAGGAAGCCGGAGGACCCGGTGAAAACCCACGCAGGCACGGGGAGAACATGCAAACTCCACACAGGGAGGCCGGAGCCGGGATCGAACCCACGACCTCTGAACTGTGAGGCGGACGCACTAACCAGTTGTCCACCGTGCCGCCCGGCACTCACTTATACACTCTTTAAATAATCTTGCGTTATTTTACAATCATTATTTTATGGAGAAATGAAGCAATAAAAACAAAATATATGTACACACTCACATATATATATATATATATATATATATATTCACACTAAACATTATTATTGTTGGTACTGTTTTCATTATTGGTGCACTGTCTTGTGCCAAAAGCCACTGAAGTCTGACTTTTTATGGCATATGCTGCAAAGAGCAACACACTGTGGATCTCTGCACAAACATAATTACACAAGATAACAAAAATATTGAAGTTGTTTGGAGATAACAAGATGTCATCTCCTGTATTGCCTGTCATATTTTTATGCCTCAAAGGAAAGAGAAGAAGAAAGCCACCTCTGTGCTTGTCATCTTCCAAAACAAAGGCCAGCATACGTGTAGAATTAGGTTACCATAGGAAATCACTATTCCTTAAATGCAATTACATTGTATTTTTGTCAAAAACTCATATCACAGTTTTTAAATTAAATTTAATACATTCAATGTGCAGAAGAAAACCTGTTTCTCCTCACAATGAAGGAGGACAGAGCTTGCAGCAGACAGGATATTTACTGCTTTCATTTCGTTTTGAGCCAGCAGTTTATTGCTTTTGTGTTCCATTATTACTGCCTCCAACTGGGGCTAATTTATTTAGATTAAGCAGGCTTGTTGTTTATTGTATGTCGTTTCAAAAAAAGTTGTGTGTGCGTGAGGGGGGGAGAAACGACTACATTGGGTGTGGAACATATTAGTAATACAGTACAGTACAGTTACAGCATAGTACAGTTTCCCCCAAAATATCGAGGATATTGCCAACGATGATTGTTCTATTAAGAATTAGCGATGCACAAATAATGATATCAAAGAGGGTAATATTTGCTCATACATAAGATCAGAAGCAGGTTGGAGAATTTAGTTGTGGCATTTGTGAGAGGCTTGGCCGTGAAGCAGCATAGTGCAAATGCCAACATTTCACCAGGGCATTGGTTGCGACTCCTTCCAGCTGCAGACATTTTGGCTTGTCGACAGCCTCCTGGGTCTTTCAAACATGGAGCCATCACTCGGTCCTGCCTTTCTTATATGGTCAACTACATGGTTCCCTTTGTCTCTGCAATGGTGCCTCCTCCTCTGGATTTGTGCTTTTTCCAATAGACTTATTTTTTCTAGGAATCATTGTGAACATAATTTTTTATAACATCTACCAATTCTGCCCTGCAATTGGCGGGCAACCAATTCAGGGTGTAGCCCGCCTACTGCCCAAAGACAGCTGGAATAGGCTCCAGCATGCCCGCGACCCTCGTGAGGATAAGCGGGCTGGATAATGGATGGATGGATTTACCAATGCAAGCAAAACTTCTTGTAAAACCCTCAAAATAATGATGACAGTAATCGTACTTTTCAAAATGCCATGCAACTACAGTGGAATGCCACTTGCCCTTTTGCTAAGACAGAGAACTTATTGTAGTGTTGCTGATTCATACTTCACAAGACTTCAGGTGAGAGAAGGATTATGCTATGTGTTGGTTTGATTTTTCTTTGGCTCTTTTTTTTTCAGCTCTTATTCCCAAAGGGGAAGCAGCTTGAGTTAATAGACGAACAATGTGAGAAAGGAATATACAGTGTTCCACTGCTATCTGGAGCCGAGCTCTGCTGCAAATAGAAAAAAAATCAGCAGGTAATTGACCCACCATTAAACAAGATTTAGAATTGCCCATAGATGCCACAAGCAAGCGGTAAAGCCCTACAAGGAGCGACTCAACTCACTTCAACATAGTTTCTTAGTTTCAAAATGAAAACGATTGTGCCAAAGCAATGCTTTGTGAATAGGTGAGTTTTTCCAGAAAATAACAGAGGATAAGCCTCCCCAAAAATATCAGTGAAAAAATGAAGCCACAAATTGCAAAAATGAAGGGAAAATTGCACACTTTTTGTGATGTTTTTAAAATGACTTAGGTTCTTTGCTCTCACAAGAATTATTCAATGTTTTCTTTTCATGATGTGGCGCTGTAGCTGATGTGTACTCAAAATGCATATTTTGAAAAATGTAATTAAATGTACAGTGCTGAACAAATTTATTCAACCACCACATAATCGCGAAATTTCTTAATTATAGTTTTTTACAGAGATGGGCACTTTACCCTATTTTGCCGGTTCGTCCTCCGTCCGTGATCTGGGCACCCCTCCGTCGTCGTCCCTCCGTCCTTATTCATAAAAATAATCGTACTCCGACCCGTCTGTCCTTGTCCTTTTTGTGGGCATCTACTGTGTAACTGTGAGTACAATGGTCCTGCAGGGAACGCACGTAAAAAAGATAAAAAAGGACTCTACAGTGTTGTGCAGGCAGTTAATAAAGACAGCTCCGTGGTAAGAGAACATTGGTCTTTCTTTTTAAAAGAACCCAACACAACACATCAGTCGGTACTTGACCCGGGATGATTACAGGGACGGATGAAAACCCACTTCCGTCCTGGCTTAGTCTGTCTTTTTTTAAAAAAAAAAAACAACTTCTCATCCTCCATACCCAAAATGGGCGTCTGTCCGGGATGGACAGACAGACTGTTCCCTTCCTGGGAGGGAATGCCCATCTCTGGTTATTTACACTGATTACTGAGCGGAAAAATGGAGCAAAAAATCGTAGTTGATTGTTTGAATAATTTCTTCTCAGGTCAGATTAGGGTATGAGATGGTTAATTGAGTTTGAAATTGCTCAACCATGTTCAAAATTGTAAGAAAATAGCAGCTCAAAGAAAGCAAAACCGAGCACATAAAATTACATGATGCTAGTCATGTTTTTCTCAATAAAATACAGTGGTACCCTGAGATACGAGTAACCTCACTTACCTTTTTGATATATGAGCCATCATTCCGATTTTTTTTTTTTTTTGCCCAGACATGCAAGTGCAAACTTGAGATATGAATACTGTGTGGTGGCAGCAAATGCAAATTAGCTCACTTCACAATAAACAACAGTTCAGAAAATAGTGAGCAGTTTATCAAAAGAGCCTTCAAATTGTTTAATGTCATTCCCAGTTGAAATTTAATGTCAAATGTCTATTTAAAACAGACACACAGTTTTGCCTTAGGCAAGTCATGCTTATCTTAACACTAACAAACAATTTTAAACGGCATTTAAATGCCAACGGTTGGCATTGATAGTTGACTAATAGTTGATAGTTTTAGAAGCGAAGCAATTATTTATGAAAAATGACTAATATTAGAGCATCTTATTGAGTATTACAGAGCTGGGCACTTGACCCTTTTTTGCCGGTCCGGCCGCAACCCTTGACCTCGATACCCTTGCGAGCCCCAGCCCTTGTTCATAAAAATGATCACCCCCTGCCCCGTTCCGCCCCCCGCCACCACCCCCAAAAAAAAACGGAACGGAAGAGGTTTATTTAAAGATCATTAGGTGGCTAATTTACTATTAAAACCCGCTGTGGACACACTTCAAACATGCTTCAAACGCGCCACTAGTACTTACCCTGCTGCGTGTGCTTACTTCCATTGTGAGCCCTGGGGTTGTTTTTGTCGTATTGTATAATTATTTGGGTCCAACAGACGACAAGAAGTCTGCAAGCATTCAACAAGTTACTTATTTATTTTCCTCACTTCCCCTCCTTCACACTTCCCGGCCTTCAAAATAAAAGCAGCAAACCATTACACAGCAGGTTTGCTATGTTGTATTTCCGGAGAGAAAGTGAGAGTGGTGGATGAGAGCGAGGTTCGTTAATTTAAATGAGAAAGCACACAGACCTGTGTTGCTTGTAGTAGGAAAGACACCGGAAGAAGTGCATGAACTCCACCTTGATGTGCCAGCGTCATCCTTGAGTGCTGCGCGCAGCTTAATATACTTGTTTTGAAACAGCTACGTTCCAAGTCGGGGAGCGTCGCTTCAAAAAGACAGCGACAGCAATGGATATCGTGCCTGCGCCAACCATGAAGGGACCGAGATGACTAGACGATGCATTTAATATTATTGCGAAAATGAGCTGGAAGGTGGCGGCTAAGGGGGAACGCAGGTGAGTAGCTTCTTTTGATGGATCTGCACAAAATAGTATACATTTTTGAAGTGAAATGAGAAATATATATATAAAAAAGAAATTATAAAAATTAAAAACTGAAAATTGCCATGTGCATATGTATGTGTATGTATGTGTATGTGACCCCCTTTGTTATGAAGCCCCTGAAGTGCTCTGGTTCAACCAATTAGCCTCGGAGGTCACGTGAAACAAAGTCCACTCGTGTGCAATCTTAAGTGTCACATGATCTGTCAGTATATATACACCTCTTCTGAAAGGCCCCAGAGGCTGCAAAACCTAATGAAGAGGCACCGCTAACCAAACGCCACTATGAAGATCAAAGAACTCAAAGAAGTCAGAGACAAATTTGTTGATGCTGGGTTGGGTTATAAAAAATATCCAAATCTTTGATGATCCCCAGGAGCACCATCAAAGCCATCATCATCAAATGCAAACAACATGGCACCATAACAAACCTGCCAAGAGAGGGCCGGCCACCGAAACTCACAGACCAGGCAAGGAGGGCATTAATCGGAGAGGCAGCCCAGAGACCAAAGGTAACCCCGGAGGAGCTGCAGAGTTCCACAGCACAGGCTGGAGTATCTGTCTATAGGGCCACAATCAGCCGTACCCTCCACAGACCTGGGCTTGATGGAAGGGTGGCCAAAAGAAAGCCTTTTCTTTCACCTTAAAATAAGAAGGCACGTTTTGACTTTGCACAAAGGCACACGGGAGACTCTCAAAATGTATGGAGGAAGGTACTCTGGTCAGATGAGACTAAAATGGAACTTTTCGGCCATTAAGGAAAGTGCTATGTCTGGTGCACACCCAACACATCTCATCACCTCAAGAACACCATCCCCACAGTGAAACATGGTGGTGGCAGCATCATGCTGTGGGGATGTTTTTCAGCAGCTGGGACTGGGAAAGTGGACCGAGTCAAGGGAATTATGGATGGTGCTAAATACAGGGATATTCTTGAACAAAACCTGTATCAGTCTGTCGCTGTTTTGAGACTAGGGCGGATGTTCACCTTCCAGCAGAACAATGATCCAAAGCAACACTTGAGTGGCTTAAGGGGAACATATAAATGTTTTGGACTGCCCTAGTCAATGTCCAGACCTCAATCCAATTGAGAATCTGTGGTCAGACTTAAAGAATGCTATTCACCAGTGAAAATCATCAAACCTGAAGGAGCTGGAGCAGTTTTCCCTTGAAGAATGGGTAAAAGTCCCAGTGGTAAGATGCGGTAAACTCATAGAGACTTCTCAAAAATGACTTGCAGCTGTGATTGCCGCAAAAGGTGGCTCGACAAAGTACTGACATTTGGGGGGGGGGGGGGGGGGTGAACACTTATGCACAATGGTGTTTTCTGCTATTTTGTCCTATTTGTTGTTTGCTTCACAATAAAAAATATGTCACGTCTTCAAAGTTGTGGGCATGTTCTGTAAATTAAATGATGCAAGCCCTCAAACAATCCATTTTAATTCCAGGCTGTGAAGCAACAAAACACAAAAAATGTCAAGGGGGGTGAATACTTTTTCAAGGCACTGTATAAGTGCCAATGTTAAGCTCACCCAAGTGTCCCTTTAAATTCGAAACAACACCGCAAAATGCTGGCAAACGGAAAAAAAATAAAAATGAATACTTACAAAACAAACAACAATATTTAAAGGGTTGATGGAATGGCATATTGGCATTTCCATTAATTTCAGTAGGAAAAAATGTATGGCCAAGGAAAAATGAAACTCGTATCTCAAGGCAACATTGTACATTTGTTAAGCAATGTATATATCAGGCTCTAAATCCTTTATAACTGATGATGAATTCGATCTAGATTTGTTCGTCTGCACAGTAGATTCACTACACGTTATTGTACACATGTTTTAAAATGGTATATCATGAACATTTTCTGAGTGAGTAAAATATATTCTACACTAAGCAGTTTGGCACTGCTGAGGGAAGCTACAAAAATGTTTTGAATGCTTTGTCAGCTTAAAACGTTACTGGCTCACTGGCTCTGTTGTTAAAGTCAATTAAACTGGAATTAAAATAGCACGGACTATTTCATTTTATCCAACAGGAAAGTGTCTTCATATCACCGAGTGAAAGTTGAGGCTAAAAGCCTCACCTATCTGCCTCATGAGGTAGAATGCGCCACGTTGCACTTTGTTAGTTTCAACAAAGCAATCTGTATTCCACTTTGTCTGCTACTGGAGAAACAACAAATGTTGAAAAGAAAACCCTTCCAAATCCCCTGCTTGGTTTTGACTCTTTAACTTAATGTCTAAAAACACACAAAACAATACAAATGAAAATAATCCCCAAATCACCAAAGTGATCCACACAAAGTGCAGGAGGGGATTAGCGTGTCCATGTTGTGAATGCTCTATGCAATGTAAGTGAGTGCACAATGTTTAGTCATCTCAATTGGACAATTTCTGACATATGGTGCATCTATCCTGATGCTTACTTGGCATTGATTTTCATTTGGAATCCTTCCAGCTTTCTGCCACACTAACAAATATTGTCAGAGGGGTGTGCGACGGTATGATTTCAGGGTTTAGACTGGTTGTTGTGTAATGTAAGCTTAAAGGCATTTCTTGGCTTTGCTCCACATTACAAAAAAAAAAGGTGATTAAAGAAACAAGGCACACACTTTGTCTTACAAGTTGAAACAGCAATCTAAATTGGCAGGTCAAACATGATTGGACCCACGCAAAATGTCTCAAGAACCAATATCCGAAAACAGAGGAAGCCAGACTTTTATTTTTAAAGCAGCCATTTTAGGGTCATTATGGCAATTCCCTTGGGAACAAACTTGCCTAGCGAATTGGTCAGCTTATTATTGTTTTTTCAAAACTAAATTTTAACCACATTTGCGAGCGCAACAGCTCAGGCTACGATGGAAAAATGAAAGTTCACTCCATTTTGTTTGGGTGGAGCATGACAGCTGAAATTGAGGAATTGCCATAAAACAAAACTCTATTAACGCAACTCCACAATGACAAACCCGGACCAAATGACTTTTGAAGTTCTTTTGTTCACCCCTGACAGGTGTTGGGGTATAAGGGCCTGCAGTTCATTGCTGCTTGCAGCTTTCATTATTCAAGAGATTTGTTGGTTTGGACTGTTCATTGTGAGTTTCAATTTTTCAGGTGCTTTCATTCATTGATCCAATATAAGGAACTCATCAAAATAGTTTTTACTTTAATAACATTTCCATTTTTTTTTCTTTTCAAATGACCATTAATTATATTTGGGCCTGTGACAGACAGGCAACCAACGCAGAGACCTTTGATAGTATTCAGACCGGGATTAGCGGTAGAAAATGGATAAAATATTATATTGATAACAATTGGTTACCAGTACAATTTACTGTAGCGATGCCTCTGAGGTCACTCACTCTGTAATCCAAGCCAACATTTGTTGAAAATCTTGTTTTACTTTTGCAACCACAAAAGTATACCAGTAATGACTATAGAACCGTGATGTCATTTCCGGTTGACAGAAAGTGACAAAATGGCCGGCCCCTGAGATGGACAAAAACGGGCGGATTTTGCTCATATTTCACAAATGCAATATCAATCAGAATGCTGTGTTTTAACTTGTGGGGGCTCATAGAACATATTTATGTAAAGACATTTTTTGGGTTGACTTCCACTTTAAAATGAGGGTAGCTAGGAAAGCCGTACAAATGCTGTTCAGGTCAATATGTGCAATGCAGTTAGTTAATTAAACATCAATTTCATACGCAGTTATTTTACCAAGCAAAAATATCTTTGCTGATTTGTTGACAGAAATCACATCGTTCTAATGAATTCAAGATTGTTTCCCTCTATGTTTTTTTTTTTTTTTTTTTTTGCATGTGCTTTTTAAGTGATGGTCTGCAAATCGCGTAATCTTGTTTTACTTCAGGGCTTTGCAGCAAATGTACTTTACAGTCAGCCCTTTCAAACACAACCATCTGCAGCCGTCGGTCTGGTTGCATTTTAGATTCTGCTACACGTCCTAAAGTGTTATGCTGAAGAAGAGTGCAAGTCGGACAGCATTCAGATGCAATTGACTTTCATACTACTTGTTCCCCCCCCTTTTTTCAGTGTCTCTCAGGACCACCAAGGTGTCAAATTGTGCTTCTAATTAAGGTATAAGAGTGGGCTGAGCGAATGTTTTCAAGGGACATGGAGGAGACCTCGAGAGTGCTTTTTGTGCTTTCTCAGCTTCACAGTCATGCGGTGGAAAGGATTCACACCTCCCGGTTTAATGCTAGTTTGAATCGTAATTTACAGCAAGTGACATAAGTGCTATATGTGGTCTATTTAATTGAAGGTTTTACTGTGTTGCAGGACTTAGGGGGTGGCTAAGTGCACCATAACCAACTTGTTAGACCAAAGTGAAAGACAATATACAACTGTGCATACTTTTGCAACAAACAAACTTCCTGTATGCATGTTCTTCCTGCACTTGTGTGGGTTTTCTCTAGGTATTTCGGCTTCCTCCCACTATCCAAAAACATGCATGTTAGGTTCATTGAAGACTAGATTGTCCGTCGGTGTGAATGTGAGTGGGAATAGTTGTCTTGTTTGGCTGCCAACCAGTGCAGGGTATGTACTGCCTCTCACTTTAAGTCAGCTGGTATGACTGTAGTTCACCCCTGACTAGGGATGGGCACCGAAAATCCGGAACCAAGTGGAAACGGGTCCATCATTCTGGTTATCCCGGAACCGTTCAGATTTTAGAATGTCGATGCTAAGTTTCGATTCCTAGTTACGCGTGGATGAGCTCCGAACAAAGTACAACCGATTGAAAAAAAAAAAAAAAAAGTGTGCGCGCATGGGCTCCTGTCGCCGAAGCTGCGTCGCAATTGCACTCGAGCTGCCGTGGTCCTCTCGGTCAGCCCCTCCGCTCGCGGACCGGCCCGGCTGGCTCATTCGGCCGACGCCTAGCCAATAGAACTGACGCGATGCAGCTCCTGACCCAAAAGTCAGAATCAGCTAAGTGCGTCTAATTACAACATTGAGCCAACAAGTTCAACGCACAAATGCACATATCCATCTTATATTTAGCTTATAGCATACGCAGCTGCAGCATATACATAAATACTGTATATAGTACAGAGAACTCAGGGTTTTGTGGACTGGTGCCAGCAGAACCGCCTCCTGATCAATGCGGGGAAATCCAAAGAAATGGTGGTGGATTTCGGTAGGCGCCAGCACTCTTCACCTGCAGAGAACAGATGTTGAGAGAGTCTCAACTTACAAGTACCTGGGTGTTCATCTGAACAATAAACTGGACTGGAGCGACAACACAGATGCCCTCTATAGGAAGAGTCAGAGCAGACTCTTCCTACTCAGGAGACTGATGTCTTTTGGGGCTCAGGGGACACTCCTCAGGAACTTTTATGACTCGGTGGTTGCATCGGTCATCTTCCAGGGAGTGGTCACCTGGGCAGGTGGCGTCTCGGCCCGGGACAAGAAGCGGCTGGACGAACTGGTCAGGAGGGGTGTCCTGGGCTGCTCCCTGGACTATGTGGACTCGGTGGGGGACAGGAGGTTGTTGGCCAAGCTGTCATCAATGCTGGACAACCCGGACCACCCCCTCCAGGGCACCCTAACAACACTCCACAGCTCCTTCAGTGACAGACTGTTACACCCTCGCTGTGCAAAGGAGAGATTCCGCCGTTCCTTCTTGCCTGCTGCTGTCAGACTCTTTAACAAGAACATTGTGTAGTCTCTACAAACTGGCGGACATTAGTGCAATTGTGCAGTCCTGCACCTGAGCTCATATCGTGCAATACCCAACATTCCCCACTACTGTTAGTCTAGTTTAATTTTCATCCAATGCTGTTCCTTACATTTCACTACAGCACTGCAGCACTGTCACTTAGAGTATTTTTCCTCTGTACTATGTACAGGCTAAAATGAGTGTTCCTCATACTTTTTATGTAGATGTATGTTGGTGTGTATATACAGGTGTATATACACATGTGACTGCGTATATTTACATAGGTTTGATCCTGAATGTTTGCCGTTAATGTTATACATTAATGGCTACATTATGCCGCCGTCCCTGTGTGACCTATATCTTTGCTGCTGTAACACTGAAAATTTCCCCACTGTGGGATCAATAAAGGCATTCTTATCTTATCTTATCTTATCTTATACAAATACATCGTATGGTTACATAGACTGCTTACCTTAGATAGACTTTCCTTGCTTGCCCTTAAAATGCAGCGTTGTGTTTGTCTTATATATTTTCTTTCTGAATCAAGACAAGGTTAGCCAATCAAGTGGCGTTCACTGCATTATTGTATTGTCTTCGAACTTTGAGTAATCCATGGTAAAGTTCACAAATAGTAAAAAGTTCATGAAATTGAAGAACAGAGAAGTTCATGTGATTTGTCCCAAAATAACTCCTTTTGTTTTGTTAAGGATCGGAATCGAGAATCAAAGCAAAGATAACCGCTAGCCTATGGAAAATGGATGGATGGATGGATGGATGGATGTGTTTTACATACATTATATGTAGTACAGTAAGTCATATAGGGGATAACTTTGTAAGTATAAGGGTAAATTTGATAATCACGGTAACTGTGATGTCATCGGATCAGGTTTAATCTGGCAATATCACTAAATGAAAGTCGTAGGGAGGGGGTTAAAAAGTCAAGCAATATAGTACAAGCTTCAGGGCTCAGGCACTTAATACTGTTGGGTGAATTTGGTTGCCTTGGAAACCGAGCATCCAGGAGTGCTTTAATAATTTTTTTATGAGATAGAAAGTCAAAAATGGGAGGGAAAATGTTCAACAGAGAGCTGTGACACCACTGTTTTTCATCTAAATTTACTGTGGATGCTCGAGTCAGGTTGAAGAACAGGTGGATATAGTCTAAGTATATCAAGTAACCTGGATCAGGAAACAATGAGGATCTGAGTTGACACTCTATAGCACCACACTGTGTGTTAAATGTTACCCATGCTGCATCCATTGCAGCCTGGTTATCCTGGAAGGTGAATCCATTCATCTGTGGGTGCTTCTCAAGATTTATTCCTTGTTTTTCCTTGGCTGGTTGGTGGTTTTAGATCAGGGGACGTCACTAATCTTTGTCAACTGTGGGCTTGTGAAGCCCGTTGTGACTCTTTCGTGATTGAGGGCTATACAAATAAACTTGACTTGACTTCAATCAGAGATTGTGGAGATCCAGAGTTTTGGAGATTGCTTGTTGCTGACCTTCTGAATGTGTCAAGGTAGTCTGCTATAAGTGTACATTTACATCGTTAATCTTCAGTGTGATGTATTTCCTCCAAAATGAACAGGTTGTATAACATCTTTTCCTCAACTAAATTAATTTATTCAATTATAAAGTAATTTCTTAAAAATAGTACGCATTACTACTACCCAAAATGTTTCCCATCTTCTTCTAATACACATTTGTGTTAGCTAATTTACACAACCGCTCGTGTGTTACTTTTTAACTCATTCACTGCCGATGACAAATTTATTTTTTCTTTTCACAGTCCCGCAATCAATCCCAGGAATATATTTACAGTATATTTGTTTTATTTTTTCAAATATTAGGGTAGAAGAGGGTCTGAAAATGGCTGGCAGTGAATGAGTTGATAAGTGAAACCCATATAATAATGTTTTAGTTTTACGTGGCTATGCATGCATGTATTTGTGTTCACTAAGTCTGTTGCACATTTAGGTGAGGGGGGCGGGGAATCTGAGAGTGCGTAAATTAAAAAGATTGGGAAAGGCTGTTCTAAAGGAACCTGGTGACTAATCCAAAGCATTCTAAAAAGCATACATTTAGAATATTCAATATATTTTTATTAAGAGAGCATGAACATTCGAGGACATGTAATCACGTCAAGATGAAAAGATAGTGATGTGACGATAGCAAATTTCTCAACACAGCATGCCAATAGTATATAACATGTCATTCTTTAACTTGAAATGTGACCAGCATTAATCATTTACTGTTATAAGGTGCAAAAGATGAAAAGTGTAATGGCAGCCTGGAATATTAATTACATAATTGATAGGGGTGTAACATAATCCGATTTGAATCAGAAAATCTTTTTTTTCCATTTAAAACATGAGTTAATCCAATCGAACTGAACTCAAATCGTTCCACTTTGAAAATATATCAAGATACTGTATGAATTGAATCGTCTTATATTGGAGAAATATATCTGAGAAGGGAATGACACATTTACAGAACTGACAAATTCATTCAAATGTACTGTGTGTAACAAAAACGTAATTGCAAAATAACATCTCGAACTGAGCCACACCATATTGAACCGAATCGTAATCCCACTGAGCCAAACCGAATGGAATCATTCCAATTTGAAATCGAACCATATTGAATCATTTAAGAGAGATGCACACCCCTAATAATTAACATTATCCGTTTTTTGCAAATATGATTTTTTTTTTTTCCTCAAAAAGGTAAAATATTTTATTCCAAAAAGCTGTGTTTGGGGAAGAGGGAATGTATCAATGTTGAACAGTGCGTGGTTTTGACTGACATACTGGCACTGGAAAAGCAGAAATTTTCCACAAACACACGGTTTTGTGGGAGCAGGAAGAAGCTGTGGTTAGGGCTGCTCGATTATGAAAAAAATATTAATCACGATTATTTTGGTAATAATTACAAAATAATAGGTGAAAATGTATAAATTCAAATATTATTTCCTTATGTGTAAACATAGTGCGTTGGATCTAAATGCATATTACTCATCGTTTTTTACGATTCTGCCAATTTTGTAATCCTGGCGTGTAATAATTGTAATTGTAATTGAATTTTGATTAATTGCACAGCGCTAGCTGTGGTCGTGTTTTGTTGTTATCAACTACAGCAATAGCACAAAATAATTTTTCAATATACTGTATGGCAAATATAAATAGTCCATAGGCAATCAGGGTGGGAAGTAATTGTAGACAATCTCCCTCGTTAATGATAAGAAGAGAAAACCTAATTGCCTATGCTGTATCTCTTTGCTGTTCTAATTGGTGCATATGTACACTGCAAGTGTCAGGGGAAATGGATGCTGATTGACACGTAGCATTCACTTATAGCGATACAACATCGTAATTATTCAAAAGCAGGGGTGCTCAATCCCGGTCGTCAAGAGCCCCAATCCAGCCTGTTTTCCATCTCTCCCTGCCTGCAACACCTGATTTAAATGATCCGCTCATCACCAAGCTTTGCACAAGCCTGATAACAATTGTGATCATTTGTATCAAGTGTGTTCAGGTAGGGACAAATGGAAAACAGGCTGGATAGGGGCTCTTGAGGACTGAGACTGGGCACCCCTGTTCTAAAGCATATTTTTCCCCCTTGCTGTGCCCTGGGTCGCAAATCATTTCCCAGCTTCAAAGAAGCACAGCGGAGCCCCAGTGGTTGCAATTTGTACCAATTTGGCTGGTCATCAAATTGCTTGCATGGCTGATCATGATATCTGGTAATGATGGTTGTAACACAAGTCAAAGAGGAAACATTGCAACATGAAAAAGTGGTCGTTTGTATGTAATACAGGTACATGCACAGGTGGTCCTTGGTTGTAACACGAGTAAGACAAAAGCTGTGTCCAAATTCATAGGTTGCGTCCTCATTCATAGGGCTGTGATATGCTGGTAGAAGAGATGTCAAAATGTCGAGCAAGAGCGGCATAGAAGGAGAGAGGAGAGATGTAGGCTACAAAAGTGCGTACCAAAGCAGCCTTCACTCAGGGCTCGTCTCATTTAAAATGAAGGCCAGATTTGAAGGATAGGTTCAAAGGCCGCATGAATTTGGACATCGGCGTGCGGTCGAGGCGTGCCGGAAGTTACGTCATGCGGTGTCAAATTCGGCATTTGGAGCACGCAGCCTACGAATTTGGACACAGCGTTAGACCAGAAAGTAGAGATAGGACGAGATGATCGCAAA
The DNA here is from genome assembly GCF_054856515.1 of Filicampus tigris. Lineage (NCBI taxonomy): Eukaryota > Metazoa > Chordata > Actinopteri > Syngnathiformes > Syngnathidae > Filicampus > Filicampus tigris. Next base: position 6,546,050 of record NC_141217.1, read on the forward strand.
GACGGGCGATCTCATTGAGGTACAGTAATAGCTCGTTTACCGTGGAGTTACGTTCCGGGCCATCTCCACGATACAGTATACAAAATCTGCCAAATACAACCAAAATGTTTATTTTATTGTTTATATATGTTTACCACGTTATTCATAATACCAATACTATATGCATGTGGAGTGTATTATTTTTGTCCACTAGGGGGTCCCCTTCCTCACGTTCCACTGTACTGTGTCTGTGACATTTTTGCCAGACATTTTTAGACCCTCTTTTATGATAACGTTTTTTTGAAATTGAAATAAATAAATAAATAAATTCCTGGGATTAACTCATCAGCGTCATACCCAAAGTACTTCCAAACAGCACTTTTACGTTTTGGATTTTCAATTAAAACAGGTTGCGATCCTGATCCTCAAATTTTGGAAACAGTCAGCCAAGAATTTTGCAATAACTGAAGATGTTTCCCTGCTGAGGAGATAACGTGGCTAATCCCTTTTGCCTACAAAACACACAAATATTGCTACTTCATGTCAAAAGCATGAGCTGTACGTATTCACAATGAGAGATTGTGTCGCTGGCTGATGCCATATTGTGCGCCACAGAGGACATCCTTAAAATTCCCAGTAGAAGTGATTCTATTTATGCTCTGCTTATATCACAGCTCAATTATTCAGCCTGCAAAAGTGTCAGAAATGAAATCTGTCGTGTGGTTACGTCACTTAAAAAAACGGTTGTAGAACTGACTGGATATGTTTCTAAACCATGGATAAGTGCTTTGAAGACAGACAGAGAAGGAACCTTTTGTGGAACAGTTGGTTAACCCCTCACCTGCTCTCTCTTATCAATGTTACTTTGTTTTCATGCAGACAATTTCACAGTGCAGTTTGTCTGATTTGCATTTTAATTCGTTTGTGTTGTCAGACAAAAGAGCAAAGATGCTGTTTGAATGTGGACTGCAAGGCTATTTAATACAACGATAACAACATTTGCTGTTCAGCTCTCAATACTTGAGTTCAGCAGCATTTATTTATTACTTCCATAAAATTGAATTTTATCAGTGGAACTACCCATAAACAAGTGCAATAAGGAGCATCGATCTATCCATCCATCCATCCATCCATCTATCTATCTATCTGAGGCCACTCCCATCCATTGAAGTCATTAATGTTTTCAAGCTCACACCTCTTCCATCTCCCTTCCTTCATGTTTCTATTTCCTGCTGTCTTGATTTGTTCTCTTGCAGGCAAATGTCGTGACATGGCCGCTGCTCCATATAATGAATTTCCTTCTTTCTCTCCCTCTTGTTTCCTTTTTCTGTGGCCTAACTGCTCCCACCGGGACTCCACCGGGACGTCAGGCTATCCATTTGGCTGAATCGGCCCCATGTCGTTCAAATCCCAGCATTTGTCCCTCACTTGTCTCTGTTCTTCACCTTCAGCCCTTGTTCACTCTGGCCAGTCTGTTCTGCCGGATGGGGAGCTTTATTTGAGCAAATTGGTTTTGATTGATGTACAAACTCTATATTGTTGCAAATATGGCACTGTGCCCTGACACTGAAAAACAATGACACATTTGAATGTAAATTTTTCTTCACACTGATGGGTTTTAACAATTCCATAATTTTGATCAAATGGTAGTATCATAATCACATAATCTGTCAATCTGGAATGCATTACAGTGAATTAATGTCATAGACTTGCTTTCCATTCAATGATGTGAGATTTTTGCTGCGTTATAACCTGACAACTGTAATATGCTGTAATGAATTTCCCTCTGTCTTTGTAGGTTAATATTAAGGTCTTAAAACTGGTACACTGAACCAGTTTTCCTGTAATATATCTTGGCAGATTCAGCGTGCAGCCTGAGGGAAGACAAGGCAAATGATAAATCAGACCTAGGAGAAATAAGTGTAACTTTCTTTTTGAAAGTTATGATCGCCTTGCCTTGGTCTAGTTTATAGTTTAAATGGACTTCAAAGTCACTCTGGAATATAATAGTGTTCCCGGTGTTAGATTCAATCAAGATGTGGATTGTAGTGGACTTGAATACACCACAACCAGTTGTTCCTCTTTTTGTGTCAGCATCAACATCCTAAAAACACAAGTGAGGCTGTTCCATCAGCCACATGTGATCATGCCTGAATACCTATACCTTAAAACCCCTTAATCTAAGCGCCACTTTACCAAAAACGCCTAAAAAAGGTGCACCCAAAGTAAATTTGTAGTTGTTCTTGAACCATTTGGAGTATCAGCATAGTTTTGGTCTCTTTTTGAAGATAACATTTTGAATTTTTCTCCCAAACAGTCAGAATCTGTGTAAGTGCTCCTGTCACTGAACTATGGATGTTTGAAAACAAAAAAAAAAAGGCTAATCCCATGTTTGTCTAATTTATTTTCACAAAATCTGTCTTGAAAATGAATTTAGAATGTTGGTTAGGAAAACACTACAGGATCAAAGCTTGAGGTCTCCTCAAGTTCCAGTTCAAATTTGACAATAATCCTACAAAAAAAGAGCATTTCACACGAAAGGTACAGGCGAACCCGAAATGTTCCATTTGGGTGACCTGTGTACCCATTTGGGTGACCTGTGTGAACACTTGTTGAAAAAAGGCTGCTATTCTGGAATGCTTCAACATACAAGTAGTTATTTTTTGTTATTTTTTTTATAGTTGTTTTGCCATGTTTACACGGAAAAAACAACAACAACAACAGCAAAGGAGGCTTTCCCGATAGCAGAGAGTCTTGTTACGCACAGATCGCAGGAGAACGAAGCATGAAAAAAAGGCGTTTACGCAACAAGGTTCCTTTTATTCCAAGAGGATTTGTATAACACTCCCCATATTGTTGTTTGAAGAATTTTATTGGCTATCCAATGTGTCAGTCACCAGTCAGTTCCGCTGTGATTAGCCAAAGATAGGCAAGGATATATAATGGTATAATATATTATATTATATATATATAATATAGGCGGCACGGTGGCCGACTGGTTAGCACGTCCGCCTCACAGTTCAGAGGTCGTGGGTTCGATCCCGGCTCCGGCCTCCCTGTGTGGAGTTTGCATGTTCTCCCCGTGCCTGCGTGGGTTTTCTCCGGGTACTCCTGTTTCCTCCCACATTCCAAAAAAACATGCATGGTAAGTTGATTGGACTGTCTAAATTGCCCCTAGGTGTGATTGTGAGTGCGGATGTTTGTCTCTGTGTGCCCAGCGATTGGCTGGCAACCAATTCAGGGTGTCCCCCGCCTACTGCCCGAAGACAGCTGGGATAGGCTCCAGCACGCCCGCGACCCTTGTGAGGATAAGCGGTATGGATAATGAATGAATATATAATATATATATATATTTATATATAAAATTTTTACGCACGGCCGTACATTGGCTTCTGTACGTCTGTTTGAAGGGATAACCCTTGCAGATTGGCCAAAGTGAGGTGTCAATCAAAGGCCAAGGATTACGCCTTTTGTTTGAATTGTACGTGGCTAATCCGCTCATGCTAAATGAAGTTACGATCGCAAATGCATCAAAAATAGTGATATTTGATGGAAATTGGTAACGTTTGCAGCTGCAGATAACGTGGCTTTATGGCTGTAAAGCTTGGCATGGACTCACTATTTTACCGGAATACTTTGACTGGACCCTTGTCGACGTAATGGGACCACGTTTGATGGTTTTGGACATTTTTGTGTACATTTATGACGTTGTTATGGTGAGTCACCATTTTGTTTTTAGATCTACGATTGTCTAACATAAATGCTCACTCATTCTGCAGATATGATTGCATTGTAAAATGTTGGCCACCATTTAAATCTCCAGAAACTCAGCTTTTAAAAGATGTATAACATGTTCATGTACTCAGCTGACAACGTGCATCAGCGATTTGTTTTGACAGATAACGGAGGGCCCCTCGGTGGGCCGTCCTAACTTTAAGGGGTTTTAAGGGGAAGTCAAACCAATAATTTTCTTTACAAGAATATGTTCTATTCCCACTAGTCGAAACACAGCATTCTGAGTAATATTGCATAATGGAATATGGGTTCAGCTTTAAAATCCACCCACTCTTAGTCATCTCAGTAGGCGGCCATTATGTCACTTCTGTCGGCTGAAAATGACATCACAGTTGCTTATGGCGGGCACAGGTGAGCAGTGATTGGTCGTTACCCGAGCCTTGAGCAACTGTGATGTTATTTTCAGTTGACAGAAGTGACAAAATGGCCGCCCCCCCTGAGAACAAATATGGCTGGACGGCTGACCTGTTTTCTGAATCTGAGCCGTGACTGGTCGTTATGAGAAGTTGTGATGTCATTTTCAGTTGACAGAAGACAAAATGGCCGCCCCCAGAGATGGCTAAAAACGAGTGGATTAACACTTATTTCGCAAACGCAATATTTATCAAAATGCTCTGTTTCAACTAGTGGGCTTAAATAGAACATTCATTCATTCATTCATTATCCCTACCGCTTATCCTCACAAGGGTCGCGGGCGTGCTGGAGCCTATCCCAGCTGTCTTCGGGCAGTAGGCGGGGGACACCCTGAATTGGTTGCCAGCCAATCGCTGGGCACACAGAGACAAACATCCGCACTCACAATCACACCTAGGGGCAATTTAGACAGTCCAATCAACTTACCATGCATGTTTTTGGAATGTGGGAGGAAACCGGAGTACCCGGAGGAAACCCACGCAGGCACGGGGAGAACAAGCAAACTCCACACAGGGAGCCGGGATCGAACCAACGACCTCTGAACTGTGAGGCGGACGTGCTAACCAGTCGGCCACCGTGCCGCCTGACTAGAACATATTCTTGAAAAAAAAAAAAAAAATGTTTACGTTCACTTTGACTTTAAGCCCTTTTCACACCGCACTTAGCAGGGTGCAGCATGCCGTCGATGAACCCCTTCAGTGTGTATATGGCAGAGCCGGACATTTAAAAAAAAAAAAGGGGTTTGTTTATCGCCTTCCGCCTACAGCCTGGGTACCCTTGCGCCGTCCGTTTATCTGCCATTTTGTCCGGCCGGACCAAATAGTAAGCGCCTCTCGGTCGGTCTGTCTATCATTTTAAACGCGCTTTTCTTAGAGCTTCCGTCGACCCCGCAATTAGGACCCATGTAAAATACACAAATCAAGCAGCCAACTTACCTGCATCAAACGAAACAATAATCATCAATGTCAGGTTATAGACGATTACATAGACGGGCGAATATCCACTTCCACTTATGCTTAATCCATTTTTTTTTCAAGTTTCCTGTTTATATTATATTTATAGGCGGAATGCCCAGCTCTGTTTTTTGGTGATGTGCAGGCACCATGGAATGGGGAGTTGCCGGGCAGCACGACAAGAGTATGTCTGCTGCGATGGCAAGGCACCTCAAATTAATATATGTTGTATTCGAGAGCGGCATCAGACAAGCACCCCCAGTACAAAAGCGACTGGCAGAGTGATTTAGTGTTATTTTGGTGGCCTTATTTACAGGTAAGGGCATGAGGACAATGGAGGAATTCATAATAAATGCAGTGTCTCAGTATCCCGAGCTTTGTGACATACAAGAGATCCAGCGGTGTGTTTAAGAAGACTCTGCCCCTTGCTCAGTCTGAAATATACCTCGAAGCAGTCTCACTGGAACTGTAGCTCACAATTGAGATTAAACCATCCAAGTTTCCGCCCAGCCATTAGTAAAGGACGTACCCATTCCCTTTTCTGCTGCTCGTCTCCTCGTCCTCCTTCTTTATATGAGCAAAGCCAGGGCTTTATTTTGCAACAATAAAAGATACATCTTGTCAAGGTGTGGTCTACTTTTCAACCAAACCATTGGCAAAAATGTCAGTGTTTACTCCCTGGTTGGCCTACATCAGCATTTCGAAAAATGGGCAGGCTGGCCATCGTCTTTTGTCTTTGCCACGCAACCCTTTCACTCTGAGCAACAGTGAAAATCGCTTTATCCATTCACTTCTTTTTATTAGAATTTTCAAGAATTGCAAAAATAAACCTGAATGGAAAAATACGAAAAAAGGCCTAAAATTCACCCAAAAAGTTTTTACGCTCGGAGGAAAAAGCTTAAAAAAAAAAAAAAACATGTTCACTCTGCACAAAGAGGAGAAGAAAAGGAATATGGAGAAGAAGAATGAGACGAAGAAGGAGGAGACGAAGAAGGAAGAGAAAGACACAAACAGAGAGAACAGAGGGGAAGATCAGAAAAAATTGAATCATCTTTCAACAAATGGAGATACAGCGCGAGTTCTACAAGTGGTGGTTATACTGAAAAAAGTAAGACAATACATTTTTAATAATATTCAAGTAAGCTACAGTTCTTTTCGCCGTTACTCATGACACCGTTTTAGGAAAAAAAACGCTCTAGCAGATAAAAATGTGTTTCCCCCCACTTTTCTGCATCCAGTTTTAGATATGTTACAGTAGGACTACTGTATACTGTAGTCCCCTTGTTGCCTCGTTTTAGAAGTGATGATTTTTTGCAGTATTTCTATTGTTAATCGCAGGCAAAAGCCGTTAACATCTCTCCCGCGACGGCGTCATGCACAGACGTTTTGTTTTTCTGTTTGGGGGGCTAGGGGGCAGATCCGGAACGGGGTCAGGGCTGATAATTTTTATGAATAAGCCCGGAGGGTCCAGGCCGGAAGGGTACCCTGGTTGCGGCCGGAGGGCTGGGGTCTGATCGGCAAAAAAGAGTCAAGTGCACAGCTCTGATAATAACAAATGGAAAGGGGCATAAGTCACATGTTCATTTTGCGCAGTTTCACATAATTAGCTTAAATTGTTTTGAAAGATTTGGATAGAAACCCCATTCGTGTCACTCTTTCGGACAGATATGCTGACCTTATGTTTAATGCTCCTCTCAGCGTGTATGTTCAGCCTATATCTTTCTTATCTTATCTTATATATTGTTATAGTATTCACACACCATGTTTCTGAGCCTGTCTGTTCCCTCACAGACCTTGCATTTTCAAAAAAGATCACAATACTCTAAAAACAACTTTAGTGGGAGTATTCCAAACTCCCCTGTAGCAGAGAAAAACTGTTCCAACATATAAAGGCATTAAAAAATTGTCATTTTGCATCCAAATGTGGTATAAATCTGATGTTTTAAAGTAGTTATGCAAGTGCATTTTTAGCATTTGCGTATCCGGATTGTTTCATGCGTTCTTTGAATGTAAACGCAGTCATATTGCATGAGTCACTTGAAATCTACATGTAAATAGGCAAAAAATAATGGGATATAGGCATTAAATCAGAATTGCACATTTTGTACTGTAAATCCAGATTACAGTACAGTATATGAAACAGTGAAAGAAAGAATTCTTTTAGAGCCAGTGTATTATTGGTAGGTCAGCCATATCTGAGATGCCATTTTTAGCAATACGACCGCAAATTCTTTCAGTCATCTGTGCCAGATGAAATGATGTTATCTTTTTTTATTCCTCTAAAAGGGATATATGATGACAAGCGTGGCTTTGCTGGAGTATTTCTCGGCAATCGTGGCTAAGATAAATCGACTGATCTCTTTTGAGTCACTTGTTTTGCTTTCATTCAAGATAAAATAAAAACAGTCCTCCTTAATACATCCCCACGTCAGAAGCACTCTTCATCGCAGACGACCACTTGGCTGAGATTCAAAGCTCAGTGCAGTCTTAGAATAATAATTACCTCATAGTGGATCTTCACAGCTGCCGCTAACGTTGCTTATGGCGCAGCTATCCAATCAGAAAGATGACAGATGTTATTGGAATTAACACATTTTCCTCCAAATTCCCCCACTGTCACACAGTCCAGAAAATGAACGCGAGTTATTGTCAAGGACGACTGCGAGACTGTGTCTCAAGCCCCCCAACATCCCCCCCCCCCTTAGCTTTTCTAATGTCTTTTTGAAAAGTTAACTGGCACTATGGGAAGCGAAGCATAATCTGACAAGAGGGAGGAAGTAGGAGGGCAAGCAGAGTGATAGACTACGGACGACGTGGACTTGCGCCTTGCTATTATTCCCCGCTGGACACTCCTCCATACTTGAAACGAAGCGGCTGCAGTGCGGACAGTCACGTGACTGGGTCCCGCCCGCTGATTCGGCGAACAATTATCACTTCCTCCTCCTCTGCCGCCAATGCACCCCGATTTGCAGAATGAGGATTTAAGCATTTCCTCATACTTTGCGGCCATCGACTGACTCGTTATGCTTTTCGAGGCAGTATTAATACTCAATAATGTAAAATTACACATCGTGAAAGCAAAATTGACGATGATATCGATGACGATATATATCGCCCACCTCTACTTGTGAGGATAAGCGGTATAGAAAATGGATGGATGGATAATGTATTTGCAACAGCTAAAATATATTTGTCTCCACCAAGGAGGTCTTGATTGCATCAGCTGCTGTTAAATCCAAACGTGTATATATATATATATTTTTGATGGAGTGCATGGCTTTAACGTTGGCTTTTTTAAAATTTGTAATATTTACAACACCACACCAACTTATTATTTTGACATTTTATTTCTTCCACCTTAAAGGGACACTGGGATGAGCTTAACATTGGCACTTATTTAATAGGTTTGCAATTAAAAATGACATCAGTACCAAAGTGTCACCCCAAAAGACTCTGTAGTGATTTAAGGTCTTTTTTTGTCATTAGATTTACGACAAATTTCCTGTTATGTTTTCGGTCCCAGCGGTCTACGTCACGCGAGGAAGGCATGTGTGGTAATATTGCTCGCTTTGACAGTTCTGTTGTCTAAAACGGCGACCGATCGCCACCAAAATGCAAGTGCACATTACTACGCTTGTCCACTTCAACCTGTGAAAGTATATAAGTGTTCTGCACAATAGTTTGGATTTATTGACATAAAACGCGATCTCATCATGATCACCTCCACAAAATCAAAAATACAGTGGCGATTCCTTCTTCACTTTCACAAGCTGAAGCGGACAAGAGCATGAATGCGCACACGAACCCCGACTGGTTATATTTCGGACATTTAGCGACACTAAACTCGCGTCTCAGGAGGGAGAGAGACGCGGCTTGCAGCAGCAGCAGGCAGATTGGAGCCCCCCGCTTCCCTCCCCGGTTAGAGGTAGGATTGGGACAGGGAATAGCAACAACTGGCTTCAGGCCGTTAAAACAAAAGGCGCTAGCACCACAACAATAGCTCCTTACTGTCTGCCGAGTGTGTGGAGGTGAAGATGAGCCTGCGCCTTCATGTTGCCTCGCAAGCAGTCGCTCGCGGTGTCTCTGCTTTTTGCTTGCAGCCCCCTTCTGCCCGAGTGAAGCGGCTTGAGAGTGACAAAAGCCCTCATCGAACAGCAAACTAAAAGTTCCAGCGAGGCTGACTGCACAGCCGAGAGTGTGGCCGCATTGGAACATGCCATTTCGGCTGTTACCTTCCAAATTGGACGGCACGTTGTACGTAAAAAAACTGGGGGCATTTCTCATCCGAATAAATGTGCACGTCTACTCATTCCCACTTCAGTCTCTGTAAATATCCTGACTGGTGTTTAATGCCTCGCCCGTCCTGACCGTGATCAGCAAAGAAGCAGTTTTTTTTAAAGGAAAGAAGCATTTTTTTTTTTTTAAGCAAAGAAACAGTGTGCGCCCGTTCCAGCCTAAATCTATATAGCTCTGCTGACTTCCACATTTCCTCATTCTCACATAAATCAGCCACGGAGAGGTTAATCCTTTTGATATGTTGAAGTGGGTATTAGTAAGGATGTCCACATAAATTTTGGTGCCAATTGATTGCCGTTTTTGGACGTTATAAACAATGAAAGTAAAAGGATTTCCAATGGAGGGTTTGGAATCGGTTCCCCCCGTGACTCCGGCCGAACAAGGATAGAACGGTAGGGGGCGCGGCCATTGTTCTCATTCTCAAGGGGCATTATTCATGGAGACACTTATTTTCTAATTTCTCCCAAATATATTGATAAAATAGAAAATGACAACTCTTTTCATTTTCCTGATCAAAAATTATATAAAATGAACTTGTTAGTGAAAACGTGGCCATCCCGGCCCCAACCGTCCCTTTAAATATAACCTGTCACCATTAATAGAAGACTCGGTTTAATTAAAAATTCGCCCATGGGATGAAATAATATGCCCTGGAATTTTAATAATATTATTTGACTCATAGATGTCTCTCTGAAAATCCATGATGATGAAAACAAAATGAAATCCTTCCATCAATTATCCGTTTATTATTATTATTAATATTGGGCGGCTGACTGGTTGGTACGTACATCTAACAGTTCTGAGGTTGTGCGTTCAAATCCGGGCTCTGGCATTCCTGTGTGAAGTTTGCATGTTCTCGCCCATCGTGCCTGTGTCTGTTTACTCCGGATACTCCAGTTTCCTCCCACATTGCAAAGACATGCATGGTAGGTTCTCTGAAGTCTATAAATTGTCCATGGATGTGAATGTGAGTGTGAATGATTGTGATTTGTGCCCTGGATTTGGTTGCTGGCTAGTTCAGGATGTACCCTGCCTCCTGCCCACTGACAGCTGGAATGAGCTTTGGCATGCCCACAACCCTCGTGAGAATAAGCGGTTTGGAGAATAAATGAATGAATAAATTATCAATTAGGGCCCAAGCAGCACCCACGACCGTCACTGCGCCGTCACCCGAACATTATTCCGGGGAGGTAGGATTATGTGGCAGATTCCTGCTGAACTGCTCCTTGGTTTTTGAGCAGCAGCCTAGTGTGTATTCGGACAATCGCGTCAAGTTGGCTTCTGTTATTAACTGCTACGAGGAAGAGCAGGAAGGTGGGCCTATTCCTTGTGGGAATCAAAGTCAAAGACAGAATCATTTGCTTTTTTTCTCTGAGATGCGCAGTCTTTGATCAGCCCTTCATTATTAATCACTCCCCTGGCAACCGGCTAATGTCATTACGTCAGGGCTCTCAGTCAGCTGCACACTATTCCAAATCGAATTCAGAATTTTGTGAGTGGATGGAATTAGACCGGATAAAAGACAGCTTTCGTTTGTGCATTGTCCGAGGAGTTTCAATATCAGATGTCCACTCGAGATGAGCCCAAGTCTCTCGAGCAGTTATCTCTCGTGTAATTCAAATTGACAATCGCGCCAGTGAACACCTGCCCGCCCTTCCTCTCCTCGTGCTGCTGCTCCTCAACTGGTGCCCAGCCCTTCACAAGCCCCGAGAGATCTGCTGCCGCCGGGGGATTTGGCAGAACCTGCCTCTCCCAGGAGTAATGTGCCCAACTCCTCCGGGAGTTCTGCTGGGAGTTCCCTCACATGTCGTGTAGGGCACCGGGTGGTGCCCCTTTCTGGGGTGGAACTGTATGACTGGTTGTGACTGTTTTGGGTTGGGTCCTTGATGGTGTCAGTTTCTATAATCCTTTATGTTGTCACCTTTATTTTGTCATAGGATTGGGCATGGCCTGATGTCTCAGTATTTAAGATCGAGTTGTTTGGTGACACGTCAGAACGTCAAGCTTTCTTCCACGCATTCTGCATCCATCCCTGCACTCTGTTGTTACTTTGTATTTTTCTATAAAAAGACTTGAAGTATCCACTTTTGTGTCCCGTCTGCCTCTGTTGCGCACATGACAATTATCCATCCATCCATCCATCCATCCATTATCGATACCGCTTATCCTCACAAGGGTCGCGGGCGTGCTGGAGTCTATCCCAGCTGTCTTTGGGCAGTAGGCGGGGGACACCCTGAACTGCTTGCCAGCCAATCGCAGGGCACACAGAGACAAACATCCGCACTCACAATCACACCTAGGGGCAATTTAGAGAGTCCAATCAACTTACCATGCATGTTTTTGGAATGTGGGAGGAAACCGGAGTACCCGGAGAAAACCCACGCAGGCACGGGGAGAACATGCAAACTCCACACAGGGAGGCCGGAGCCAGGATCGAACCCACGACCTCTGAACTGTGAGGCGGACAGGCTAACCAGTCGGCCACCGTGCCGCCCCATGACAATTATATTTTGACTAATTAGTTCAAACTGCCGCCATCCTAAAACCTCTGTCAATTGTACTGGCAATGTTTAAAGTAACATTTTAACATTATACTAATGCATTAAAACAATGAAATACTCTCTTAATGTTAATGATAAATCTTCATTCTGAATAAACGTGTCATAGATGCACCTCACACACCTCGCCATTACCGTTAACTGTCACAAGTTTAAAATGGAATCAACAACGAATAAAATACACACCACACAAACATAGCGTTGCCTTTCGCTTGCAGATGACAAGCAGATGGCAGCATGCCAGTCAGTGACTTGTGCATGAAGCTAACGTAGCAGTCTTCACTCCGTGCTCCTTCTTATCAAACAGCACAACACGCCACCAGTTACAGAATATTAAAATCATAGTCCTTGCTTGGATTGATGATAGAAAAGCTAATGGGAATGGTCACACTGCATTAACAGCAGCATAACATCCTAAATTGCAGAATTTGGACTGTCATTGCTCTTGTTATTGTTTGTGTCATTGCAATTGTTTGAAAGAAATATGATGATCAGTGACATAACAGTTGGAAAGATGTGTGTTCTTTGTATAAAAAAAAAGAACATTTTCAAAGTTCCATATAGGTTATTACATTTATCATCACCACATATGCTTTTTTTATACAATCAGTAATTAAAATTGCAAACCAAAACGCGGTGCAAATTCACTCATTACTGTATGATAAGGTGCTCTTGAGGCTGTGTCAGCACTGAGTGGCTTACAAAAGTTGCACTGACTGCTGACAACATTAATACAAGCTCGACGCTTCCAGAACACGCTGACCTGCTGCCTCCTGCTGTATGAACACTGGAGGAATACTGATATGGTCATGTAACAGTTCATGTTTACCTGGATGCATTCTCAGAGCGCATATAAAAATATGTCAAGGATTGGCATATATGCTCATATTTGAAAAATCTTAAACCAAAAACAATGAAAAAGAACACATACTTACTAATCACCCATATTGCTTCACTAAACCAGTAATACTTTGAAGAAACAATCATTCAGAGTGCATGGTGTGATTAGACAGTGACATTAATTAGACCTTGTACGAGCTTGGACAGCTGACAACATCAAAAGTATTTGCTTCTTACAAACACAACAACATAAACTGTGTTTATGGTACAAATACTCAAAATGCATTCAAATGCTTTTTTTAAGTATCTGATTGTTTTTAATTGTACCATGTCTAATTCATAACAATGACACAATTCAATTGCAAATGAGATAAGGACAATGACTTGGATTCATTTTGTCATTGTCCTCATGCCTAATAATTAGACAATTGAGACTAGTTCCCTCAGGGACCATCCAGCAACATTAAATGTTTTTAAGACTCCGTCTAAATTCACCCGTACATTACATTAGTGCAGGGGTGTCAAAGTCAAATGGACGGAGGGCCAAATAAAACATTTTGCGACAACCCGAGGGCCGGACTGATAGAATGTTCATTGAAATTTTCTAAAATGTCTAGATCGTATTGGGTCCTTCACGCCTGCTGATTATGTCACGCTTTATATTTCTGTAATATATCGCTTGCCTCTATGTTTGTCACCCCCCTGGCTGTTGTGTTTTTATCTTCGTAGTTACTAAATAAAAAATAAAATAAAAGTACATTACTGCTACTTTTGCGACGCAGCTCGTACATCACTTCCGTTTGCGTTTCTCCTGCCAAACTGGAAACAATTTTCTGGTTGACTCGGGCTGCAAGATTGTATGAACTGTACTTAATGTTAAGTAAAACGGAGAGGATCATATGATTGGTATGATGTCTCCATCTGAATATTTTAGAGTGGCAAGGTATGAATGTGGGTGCTCCTGTCAGAAAACACAGGCCCGTATTACACTTGACACGTCTATTTATTGTGGTCTGCAACAACATAGACAAAGAATAACCTAGCAACATCATCCAATGCATATCTATTCGTTAACAATATGCCTAAACATTACAATTCACTGTATTAAGAAATTAAACAACCAAACAATACATACACTACACATTAACACGTTTCATCACTAGAATAGTAAGCATACTAGCCGAAATAACTAACTTGTGTTCATCAACGTGACATCACTCACGAGAACATATCTAGGCTATCATGTACAGCAGTTACCTGACACTAACCTAAATTATTAAACTCACCTTTTAACATTTACGAACAACAAACGTCGTGAAACATGGTAAATATGCAACTACTGAGTTTGCTGGCACGAACAAATTTCTAGCTATGTGTCGAAAAAGGAAAAAGAAAAGAAACCACATCTCTCGCTATCAACACTTAGTGCTCGAGGAACGTTCAATGCCTGCTCACAGTGTGGGACATTTCAGCACTACATCGAAAATCAATGAATTTATCAGATGCCAACAATTACTAATATTAAAAAAAAGTGAGATTTATATCATGAACTATTTCTTAATAAAGTGTGTTTTACGCCAAATAACTTTTCACCACAATCCAATTCTGAAAGCCACGAAAAGTGACATGAAGTCTTCAGTCGGCGCGTAGACGACAGAAGTAGCGGTAATGTTCGTTTTAACAACAGCCAGGGGGTGGCAAACATAGATGCAAAGAAATATATTACAGAAATACTGGAACGAATTGGGTTATCTGAGTTGTGGTCGAATTTGTGTCTTGCCAAGTTGTTTTGTTTCCGAGGTTAATGAATGCATCGTGCGGCTGGATGGGAGGGCATATGAGCGAGAGTAGCGGAGGACGAACAGGAGAGCCGTCGCTCTTTTTTGACTGAACGGTTGTTGTACCGTATTGGCGTTGGCTGCGGCCCACAGTAGCCGGTTGGACTAATAAAAACGTGATAATTAAACTATGTCAGTGTTCTTGGGAGACGCTACAATATATTTTAAAGCGTGACGTCATCGGCAGGCGAGAAGGACCCGATCACATCTGCTACCCACACCGGCTTGCTGCAGGCCGGATCTAATAATAAAGCAATATCATTCCAGGGGCCGTAGAAAACCTTCTCGCCTCGACTTTGACATGTGTTCATTATTGGTTGATTTCATGTAATTTTTGACTCATTCAAAGCCTCCTGACAACTCATTCTAATTAAATTAAAGACCCCATCAATGAATTTGGAGATTTGTTTCCAAATAATGTATACATCTTTGAAAGTATTGCTGAAGATGTATGCAAATATATCGTGGTAAACTTTTTTGAACCATTTAAGCTTTCCTCATTTTTGGGGCAGCGGTGGGGGCATGGCTAAAATGGCGATCCGTGAGGCACTTCAGTGTCCCTACTCCACTACTCCCACCTTTGCGCCTTTGTTCGCATCAGTGGTGAACCAGCACAATTTTGAGTCACTCGGTGTGGCCCAGCACACACTGAACGGTACGGCCAAAAGCGACAATCGCAAAAAAATAAAATAAAATTACAGTAGGAAAATCTTAGCTGAACACAAAGCGATTAAGCACCTACTGGCGCTCTGCAACATGAAAACTGTGATGCTGTACATGGGTTTGAGGCTCCACATACAATGTACTGTGCGGATTATTTTTTATTGAACCACGCCGCGTCATGATGCAAATGTCATGGAAGTGGGTGGCAACAACGAAAAGAAACAGTTGACGATAAAGAAGAGCATGTGGATGCCCTCCTGGCAGAGTCCCAGTAACATGCTGGCCCTGCTGGGCGGCTGTGGCTCAGTTCATAGAGCACGTTGCTCAGTGACCGAAGTTTCGGCCATTTGGATCTTGGCGGTTTTGTTTTGCTTTCGCTGCAGCACAAAAACACAACAAACCCATGCCGGTCTATGGTCGAAGTCGGGGGACTACTGTTTACTACTAGGTCCTTGTGTTCGAAGCTTTGCAATGGGTAATTGAAATAGTTTGGAATTTCACTGATACGTCCCTGTGACCACATTCAGAAAGAATCTAGGATTTTCCAATCCTGTAAGAAGTCAGTCAACAGCTCCACAAGGAGAAAATCCCACAACACGAGGCCCTCTTGTACCAGAGGCGCGATTGTTGCGGTTGATAGTATTCTAATCACTCAAACTGACAGACAGCCGTAAGGTTTTTTTCTACCACTATTGCAAAATATTCAGTTAAGGCACACTCTTGGTAAGGGATTTATTCATCCATATCTTTTTCTCTTTGTCTTAGTTATTACCTGTACAATCGGTTGTTCTTTGCCTCCTCAAGGTTGCCGAAGGGTTTTTCCGAAAGATGTCTTATTTGACTGCCACTGTTTTAAGGATACATACATTGGGCTAATTTTGTCAGTGTAAGTCAATTGGGAGCTAATGTCGCTCAAGTGTCTCCAACTTATTTCACTATCTGTTTTATTACCGCACTCCGAATCGTAATCAAAGTTTTGTAGAACGGTTGATAATTGATGCGTGTATTTATTCAAAATTTCAATCCATTGTCGGTAATAAGAACTTGTAAGTTGAATTTGTTTTAGGTTGGTGGAATATCCCTTCTTTTTGACATTCAATTATAGAGGGTAAACATTGCTCTTGTAATTTAAAGAATTTAAGAATCTTAAACCTTAATATATGTCTGACTGTATATTTTGATACATTGTTAATCTTTTGTCTGTTATATTCATTCAGGTTCAAAGCCATTCCAATTAAATTAGTGTTCACTATCAACCCACTGCTGAATTTTCACAGACTGGCCACTTTAGTAGGTACACTTGTGTTGAAAACAGAAACAAATAAAAGATAAATCGAAGACCATACTGCATCATATCGTACTATGTATTTTTAAAACCACTTACACACGGTAACTAAACCATTACAAATGCATTTTTTTATGTTAGTGCAATTCTAAACCACTGCATCAACAACGTATAAAAATAGATGAAAGGAAAAAAATAAGGTATGAAGGCAAAAAGTGCAATCTTACAAAAGCATGGTCCCCATCTACTCAGAGTGCGATAGACAATAAATTATTATCATTCCCCATCATCAGCCCTTTGTATTTTCTGTCAGTATTTATTTGTCCTCAGTAAATTAAAATGTTGCGCTTGTATTTTACCATTGCCTTGTCAGGACAAGGAGGTTGGTTTAGAAATGAGATGATGCTCTCGTCAGGCAATCAGTTGTGAAGGTTCAATTTTGACCAGACCTTTGTCGACAACATAGTTTCCATTCGTAGGGTCTTCTTGTCCACTGGGAATGTCTTGGCAAATTCCCTACAACCCTAAACAATACCAAACCAAATCAAAAAGGAGTTCTGTGAAACATTATGAGGTTATTTTGCAGGCAATTCAAGAAGAGTGGAATTGTGCACACACATGCCTAAACCTTCAATTGAAATGAGCCTCCACGCTTGAATTTCAGCATCAGTCTATGTGCTGTGCACCAAGTTGAAATTTGCATTCAGGCATGCAGTTCTTTCTTATGTGATGCTGGACAAACACAGTCAATATATAGCTCACCTGACTGTAATAATTATGCTCACGTCACATCAATCACCACTCTAAGTAGTCATTAGCAAAACCCAATAGCCATTTTGAAGCCAATGATAATGGTCCCATAATAACGGGACAACAGCAGTCTTTGGTTGGGATCCAAATAGTTTGAGAGGTTGATTTCACACAGTGACTGCCAATTCATCTGCTCAAATGAATGTTCCGCTTCGGCAGCCTTGAAGTGTAGAAATGAGCCTTTGTGCCTATTTGGTTGAAGTCGGTATCTCTTCCATGTGACCTTGCTGTAGCTATACCTGGAAATCAAGAGGGAAGGATTCTCATCACGCAATGAAACAATAACAACACACAAGGGAGCAGTAACAATGAAACACGCATGCACGCTCACACACACCCAACACAAATCAAACACCACAGGACAGGACACTCATGAGCAAATTGCTTTGGTCAATTCAGCTGTGTTTATTTAAATGTATATTAAATGACTAGGTTCCTCCCAGAAACCAGGCCCCTAGTCGAGCATATTTAGTCACATTAAATCTCTTGTACATTTAAATAGAATGGAATCAATTGTGCACTTTCTACAATTGATACCATCCCAACGTGATGGAACCAAAAGTGACAGAAGATAATCAAAACAATATTCAACTTCTCTCTTTAAGTTTCCCCACATGAAGCAACAGTAGAAATGGAAAAAAAAAAAATCACGGTTTTTGGTTGCAAGAAGTTTATTCAGTGAGAGATACTGTAAAATGGTGCTAAGATAAAAGAGATTACAGCAAAGTAATGACTGGGTTGGCCTGAAAGAGCTCATTTTACTTAAAAAATAAAATAAATAAAATAAACACATTACAGTTATCTTATTTTCAGATGCTAAGGTGCACTACACTGCACTTAATGTATATAAAGAGACATATGATTTTTTTTTTTCATCAATTAAAACAGTCCCTAGGTGTCGGAATAACGTTGGATTGGTCGAAATAAAGTAGCATTTCTTCTGAAAAAAAAAAAAAATTCGAGTAAAAAGTATGTTGCATTAAAACTCCTACTCTGACAAGTAGGGCTGTTCGATTTTGCCTGATAAGAAAATCCCGATTATTTTCTCTCAAACCCGATTTTACAATTTCTTTGTAAAATAAAGAATGAAAAATGAAGTACTTTGAATGTCTTTTATTTAAACTTAATTTTTCTTTCTTTGAACTCAAAATGCCAGTCAATTTAAGCTCAATGAAGGGAATCGGCTGGCTAAAATTCAGCCTCCTACGAGCCCAATCAGAGCAGGGATGATGACATTGTTTTGGACATGGGACAACTTTATTTGAAAACATTTATTACGATACACATATGTGCACTTAAATATTATCCTCTTTGTCTACTGCAACTTAATGTGGTGCGATCATCACAATGTTGGTTTGCCATTAAATTGTACTTTTATTTCAAATCTTGTTTGGTGCTCGAGTGTTTTATTTATTCTTGTTTTTATTTCAGCGCAACAGAACGCTTAACCAGACATGTAGTCATCCGCTTCATTTGACAAGCCTGCGCTTCGTAACGTGTGAAAACAAAAATACACCGGGCGCGTGATGGCCGTGTGTTCTGTCCTCCAAAATAACAAATGTTTATATATGTAGGCATAGTGTCTACTGCGATTATTGTTGTTGTTAGTATTTATCTCCATCATAACCATAATTGTAATGGTTATGATAATGGTTTTAAATATTTTAGTGTTTTTTTTTGAAAGTCCGATGCATTATCTAACTATTATTATTATTATTATTATATAACTATTGCCTGACATGATTACAGTACATAAATGCAAACGCATAGGTTTTTGTTAGCAACGATAATCCAAACGCACCATTTATAATAAGTAGAACATCAGGTGTGGACAATTTATATATATATATATATTTTTTTTTTGGTCTTGTTTTTCAGGGGGGAAATCCGCACCGGGGGGTTGTGGGGGTCGGTGATGTGGGCCTGAATGATTCTTTTTGATGAACTGATTCTAATGATTCAGTTCGCTTAAAAGAACTGTTATGCCCATCACTAGTTGGCTCCTGCAGCAAACAATCCCCCACGTGTCACGAAGAGAATGTACAAACAGAACATAATACAAAAGTACAAATGGGCTACACTTAGATACACCAAAAATGACAAAATCGAACGTGCCGATTTGAACGTTTTTAACATTGTTTTATCCAGAATATTCGAATACAGTCCAAAATGGCTTAATCGAGCAGCCCTACTGACAAGTATCATTTATCCAAAAATGTCCTTACATGAATGAAGTGCAGAGAAAGTAGCTCGTTACTAATCACCTTTGGTAAGATGGTCACCCATCTACACTCAGAGCTGAACAAGATGTCCCTGTTTGAATCAGACTCAACTAGAAAACGGAGTGAAAATGGGGCATTGTGGCATGCTCCTATTGCAGTGTGAGCCTTTCCCAACTAAAATTTGAGTTACTACTGCACTACTGAAGAGGTAAAATATTTGACCTGTTCAGTTTTAAGTCTCTCCTCAATGCAAATGAAAACAGTTTGACGTAACCACCTCATAAAACGAGCAATTGCAAATGGTGCTCTGCATATTGACATTAAAAGCTGACTATTTCTTATGTGGATGCCAAAGGGGTCACATTTGCATAAGCTGAAAGCTTGCTGTGTCTCAAACATGCACAAATGGTGCTTGTGTTTATGTGGGATTCATTTCACTTCGATATACAAACACAAGCTTGCATCTTTTGTATTGAATATGTATAGAAGCAGATTTTCTGTGTCAACGCTCTTCCTCACACAAAAGCAGAGCAACTTTTTCATTTTATCAGTCATCATTTTCACAACTTTACGAGTCTGAAAAATGACAAAATGCAAATGACAGGTGACTCTTCACATCCCTTGTGTAGTGACCAGGAATCGAGGTATAGCAAGTATTCGATATACTCAAGGCATTTCACCCAAATAGAACGAGAGGCTGATATACAGTATAGAAAAATAATGTTTTTATTCACAAAAGAATAAAATGGGCAAAAGTGCAAGGCACTGTAGTAGTATCACTACCCATGTACTGTAGGTATATAAAAAAAATGTAGCCAATGGCTGATTCTATACTTCACAGCAAACAAAACAACAAAAAAAAACACAGCAGATCCACGCTCAAAACAAAATGGGTAATAGATGCTCAGCCACTTCTAATATTGCACTTTTCTCAAATAAACACTGAGTCGATAAACACTTCACTAAAAAGACAATTATCATTTCATCTAAAAAGGGACAGGAATTAAACAAGACTACAAAAGTAGACAGTTCACTTAATCAATTAAAAGCTTTCGTCTCCAAAATTATGAACAAACCATACCTTTTAATGATGACTTAACATTCTGTGCATTGCCCTCAAAGGATTACCAGATGCCTGGAGCTAAAATAAAAACCCAGATTGTTGATAAGAGTGATTACAGTTCCAAAGGTTGCCGCACTTGTAAAGAATGTTTGGCGTCCTGCATGTATATATAGAGTCAGCACAATTGCACACCTGAGAGAAATCACTGATTACCAGGGGGAGCAAGAGAGGGAGGGCGTCACCTGCCGCGTTTGGAGCGTTCCCCTTGGTCCCAAACCCCCCCAGCTACACTTGTACAATACTGTACTCTAGGTTTCAATTACTTTTGGCCCTTTTAGTTCGACATAACCAGTGGCAGTTTCTGGCATGTCCATTATGTGTGACCACACAGGGCAGCATTGCTTCGTTTGGGGGTGGCACCCAGCAATGAGGCTCAAAATAGAAAGAAAAAAAACGCGACTGAAATGATTTTCAGTAATGTAATGTCATGATATTCCAAGCATTGTCATTTGTATGGGAGAATTTGCTCCTTTGGAGTGACTTTATGTAGAAGAGATGCAGGAGGGGATCTAATCATAATGGTTCGTTCACGCCGAACACAAATTGAACTATTTGCACTATGTGATTACATGTAAAGTCAATGCAAATGAATGATGGAATGATGCTGCATTGCGACTGCCAATTGCAGTCAAGAATATATGGCATCACAAACAATGTCCTGGAGTTGTTGAGCAAAACAATGAAGAGAGCGGCGCACGTGTCTAACCTCGATCAGCCACATCAAGAGCATGAGTGCATCGTGGTGGAACACTGAGAGCGTTGCAACTTTCCGTGGGAGACTTATACAATACAATACAATTTATTTATATTGCACATTTCACAACAGCTACAGCTGTAACAAAGCAGTTTACATACAAAAACGAAATAGCCATTATATAAGTGAAATAAAACATCAACACAAAAACCTGATTCTAACCTGTTTACTACTGTGCTCATTCTGAAGTCAGTCTAAACATGTGTATAGATATATAGATACATTATCGACCAATGACTGAGAAGCTGCATTGATTTGCATTTATGCCCCTGGATTTAAAAAAATAAGCAATAATTCTGTCAATAATAAGACTGTCAACAGCATTGGAAATCATATTTCCAGGTTAACTTGCTAACTAGGTTTTCTATGTGCTCACTTGTTCAGGAGCTTTTATTACACCATTATACATTGCACAGAAGTGGCCCAACTATAAGAACTTGAGTATGCAGAGGCTTAAAGTAGCTTACAATGATGCACTGAGGCTGCTGCGTTGAGTACCAAGGTGACACATAGTGCCAGTCAATTGCTTAGATTGCGCTACAACAGGGCTGGAGCGGGGCTATAGCCCTGTCAGAAATCTGCATTGCCTCAGTAAGCCCCTCCAGAATTTGATTTGTTAATCAAAAATATATTTGTAAATTATTTTCTCGGCCCACCTTTGTATTGCCCCCCAATTAGCTATGGAAAAGAAACAATCTTGGAGCCATCCCGATTGTTTGTGTCCACTAGTGTGCCAACATTTGAGGCACTGATGTTTCACTTCACGTCACAACTGGACAAATCAGAGACAGGTCAGAGTGCACACCAGTGTGCCGCGAGATATTGCCAGGTGTGCCGTGGGAAATTATCTAATTTGTGTGCCTGTGCGGTCTAGCGCCTGGCAGCGTAATCGTGTCTTTCCTACATTGTAGTACTCTTCCATACCAGCAGGTGGCAACAGCAGGTAGCCAATTGTCTTTGTTTAGAGACAAGCGAATTAGTGACGCATGTTTGTCCAAACAGGTCCATGTTTCACACTAAATATCAATATGAAACATAAAATACTTTTTTCTTTGTGTTTATTTAATTCCTATTCAAGATGTTATAATATAACGTGATTGGCTGGCAACCAGTTCAGGGTGTCCCCCGCCTACTGCCCAAAGACAGCTGGGATAGGCTCCAGCACGCCCCGCGACCCTTGTGAGGAGAAGCGGTACAGATAATGGATGGATATTGTTAAAATAAGTTTTTTTTCCCCCATAATTTCAGCTGGTGGTGTGCCGCGGGATTTTTTCAATGAAATAAATGTGCCTTGACTCGAAAAAGTTTGAAAAACATTGGATTAACTCACAAACGCAGTATTTACCAGACTGCCTTGTTTCAACTAGTGGGCCTGCATAGAACATGTTCTTGAAAAAAAAAATGTTGGGATTGACTTCCACTTTAACCACTAGGCTCATAATATGTCCCAACAAATGGTTCCTTCTTCATTTTCACAGCCATCATAATCTCAGCTAATCACGGCATATAGTAGTGTTAGCAGAAAATTGCAATAACAGCATATTGCAACTCACTCCACGATTCCCACCCCATACTTGCAACGCCTTCTGAGCTTGGAGTTCCTCGGCCTCCAGTTCGTCTCCTCCTCCCCTTGTTTTGAAACTCTACAATCTTAGATCCTCAGGAGACATCATTACTGTACAGTCAACTTTTAAGACCCAGTGTCCCCAGGAATGAATCTCCCTTATCGACCTTTCCTGGCAGTTATTTTTAACTGCTTGCATCATAAAGTGGCCGTTATGCCTTTCTCCTATGATAAAAAGTAAGAGAAATGTATCAGTTCACAAAGTGCAATCAATTCATCATTGAGTTGTCTGGAAATCAGTGAGGCAGGCTCATGTGGTCCATTGGGTGACAGAACAACATTCACTTTGACACACAATATTGATCCATTAAAATTCATATACAGTATGATGAATTTACATACAAAATCTTTCATCTTCCCATTTGACACAAGCACTTCCAGGGTACTGCAATCAATAGCATACTGACTTCCCGAATATGTGTTTCTGTATAGCTCATTTCACATTGTGTTTGAGAGTCCCATGAATCGAATGAGCATGTTTTTTATGGAAATGTAAATAAATGTCTCTGCAGATTGATTTTTTTGTGTTGCACCTTCACAATTTTTTTTCCTGCTTTTTTCTTTTTTTTGACCTGCAGCATTCAGTGTCTAATCAGTCCTGAAAAGGTCAATACACATGCTCTCTTATTTATTTCACTTTGCTTTTTTTAGAGAAGTAATATCCACATTTGTTTAACTTGTTAAAATAAAGTAAAAAAACACTCATTCATACGAGGGATTGTTACTTCAAAATAGATATGCAAAGAGAGCAAACCTGACAGATTCATCTGATGTGTCGTCTAACATACAATTTATTATAATTCACATGGCACCGTGCCACATTCTCTTTCCTCCTCTTGTCTCGTTTTCCTTTCACTCCACTCATCTCTTGACCCAATAACCCTTTTTATTTTAAATTTCTTTGCTAGAGTCCACAAGTGTTTACTCATGAGGGAACATCAGGGGTGAAGTATATGGGCTAGCAACTAGCCCATATAGTGACTACTTCACAAGTTAGCCGCTAGCTAAAGCAAGAAAGGAACCCCTCACACAATACTGTACATTATACCAAGATGCAGTTTGACCTCTGATGACAATATAAATACTGTTTCTGATTGAAATATTGAAAATATGTATAATTCATTTTGTAATTCTTACATTGTAAGCGTAATAAACAGTTCCATATAAAACACATTTAATTAAACGAAAACAAATATTCTTTTGTTTCTGTGTTCTGAACAATGTCTTATAACACATACAATATATTACATTAAAAAAAACTACTACAAAAAGAGTAATGAAAGAAAGTAAAAACAGCAGGAGCAGGCAGGACAAATGACATGAAGTTACGTGGGCAATTATAAACATTAGTTGCGATATGAAATGGGTCAAAGAATCTATGTTTCTGTGTTGGGGCGCGAGTTCCAAAGGTGGCGAGCAGAGTGGCCGAATGCTTTGAGGACCAGACAGGTATGAGTAGGGGAGGTTGTGGATGGCCTTGAATGCAAACAGGAGGATTTTGAATTGGGGGGGGGGGGGGGGGGCAAAGAATGAGGATGTAAAACAGCATGATATTCAAGACCACATTTACAAGACTATTCAAATCCACATTAAAATTCCACCAGTAGATAAAACATTAATACTAATGCCCCACTGACGCTACAATAGCTGAGCAAATTCAAGTTTTCTACAGTACTATACTCTAATTTAGTTTTCTTATTACCAGTTGTGGGTCAATGATGGTGCAGTAGTACGCACGCCTGAGTTGTGTGCGGGCAGCGTGGGATAGGTTCCCGCTCAGTGATGGTGTGTGTGCGCCCTGCGACTGACTGGCAACCAGTTCGGGGGGTAGTCTGCCTTTTGCCCATTGTCAGCTGGAACAGGCTCCAGCACCTACCCGCGACCCTGTACAGGATAAGCGGTTTGGAAGATGACACATATTACCAGTTGTAGTGTTAGGTTATCGTGGAGGAGGACCCAAACGCAGGAGGCAAAAATCATGTGCAATATAAAGTATTTAATCCAAGACAGGACAGGACAGGACAGGACAGGACAGGACAGGACAGGACAGGACAGGACAGGACAGGACAGGACAGGACAGGACAGGACAGGACAGGACAGGACAGGACAGACAAACCAACAAAGGCTGAAAGAAAGCTGGCAACTAAATACATACAAGTTAACGATACAACGAGGAACACCTGGACAAGACACAAAGGGTAGGAGGAATCTGGTTGGTTAACACAAGGGACTGGGATGACAAGCACAGGTGAACTCAATAACTTAACAAGAGACAAAGGAACACAAGGAAAAACATGAAACTAAACTCAAAAACAAAACTCAAAACACAGACCATACATGTAGTTCCTACAAGAGTAGGGAATCAGATTTTACTTTACTTAACCAAATGAAAATCCTCATTGAGATTTCATCTCTTACTCTAAGTACAGCTAAATTAACAATTACAAATGAATACAAAACACAATACACACTGTCTAAAACACGAAGAAGGGTTTAAGTAGGGGCGGAGCTACATAGTGGCCATCCGCACACCTAGGAGAAATATCTGTGATTTTTTTGCCATTTTCACATGGATGTAGTGCGCTTTTTTGTTTTTATTATTATTAACTGTACATTTAAAGAAAAAAAATGTATAATTGATCTGAATGCAAACTCTAAGTTCAATTCAATTCTTATAGTCAACATCAATCAAAATCATTACTTTAACCCCATAGCAAGCAAACTATGAGTTTATCATACCATCATAGGAGAGAGTCATCATATCCAGAGAGTCATGTTTCAAGAAATAAAATACACAAATGCAAACACAGGCTGATAATAAGATGGAGCAAACCTAAGTGAAAAGCAACACTTAGAAATGTGAAGAATTAAGTGATTTGTATGTCATTGTGCTTGAAGTAGCCATGAAGTAGACTATGAGTACACAAAAACAAAGCAACGGCCAACAAAATGGCATGATCTAGTAAATGAAGCTCAGCAAAACATTGATTTTTTATTTTAATGTGTTCCTGCTTGATTATGAGTGTGATGGGTATTGTTGTGGATATATGTGACTTTTATTTCATGAAACCCTGACTGTGAATGGTATGACAAAGAATAAGACACGGCCACCCTGGCCATCCCTCATTCAGGTATTATTATTCTTGCCACTCCACTGAAAAATTTCTGACCTTGCGCCTGGATTTAAGATGGGACATAATTTTTGACAACCTTTTTTTTTTGTTCTCCAGTTGAAGGAGTTTTCAGAGCTAATGCAGGCAAGAAATACTACAAAGTAATAATAATATATGGCTTTGTAGTAGGTATAGCAAGCATTTGAAGTCATGGACCCACAAAGTCCATCCAGCCCACAACACAGGCAGCTTTCCAAATGCCTCTTGATCTGGCAACCTACAGAATACAATTAAGCAGTTTAAGAGGGCTTTATTGATACAAGCAGTGAACGCAGCAAAATCCCGGGATGAAAATCCCATCAGAGCAACCTCCTTCGCCGCCATTACTAACCACCCTTCCCCATTTACTTCCTAAGCATCTGTGGAGTGATAAGGTTTTGCTTTGCCTTGCCAGGAGGAATCGTTTCGTTCCACAGCGCTCCGTTCTCATTGGCCAGGCTGCCTCACATCCTCGCGGCAGTTTAAGAGTTACTGCAAAGGGGGTTGCTTCTCTGATATCATTCATAGGGAAACGAGGACAGCCATTAAAGTGAGCACACATCTCCATTCGATTGAGTCGTTTTAATTATTTAAAGCAACAATATATTGTCGTGTCACCTTAATCTATCAGCTTCAGAAGCATATTGATTGGCACACCGGGTCATAATGTAAGACAAGAAATCTCTCTCTCATTGCCAAGGCACCTCCTTGCTGGCTTATGGCGTTGTCGGACCAGCTAGGACATCCTTTTAACCTGGCGTTAACGCAAGTTGAGTGTGAGTTTAGGGTGTCTAATCATCATTCAAGTGCAAATGAAATAAGAAGAGATTTTTTACAGAAAAAAATAAATGCTGTCTTCTGCATATTAAAAATTCTAGTCCACTACACATTTTTGTTCTTTGGAAGGGGCAAAAAGGCATTACCCTTATCTAAGCATGCGCAAGTAATCTAACCTGATCATTGATTTATTTGCAAAATAATTTAGTTTGTGTTTTTGCATGTCATTTCATGCTGCTTAGTCTCTAATTAGGCATATCCTGCATAGATGGTCCCAATTTGTGACAACCACAAATGATGAGTTGTTTGAAGTAAGCTTAGCATGCATTCTAACTTAACCACTTAACCACTTGTTTGTAGTCACATTAAAATCCACATTTTACTAAGAAACTTTATCAGACCAATGCTAATCATTGCATTTCTAATAATTTACATTAAGATGTTCTCTTACACACAGAAGTATCCACCAGTCCAAACCATTTATTTGTAGTGTTCTATTGGATAACTTAGTATGTAGTAAGTAGGCTTTGAGCAATACACTGACTTCCCAGCATCAAACAACAGCGAGTAAACAATTGAGGAGCACTGCACTCCATTAAAAACTAGAGTCACACTCCAGTACCACTGTTGTGACACTGATGGATTTACAAGACTTACTCCAAGACCTAAAAGCTGAATAGTTCAACATTAGCCTAAAGCTTGTTGCACCCAAGGTTTTGAATTGAAATCCCTATCTGGGGATTATACACCAATGTTTTGTTGTCTAATTTGAGTCATTAGAGAAATGCAGTGGTGGATTAGAGGAGTGGGTGCACCCTGCAGGAAACCGGCAAGCCTTTTTTTGTTCTGGAGGAATTAGTTGTGAAGATGCAGATCTCACAAATGTGTGAACGCCCACATTTCCTGTCAATCAAAATGAAATGTGCTTTCTTGGAACACTTTTAGTACAGAAAGAAGACTGCCAATCATGCATCCTGTGGGTGGGTCAGCCTTTTCAGAATAAAAAAATTGTGGGTACATGATCTGTATCTGAAACAAAATGTAATGTTGGACCCCTGTCACACCCTTCCACATTGTATCATGGACATTTGTTTATATTTGTTTATTCACATGACAAACATAACTACAGCATCATGCCATGTCAGCGATTAAAGTCAGCGAAAAAGAAGTCTTATCGTATGATTATGATGGTTTACCAAGTTTTAGTGATGTTCTGCTACACTGTAAATGAGGTTTCTTAGTATGTTGCAATGCTGTTTGCTACCATTGCATTCTGCAATAATAGATTACAGCAATGTTTTGTACAATTAAAGAATATATATATATATATATATATATATATATATATACACATACACACAGGTATTTTATGCAGCATGTTCCTTTGATCTCAAGTCATGCCTTCTAGCAAGACAGGTAAATTGTTTAGGATGAATGATCAGAAAATGAAACCACGTTCAAACATCACTAGTTGGCTAATTTCCTGTGCACATCCACTCACCGGCTGGGAGTATCGTGAATGGATTGAATGGTTTACAACTGTTTAACCAACATAGCATTTAGCTGCCAACACAAGACCGTTGTAATGTGGTGATGATGATGCGGACCAGAGCAATCCAGGGAACATCACATTCATATTCATATTTATGAATGAGTAATGTTATGTGCTGTGAAGCAAACAAAAAGACCAGGACCCGGGAAGCAGAAATCAAGAGTAAAGAAATAAATAAAAATGTATTTTGCACGAAGTAGAAATAAAAAAAATCACTACACTCACGGATAAAGAAAAACATAAATTCAAGAAAACAAAGTAGCAACTGAAAATCACCTTGCTCAGGAAATTACTTGTAACTTAAAAAAAAAAAAAAAAAAAAAGAGAGAATAACTAGATCACCAGGCGTTGGCGACTCTAGAGGCTGGAAGGCACGGCAAGAGAGAGTGGGCCACTCCGGCAGAGAAGCAAGAGGAGAAGCTGGCTAAATAGGCTAGCATCTAATCAGCCTGATGTGGCTCAGGTGAGTGGGTGAGTCTCCGCCTCCGAGTTCAGGCCGGCCTCCTGCCACACTCCAGCACTGCAGAGAGGGAGGAGAGCAGAGAAGGAAGGGGAGAAGCAGGAGTTTGCAGAGCAACATACTAAGAGCGAAAACAGAAGCATAATAAGAGTAATATAGCAATTCTATTGTGTTTTATTGCGGAACTTTTGCGCTTTTACGGAAGACGTTTTCCGTTTTTATAAAATAATTATTGCAAAATAACACATGGTTATTTTAAGAGGAAACAAAGATTTCCACTTCCGAGTCATTTAAATATGCACGCTGGTAGAGATATTTATGGTCTAAAGATGTTCCACACAAGGACATACTTCGCATGACAAGGGATCTATCCATTATCTATACCGCTTGTCGCGGGCGTGCTGGAGCCTATCCCAGCTGTCATCGGGCACTAGGCGGGGGACACCCTGAACTGGTTGCCACCCAATCGCAGGGCACACAGAGACAAATAAACACACACTCACAATCACACGCAGGGGCAATTTAGCGTGTCCAATCAACCTACCATGCATGGTTTTTTTTGGAATGTGGGAGGAAACCAGAGTACCCGGAGAAAACCCACGCAGGCACGGGAAGAACATGCAAACTCCACACAGGAAGGCCGGAGCTGGGATCAAACCCATGACCTCTGAACTGTGAGGTGGACATGCTAGCCAGTCGACCGCCATGGCCATGCCAAGGGATAAAGGTACTAAATGTGAACAGTTAGTTAGCCAAACTATTCCGGATTAGAATTACATACACACAAGACAGGCTGGGCGTGTTGCTGTCAGTCAATGAAATGGCGTCCTGACTCCTGTGGCATGATCAATGGTATTACATGTGTTAAAGCACTAGAGGGCAGACTACGTCGGTGCAATGTGACTGCTGAGAAGCACATGAAAAGCGTTGTCCAGGCAATTATTGAAGGCGGCTCTGTGCTATTGCAGAAGAGAACAGTGGTCTTGCTTTTTCAAAGAACCCAACACAACACGTCAGCCAGTACTTGACCCGGTTAGGAACGAACAGAGGGATGGAGGAAAACCCACTTCCATCCCTGCTTAGTCCATCCTTTTTAAAAAGACTTCTCGTTCTCAAACCGTTCATCCACAAAATGGGCGTCCGTCCTTGCAGTATTTTCTTATTAATCATAAATATAATCATAATCATGAAAAATATGCATGTCTGCCTTTGTCTTAACAGGGAACACTTATGTCCATTTTTTTTTTTTTATTCTTTTTTTTACGTGAATGATGTTTCCACATTACAGACATTGCATTAACATGAACATTAAAAAAAAAATCCCAAATTGGACATAAGTGTTTTTCACAGGACAGCGACGATATACATTTGGAAATTAAATCGCAAGAATCTCTCAGTTGGCCGTGATGTTCACTTTGATTTATGACGTGTGGCTTTTAACTTATAGGCGATGTGGATTGTTTCATCAGCGTACAATTCAATCACTCACCGGTGTGTTCTTCTAGAGGGCACATGGGATACGGAGGGAGGGCTCAGGGATTGGTATAGGGGCTGAATCATTAACAGATCCTCAGGAGAGGGTTTTGCATACACTCCTACATCCCGATGGGGGTCATCTTGCTTTAGAGAAAGACCAGCTCATTCCTCATTCATGGAAATGGCCCACTTCCTCCCTAGTCATTTGGCTCCGGTCTAAAAATACTCCAGAGGTCATTTGCCAGGCTTATTACGATCAATATTTTCTCCCTGCCTCCCCTGCAGCCAGCTGCTCCCAGATGGGATGCTGCTGCTCACAGAAAAGAAGCACCAACAAGAAGACGAATGCAGGACATGAACACCAGGGTCAGATCTGGAAACAAAGCTGTGACAGGAAACTGGTTGTGATGTAACAGCACAAGGTCAAAGTGTTGTCACTGTCGTAGGTGCAGGTTCTCCCAATATATTGGTTTGTTTGAGTGCGACCTGGTGAATAGCCATTATCAATGACTACGTTTACATGCAACAGTATAAGGTCAAAATTCTGATTTCTGAGTGTTTCGGAAAAACCTGTTTACATGGCTTGAGCGGAGAGTGTTACCCCCCACATTTAAATAACCCGATTGAAACGGCACCACACAGACGGTATGACGCAATTTACGTCCACTTGTTACTTGCTTCTGTCAATAAAACACTTTTTATTCATGTCACCCACCGCATGAATGAAGCAGACGGTTTCCTCCTCACTTTAAAAGTTTGGTGTCGTACTTACTCTAGCTTTCGCTATGTTTTGTTTATCACTAAAGGTGTATTTCCGGTGGGTTGCACGCCAAACAGCACACATACAAGCATTTCCTGTACTACAAAGACCAAGATTCCTTGCGGTTGAGCATGTGCAGAGTGTCCGGTGCATTTCGCATATTCCGATTGCCGTATACAGGCACGCATATTCAGGTTGGAAAGGGTGTAACCCAGGAATTTTTAAAACCCGAATAAGGGCGTATTCGGGTTATTAAAACCGAATACTGCCAATATTCAGGTTTTAAAAGGTTTATTTCCTGGATGTAAACGCAGTCATTGTTACCAGCCAGTCAGTCCTGCCTGCTGTCATAAGAGAAGTGAGCCTTTCAGTTCACTTGACAACATCAGGGGAATCAGACTGTAAAGTTGTGCTTCAATAGCTCCAAGTCCAATAGCATCTATTTGATACGACACTGAGTTGGGGTGTTTGCAGTTTTCATGTCAGGAACTGAGTGGTCTCACTTAGTCTTTTTCAATACGGGAACCTTTGACACTTGAATGGTTTGGCAGTCTACTTTAAAAAAATTAATAAATAGTCAAAAAGCACAACGAATAGAGAACACAACCTGCCCTCTAAGTCCATATTAATATATTAATAATAGTGTCATATTATTAATTATTTTTTTAATACCTTTTTTCAGAGGTCAGCAATATATAAAATTATTTTGCCAGTCCGTTATTCGTCATTGGTCAGCGGCCCGGCACTTGTCCGTCATCAACAGTCCATCATTTTTTTCAAGCCGGACAAAACTTTAATCGTCATTTGGTCAGTCCATCATGTATATATTTTATTTGAAACTATAGTGAATTGTTAAAAGAAAGTGCCTGGTCAGTCAGTACTCATACAGTACAAGATGAAACATACCAGTTGTCCGGAATGCCAAATCACCCATCAAACCATCATGCAACCTGCAAAATTACATTTTATTTTGACATTTAAAAATTGTGTATGAACTGCAGTGGTTAAACCCAGGCATAGACTAGATGTCTAGACTGACTAGGACCTGCATTGTCATCAGGAATTTCCTGTAATGTATCATAGCTAGGATAAAAAATATATATACATAAAATAATCGCTTCCTGCTCGACACCTGTGTGCTTTTGTTTTGCGTTTAGCCTACGCCTAGTGGGAGCAAATGCCGTTTCATCTGTATGCCGGTAGATTATCTCTTTTTTTGTGAGACTAGCTATTATGAGAAAATTAGACTAACTGCCACATGTCCTCAAAAGGCAACATAGCCATAACATATGGAAGCAAACTTACATCATTTGTTTAAAAAAAAAAGTCATTGTTTTTTTGTTTCTTTATTTTTGCTTATTTCAGCACACGACAGGCGTCGCATGCTTCCTGTTCCTTGTAGCTGCACATCTCCACCACTGTAAAAATGACGTGTTGGCTCAGCATTGAAAAGAACTGATGTGACGGATATTTTCCAATAAGTTCCGTATTTCCGTTCGACTAGTGGTGAGTACATTTCACAAGGCCTATCTAACTCAGTAGAAATCGAGGTCGTTTTCAAAGTGGGGGGGACGTGTCCTCCCCGTCCTCAGTACCATCTGCGCCCATGGCCTCACCTGTCGCCATGACTCACATTTCAGCGCCACATTTCTGCACAGTCTGACTTGATTGGTTGCCATTAGAGTCATTGTTCATGCCATCGTGAATGGGCGGTTTACCTGCGAGTCATTTTCGCAGCACCAGCGATTACTGATGTCACTCGAGTGCGTACATGTAAAGAATTTCTGTTCCAACCAGATCTGCGGTAGAAGTGAGAAAGCAACAGCATTCTTCATTGTCACTATCAATAATAATGGTTATAAGAAACATAATCTGGTACCTGCATTTTTATTCAGAAGATTTCCAAGCAAACAAGGGGTTATGAAAAGTCTCCCTGGTGGAGACCAATGACATAGCAGCAAATGAATGCCAGTCACATTTAATCAAACGCTGACAAGTGCAGTTATGAAACAGTTTCGGAGTAGGTGGTAGTTGTGCAGGTGGTGGTGTCAGTGGGTGGCATGTTTACAGTAGAAACCCTATAGAGATAATTGTCCTGACTTATGCTTCTCAACATGACAGCTCTCGTTCTGCACTGTGCTGAGTTTACACGCGTTTGACACACTACTCTTCACAGGACAGTAATTGAGAGTCACTTAAGGAGGGTGCAGTTGGTGGTTTACACATAGTGCCTAGATAGCTCAGGTCAAAAAGAAAAGGAAAAAAAAACGCTACAAAGAACATAATTCTGCTGAAAGAGATTATAAATTCTGTCCAAGGTCTAGAAAATGAAAAGCAACACATAACTGACAGTAGTCAGGTCACATATGGGTCACATATTTGTTACCTACCACAAACCAAACTCTCAGGTGCCAATTCAGTTCCTGAGTGCTGCCAAGCTAGAGTATATAGGCAAAAGCTATGTGGCCCAGCACCTGTAGAGACAGAATGTAAAAACGAAAACTCCCTCGGTCCGCCCGAATACCCAGCAAGGCGCAATGGGGTGTGCCAAATTCCCAAATTAGACTTGCCCCGGCACAAAAATAAAGATGCGCTAGTTTTTGCGCCAAGCACACCTGCACCTGTCTACAAAAATAGGGCCCCGAGTCTCACTTCGTAGGAACACATGAGGAAAGAGCAAGATAATAGCTGTCAGTTATTATCACTGCCCAAAGTGGTGATCACAAATGCTTGCCAGATGTCCATGCGTGGCATGCATATTTCATGTCAACTTTTAATGAAAGTTTAATTATTTAGAGGACAGGTCTCAGGTGGTCTTCTCCTGGGCCGAACAGGTATACGTTTAATTATTTAGGTATTTGCATTTCAAGAAAATAATATAGATCAAGACATTTAATGACCTCTGAACCATCTATTAAGTGAAAGAAATAGTCATGTTGAGGTACAGATGACACATTTTTCCAGCCTTTCTCTGCAAGCAAAAATTCCATGGCGATCAACATTAATCTCGAACCTTTAAATCCCACAAGCGTCATAAATGAGTGACAGGAGTGTTTTGGTGAATGTTTACAGGTGACTAATATTAAGAGTGTAAGTAAGAGAGAGCGAGAGAAATTGAGAGGTAATTAGAGGTCAAAAAACTGTATGGCCATATTGCCAGACCATATTGCCAGACCGCATTACTTGCAGGTTACCACACAGATCATTCCGCCTGAAAGGTGATTAAATAGCTGGATGTATAAATCAGAAAGCAGTTTTCAAACGATGGTAATAGGATGAATTAGGTGAGTTTTATTATTGGCTGCAGAGTGTTCCAGTCGTTTAGGGCAGAAAATTGAAAGGATCAAACGGAAGTAGTGCAGACATTGGGAATAAAGAGCTTAATAAAACTGAAGGAACAGAGAGTTGGGGGTGGTTGTATGCATGGTGAGCAGAGAGTGAAGACAGGGTAGGTTCTTACCAATGAGTCTTTTATAGGTAAACATGGGCCAGAGAATTTGTTTGCATGAGTGTAGAGAGGACCAATTCACCAGAGAGTACAGTTCAAAATGGTGGTTGTAAAAAATGGAGCACCGGTCACAAAACGGATGGTAGCATGGTATAGTATATGGTGTTTAGCTTGTGGAGAGGAAGATGATCTCCAGCAGTACTATTCCGCTGGCAGCCCGGGGGCCAGATCAGGATCGCCGAGCATGTTGGTTCGGCCCGCGGAAGATTGCCAAAAAGAAAAAACACAGATGTACAAATCCTTATGTTATACACTGCCTGAGAAGGTATGGGGCACTGTGGCATTGTGCAGTGCTATGCCTCTCCACCGACAGTCGAAAAAGAATAAGGAAGCGGCTTCAGAGCTCTTCTTCCTGCACGTGAATTTGAGGCGATTGCAGAGTGGGAGAGGTCGAGTGTTTTTGTGTCAGGTGTTTCTCCCAAAGCATGAGGAAAAAAAGGAAGAAGCCTGAGCGCCTTGCTCCGACGCTCGATCCGTAAACATGTCCTTGTTGCGTGTTGTGTCATTGCACAGGGGCGACTCCGTGGCAGTCTGGCCCCTTGGGTTCTTGATAAGGTGGGCCCCCTGAATAGTTTAGTTAAATAGCCCTGATCTACAGTAGATTGTACATTTCCATAATCTATTCAGCAGAGATGGGCATTTTACAAAATTTTGCTGGTCTGTCATTCGTCATCCGTCAGCGGCCAGGGTACCTGTCCGTCATTAGTTAGTCCGTCATTTGTCGTGACGAACTGAAGTGCAGTCGTCAGTCCGTCATTTCGTCAGTCAGTCCGACATTAAAGTCTGTCAGTTAGTCCGAAGTCAGAAGTCAGTCGGTCGGATGAAAAGCCACTTCCGTCATTCGTCAGCCCGCCGAATTTAAAAGGTGTCCCGCCATTTGTCAGCAAAACGGTCGCCTGTCAGTGATGGACTGACGGTCTGGTCCATCAGTCGGACAGAATGCCCACCTTTGCTATCTTGGAGTCATTTTAACAAGAAGCAATTCCTCTGTAAATATCATCTGTCAAGCCATTTATAGGAGTAATGTTGTAATATGAGTTTGAAATGATATCAAAGTGTTTTGGTATCACAATGTGTGGTATAATTATTATTCAAACTATTGATATAAGCCATTATAAACATTTTGGATGGCTGTCCATTACTTGGCAATTTTAACCAGATTCACTATATTGGGTTTTAATGGCGTCTTAGGGCTCTATTTTTGTGACCAGTGTAAGTCAAGCACAAAGTGCAGTCTAACCACGCATGGATGGAGTTTTTTTCTGTTGGTAATTTCATAGAAGGGCACTGGTAGAAAGTGGCATTTGGGGAAATGTGGTAGTGAACACAGTTGACTTACTTCCTGGCCAGTAAAAGCAGCTCCTGTCAAAGTGTTTGTTTGCTTTACATAATTAGCATAAATTATTTTCTTTTTTCACTTTTTTCATCACACAATGGCCCTTGTTGAGACCGCTCATTTTGTAAATATTTAAAAAGAACAGACAAAAAAAAAAGAAAAAAACAAGTTAAGCCTGAGCTTGCTCGAAGTATGCAAATAATACACACATAGGCCCTTCGGTATTTACATACGACAGTTTGAGTGTTGTCATGCTGACCTGATTTAAGAAGATGATAGCAACCAGTGTCTGCATAACAAGATGAAAATGTAACCAGTCATATAAATTTAGCACACCATTAGTGGTAGTGTAACAACATAGCATGCCATATAACATCCTTTTTGCGTATGACCGCATATCCACATTGTTGACCTCTGATGTTATTCGCAGGACTACGGCCCTTTCATCTTTTGTTGACACGGCTTTCTTGTGCCTATTTCAGTCTACAAGGCTGTAGGACTGCTCATGACCCACTCTTGGGAATCTTAAAATGTTGTACTAATCAATATTTCTACATGGGGCAAATGATTGGGTCATGGGTATTCGACTCACAAAGATCTTTTCCCTGAGTCTGCACTCCCTCTCAGTACTGGTCTTATGCTAGGAGGGTTACTTTTAAAGTGTACTACCCATACAGACAAATCTATCCGCTGTGAAGATGGAAATACTTTGCATGTTAATCTTTGATGATCTTTGAAACATTTTTTCAAAGATATATATTGCTGCATTACAAAAAAAATGAAAACAACTCAGCTTAACATTATTCATTAAAAAAACAGCAAAAACTAAGTGCTCTACATACGTAAAGATTAAAACTAAAACAAAACGAACACAATTATTTCCTCATTAAACTGTCGAAGTGTTTAATTTACTTACATTCCTGAACAGAACAAAACCTTTCGTTGTTAGTTTAGTTTTATTGGTTTGAATTACGGTAATTCAACCATTCCATAAATTTAATTCAATGTGGCGGCTTGACAAATTTCTGCCTGCTCAATGAAGCGCAGTGAGTGACCTGAAATTTTGGTGGAAAAAGATTGAAGATTGATTCAAGTTGATATTCCTCATGTTGAGACCTCACTGAAATTGCAAGTGTGGTCTACTGTAATTTAACACATATTAGGCACTGTATATACAGTATATATTTTATAAATCATAGTGTTGTTATATGTTTTGTTTTCATTTTCCTTTTAAACCTATTTCCCAAATACTTGTGATTAATACTCAGAGTGACGCTTTTCATTACAGGGCCCCCTTGATGATGTCAACACAATCAATAATGTCATTACCTTTCAATTAGCCCCTATCACCGTCTGTTTATACAATTAACACTGCTAAATGAACTCTGTTATATCACCCAATAATGTCAAGGAATTGTCTGTGAAAGTTTAAGGACGTGACTGTCTTTTGCAATCTACACTTCCACTTGTTCTATGACGCCCTTTGACTGATCTTGAATAATGTTTCCCCATCAGTGGTACAAGCAGCTCCTCCTGTTTCTTGTTTGGTGGACATCAGGACTCATATGCTAGGATTCAGAGCTGGGCATGGTCTATTCCTGGCTGACCCACATGGTCCCAGTCTGTCCTTCGTCTGTGAGAGCCAATCGGTGACGAGAACATAACCTTCACATCACACGCAGGCTCCACACAAGCCATACCTGTCAACCCCAGGGTGTACTGTATCTTACGAAAGTTGTAATTTGCCCGTACATATCTTATTCTGCCCTCGCGACACGTTCTCCACTTTGTGCAACTAGACAGATAGTTAACAGCATGGAGAATGATGAAGAATGACGTTACAGAAGTTGAGTTGAGGATTTGTGTTAATTCTTTTGAACTCTTTTCCTTCCTCAGTTTTATTCCTTTATTCATTTCTCCATTTATCTTCCATATTTTGTTGTAAAACAGCAATTATAAACAGAAAGTGAACATTACAAAAATATAATGCCTAGTCTTGTCTTTCGCACTACAAATAAAAATAGTAAATGCACAGTAGGGCTGCTCGATTAAATGATTTTGAACCGAAACCGAATTTTCTGGATAAAACAATGTTAAAAACGTTCAAATCGGCACGTTCGATTTTGTTATTTTTGGTGTATCTAAGCTACCTTAGTTTCCTCTGCATTTCCGCTTCCTCCTACGAGCGCACAGTCCAAAAACAACAACAATAGCATCCATGTCTACCTACCGGCGATTCTGCTACCTTTGCTCAGGCAAGTGAGCGTTTAGTTAATAAATCGGGCAAAAATAGTCTGTATTGTAGTGTGTGCCCCGCATGTACAATACAACCCGTGAGCAAGTAACTCAACGTCTGAAAGGCGTCCCTTTTTTTCTCCTCTACAACGAACCTCTGGTGCAGCCGGACTATGCATCCATACTTTATTGGGGGGCCATTTTGCACGGATCTATACCAAAATTCCCAGTATCGCCCACCCCTGACTTACAGACAAAGATTTGATTGATTTGGTGATAAAGTATACACCAGTGGACTGCTGCGTGATTACCGTACGACTGGCTTGTTTCTACAAAAACACGCGACTGAACAATGCCAGATATCCGTGCACATAATGTCCATTTTCAAAAAGGTTCCGGCTAGAAACAATGACCAAAAAATCTGTGCTAGGCAACATATCTGTTTATAATCTTACACAGCGTTTGTAGCGTGTGCGCAAGATTTAAAACAAAATAAAAAATGGCATACAGAATTGATATTCTGCCCTTGTTGTGTTATAACTACAATCTTTCTCACTATCGCTTGCGATATTTTTGAATGGCTACTGTCAAGTGATCGGAAATCAGCTTTAGCAGACGGAATCAAGGTCACACGAGAATATCGCAAGGCACAACAATGAGAATCTCGCGAGAGCGAGCAGATAACAGTTTGCAAATGGTGGTAGCAACATAGTACAACTCTATTTGAAAATATATATATGGTGGCATTAAAAAAACAACAAAAAATGATAAAATTGTTATTGGCCGTACAGATTTGCGATGTACGACATACATGTTTGAAAAGGTGTTGCCACCTGTACAAATTACGCCGAAAGCATGCACATGCAGACAGAAAAAATATTAAACAAAAACAACACACACATACGTATACATCTGTCGTTGAAGTTTGAACATATTCTAATCCAGTAGGGCTGCTGGGAATTTAGAATTCTTCATGGATTTCCTGATGCACAAGCTTGATTGTAGCATTCCATAACCTGCAAATAGGACCAATGTTTTGGATTCTCATAAAACTTCCTTGACTCAGGGCTAGGGTTGCCAACCGTCCCTCGAAAAACGGAATCGTCCCGTATTTAGAAATATAAGAACGCGTCCCTAATTGAGTAGTAAAGGGACGCACTCTGTCCCGTAATATCATGAGAGTCAAAAATAGTCCGTAAAATGTTGATGGAATTAATGAACAACAGTTGTCTCTACATGACAACTTACGGTAATGGTCCTAGGACCTCTCTGCTCTATGACCAGTGAGCTGACAGCATATTTTTACACGAGTATGACGATACCGAATCCCCTTATCTTATTAATGAGGTAATGCCGCTTGCCAAACTCGATAGTGGAAGACAAACAAAGCAGCGTGAATGACACGGTGACACTCCTTCGAGCAGCAATGCGACCGGCAGAAGCACTAGTCCTCCGCAGAAATGATTGCAAAAGTACAGATGACTCGAAAGCAGAAAACACATGGGTCGAAAAAGTGAGAGAAAATATCTATCAAGAGCACTGCACTGTTTGCCGGCCCACTTTTTCCATAGTCCATGGTGGACTGACTGACCTCAAACAAACATGCTTTCAGTGGTGGAGACATACGGAAGGCTCAACAAAACTAGGGGAACCCGAGACAAATTTGTTGTCCACCAGGTAACGCCAGAGCTAGATATGGTATGTACGGTATGTAAATCATTCTTTTTTTTAACCCTCCGATCAAGGTTAATATGGGAATGTGCAATTAATGTCAGCATAATAAGAAACATAATAATTTTGGGGTGGAATAGACAAGTACATTGAAGAGACAGGTAATTAATTGATTGATTGACATTGATGAATAATAACTAAAGAATACACACACACACACACACCCACACACACACCCACACACACACACACACACACACACACACACAGGCTTACATTAATTACAAGTTCAAACAGATATGCATAATTTTTACTGTACAGGCAGTCGATATACTACACTTTGATTAAATATAATAGAAAAACAGTAAAAAAAATTTTTTATTTTTCTCTTTTATGAATGTTCGTCATCCAATCAAATTTGTTTACAAAGTTCTGGTGGCTGGGACCAGAGCCAGCAGTCTGGTTCTGCCAAGGCAGAAAGCTCTTTGCCCTTGGCAACACATAGCAAAAATTCTGATTGGATGACAATACAACCTTCTAAATTATGG
Source organism: Filicampus tigris (assembly GCF_054856515.1). Lineage (NCBI taxonomy): Eukaryota > Metazoa > Chordata > Actinopteri > Syngnathiformes > Syngnathidae > Filicampus > Filicampus tigris. The sequence continues at coordinate 6,586,679 of NC_141217.1, forward strand.
ATTCATAAATATATAATCCAGTATATATGAATTAATTGCAGATATCAATACTTTAGCTTGAGGATCCATACTTAAAATTGAGCACTCTGGATCGAAATATCGATATTTTAGAATCGATCTGCCCATCCCTAGTTGAAGGCAGTCAGGTCGGTGTCCCTTATTTATTTTCCCGGGAGTTGGCAACCCTACTCATGGCTCACTACTTTGATGAGATGCCTTTTCTTAAAGGCCATCAAAGGGAAAATTTCAGATATTCAGCAGGCACTTTTAAAGACCCTGAGCAGAGCCTCCTCTTTGATCACAGCATCTGCTCTGAAGTGCACTGTTCCTTGTTATATCATGGGAACAACCAAATAAGTTTCTTTGAGATCTTCTAACCAGGACGGCTTGTTCTCCTTGTCTATCTACCATGACTTCCCGCTGGTGTGAAAGGACTGTTGGTTAATTTTTCATTTCATCCTTTGAAAAGTATGAGCTAAGTGGGTTTCCTAATTAACCCCATTGCCTATGCACACTACTGAGGCAGAGGCAAGCCTGAAGCAACCGTGTTTTCCTGTTTGCTCACACCAACTTCCATCATCTAAGAGCTTCGCCACTCACTCACCCCAAGTGACATACAACACAGCACATATAGCAAGCAATCCAAAAACTCCTCTAATGGTCAGCAACTTCATAACATAATTTGTAACATCGGGTGCTAACGTAAACTTCAGTGGATGATATTTTTCTTTTTACTGTGTACGCAAGATTAACAAAACCTGCTGTGAGTCTGTCTTTTTCTATACACTCTATCCTCCTTCACATCTGACAGCAAAAATAACAAGTTTGAAGATGGCCGCCTATCAGCAGTGTGAATAGAAATTAAAGCCTGCGGCAGCCCATACACCTCGGTTAGAGAGACTGCCATCCATTATCTTGTTATCTCCTGTCCGGGAATTGAATTGGGGGGAAGGACTTTTACGGTAAGCATGCTGCCACATTCTATTAATTTTTTTGGTGTGTGTTTGCCAGGCTGGAAGCGTGATACAAAAAGCCTCTTGTCCTTGTTGCCGTAGCATGTGAAGCTATCCCAAAAAATGTGGGAGACAGAATGTTGAAATGTTCTGTTTGTATCTTTGGTGTCTAAACTTCGAGATAAGGAAGTGGAGAATGTTTGGCTCTCTGCTAGAAGCGTTGTAAACAGTACCGGTATGTACTTCTGCAACTCATAGCTTTGAAAGAAGTTTGAGATACCGTAAGACGTATTATTATATCTTAAGACAAAATTCCATGTCCAAAATGATTCCTTTCCGTCCTCAATACTAACAATTACACGTTTTAAATAAAGTACTTTATTTTGCAGACTATAAATCGCTCCGAAGTAGAGTGACCAGATCCAAACTCACCAGATGTGGGACAGGGAGTATGCTTGTGGGGGACAATGTGGGACGCAGCTGACCCTCGCGACGGACACCAAAAATGCATATGATACAGCTTGACAACTGTTCAGTAACATATATTATAATAAACTGTAACAAAATAACAATTATAAATCTACAAATAAAAACACAGAACACAGAATTGCAGTTGAAATTATCTGCAGTTACAAAAATATAACACAAACTGCTAGTAAAAAGGTAAAAAAAAAAGGTAAAAATACATTAATATCAATTAGGACAGAGGCGGAGCCAGAACGTGGCTTAATGGGTGGGCCTGGAAAAATCAGGTGGGCCTGAATATTTCTCTCACTGAGCACAATCCTCCTGTCCCGACACATCGTATATTCAAATAAAATAACAAACTGAATAATATGAAGTTCAGATCCTCCTTAGACAACCACAATTATGCCATTCTTAATATACAATACAATAAAAAAACACAACAAAACACAAATTCAAAAATAATGTCATAATAATTTACAAAAAATTTAAAAGTATATATTTTTTCATGAATCTCACTGGGTGGGCAATCTGTCAATCTGGGTGGGCCTGTGCACACCCAGGCCCACCCATAGCTCCGCCCTTGCATTAGGAGCTCACAATAATGGCTAAAATTAGTCAGTCTCATCATATCTTGAGGTAGATGCACTTTAACAATAGTCACACTCACACAATAGAACCTTGTCAAATCTCAAGTCAACATGTAGAGCATGAAGTGCAGTAACAATTTACTATGGTAACAAAGACAATCCAAACAGACAGGCTACTCCAACTATACTGCAATTCAAATTATCGTCAAATTAAACAGCCACAGTATAAAACGAAAATAAAACAAGAAGTATATCAAAAATAGTCAGGAGATAACAATACTGTAACTACAATACAATACAAAAAATTCAGTTGTAAACAAACGTGTCCACCATACCCCCCCATACACACACACAGCCCGAGACCCGCCCCCATAATAGCCTCCGCTGTGTGTTGTCTGCACTCAGCACACAGGCATCTAATAAAAAACAAGATTTTAGACGCACGTTTGAATAATGGTGCCTGCTGATCAGACATGCGGGACAGCGAGTCAATTTGCGGAACACATAAAATATTATTAAAATGTGGGACAGTCCCGCGCAAATCGGGACATATGGTCACCCTACTCCGAAGCCTAAGTCGCCTAGTCAAAAAATGCATAATGAAGAAGAAAAAAAAGATATATCTGTATAAGTCTGTGCGGAGTCTAAGTCTCATTTTTGGGGAGAAATAAATTTTACAAAAGCTGAGACCAAGAACTCGCACCCGAAACCTACATTCCCCAATTGTATTGACAGCAGCGAACGAGTTCCGGTTGGAGTCGAAACCTCTGCTTCTAACTACGGAAACGTTTTCTGTTTGGGTTAAAATTCCCACATAGCAAAGGCATTTGGGCCAGATGTGGAATGAAAATGGCAGAGGTGGCATTCGGCACTGACATATGGCATGTGAACTGAACATGGCCTGGCAACAAGAAATAAGCCAGTTGTTGAGTGAATGATCTGGCCCACAAATCAATTTACAACTCTGGGCCATATATGTATAGCCAGTCTTCTCCCACCCTGAAATGTAGTTCCAATTTTTTCTTCTGCACACAGTCTTATTTTACATAACATACGTAAGAATCATATTACATCATCGAACACACACGCACATGCGCACAGCATTACGACATGGCGCGTTTGGTTACGTTAAAAATCAACTGACGTCTGCGGAAGAAGCCCAGATAGAAAAATAAATAGCAAAACCCACCTGCACTGAAAGGTTTCATTTTTAAAAAGGTATATATTTATTGAAAAAGCTTTATTCAAAAACACAGATCAAAACATCAAAGTAACAGCATGGGTGAGTAAAATAAGCAGGAAAAGGTGCAGTCACCTGACTTTGGCGTGGGTTCACTTCCCACTCCCACTCGCTTTTGACAGACGCCCGTTTTTGTTGACGGTTGACGAATGACGGAAACAATGTTAAAATAGATGGATAAGCATAGTCAGAGGCCTATGTATTTAATCCGTCTTTCGTCTGTAGTCCGTCTTTAGTCTATTTTTCGTGGCAAGGCTTCGATGGCCATGGCGAGCGCGGCGAGGAACAATAGTGAGTTGTTTGGGGGATAGACTTAAGTGAGGGACCAGGCTGTGAACAGGCTTCCATGGCGCATTGAGTCACTATTTCTGTTCAAATATCAGCAGTGAGTCACTCTTTCTGTTCATCCAATCAGTGTGCGTTGTGTGCAGGAGCCCTCCCATCAGCTTACTGATTGCGTGGCCGATTCTATGACGAGGGCCATCAATCACGAACAAGCAGTGCAGGTGAGAGCTCTATATAAGCAGCGTGTCAGCGTCAAGGGCTGCCAGTCAGACATGTGGCTCATCGAAGACAAACAACATTTCCAGATTCCAGTCACACAAGCGGAACACTTGTCGAAGACACACAACTACATTTCCAGATTGGGGTACATAGTGCACACAAAAGAGATGTGGTTTTTGTTTTTTTTTAGTTTAGAAATGCTGACAGAAGACCGTGCAATATCAGAGGCAGACCGGCATATAGGCGGGTACTATTTTTTTCCCCTCTGGGAAAAAAGGCAAATGACGGACAACGGAAGGATACCCACCCTGCAGACGGATGACGAATAACGGACGCTCAATTTTTAGTAAAATGCCCAGCTCTGAGTAAATCCTTGTTTTGGCGGCTGCAACATGCTAAACCAGTAAGCTAGATGTGTACGTAACACATGACCGTATTTTCTGGACTATAAGATGCTACTTTTTTCCTAGGCTTTGAACCATGCGGCTTATCTAAAGGTGCGGCTATTCTCTGGCTTTTTCTTCCACTGCTAGGGGCGCTCTAACTGGAATTACAATGCAATACAATACAATTGCTATTAACCGGCAACCCGCGGCTCCAGAGCCACATGCGGCTCTTTCGTCCTTATGTTGCGGCTCTGCGTGGCTTGGGAGAATACATTATAAGTGTCCTAAGTGCATGTTATTTGTCTGAAAAACGTGCATATGTTTTCTTAGTAAGTCAAAGTTTTTGGCCACTTTCATATGTGGTCCTATATTGGATAATATCGGATTTCTTTTGCATTGCGACCACAGTCTGAAACTCCAGGTCGCATATATCCGACATTGACGTCAGGAGTCTAAAATGCACTCCGCGCGGTCGCAGGGATCAGTGCAGATAGCGACTCTGCAGTTGTTTTGAGTAGCAGTATTGACTTTTTATTTGACTTCAATTTAATCCCACTTGAAACATGAAACATAAAGTGGACATTTATGGTGATAGTAACTCAGCCATGGCTCAATCGGCTCATTTTTTACGCATGGTTATGACGTGACGTCACCTTTACTGACGTCTCCATGACATGAGATCAAAAAGCCTTGCCTCATCACTTCCTCCAAATAGTGTAATTCTACCTCTGACCGAATTGCTCCACTGTCAAAATGCCCCGACGCGCTGGACCACATTTACTTCCGTAAACACAACGTCGTGAGTGACGTCAACCGTCTCTTCTGCGTATCCGGTCCATTTAGGGGCGCACTTATGTTCACACAAGAAAAGAGACCAAAGTCCGTTCTGGCTGCAGACGGAAGGCGATAAATGTACCCGGAATTTTTTAGTAAAATGCCCAGCTATGGTAACTTTGATCAGAATACAGTAAGTATTCTCTAGTAAGGAATCATATTTGCATTGTTCAATCTTTCCTTATAACAGAATTTCCTTATGTGGGAAACAACTATAGTACATGTATGTGTGTACAAGTATGTTAAGAAAATACATGTGTAACAACACAAGCAATACAATGCCAAAAAAAATATTTTCCCCAAAATTTGCATTAAACAAAAACTGCACTATAAAGTACAGGTATATGAACAAAATACAGTACAGTATAAAAAACATGGTCCAAATACTGTTGAAAAAAATACTGTAACACCAATGCAGTACAGTTCTGCACTTAACTACAGTAAACTGTACTGTATTTTAGTTTTGATTTTTCTCAGACTCTGGAAAAAATGAGTCTATTTTGAGTTGTTGTGTTGGCTTCATTCTTTGCTGTATGAAAATGTTTGGCTGCGTACCATACAGTTTTTTAGCTAATTGCAAGTAACTGTCCCATTGATCATCACTGATGTCTGGTGATTCTTGTGCATACAAAAGCATTTTTGATGCCATCTCCATAGCTTCCTTGCTGGACGGTGGCTTTACATCAGGACTTTTTCAAAGTACTGTAGATTTGAGTTTTTCTGACTCCAAATGTCTCCTGGATGTTTTTTACTTTGTGTCCAGCTTCATTCAATCAGATGCATTTCACTCTCTCTTCCACTGTCATTACCGTTCTTCTTCGTTTGGATGCCATGATCCACGGACAAAAATATAAATTAATACATTTTATATCTTTCGCAATTTCATCAAAACGCATGCCACAGAAGTAACTTACATGTCGCCGTTTTGGATCCGATGATGGCAGAGCGGTCAAAGTTTTTCCGTGGTATCGAGTGGGAACTGCTTGAGTTTGCGCTACTGCGGGCTTCGCTAAGGAATCGATCGATAATGTAATATAGTAGTAGAAAATTTAATGCATGCGGTTTTTTTTCCGGGTGAGGGAATTTCCGTTTGACAGAGGTGCGTAGGTGGGAATACTTACTGTATTATATTAGATATAGATTACTAGTTATTCAAAATGGCAGTCATTATTAAAGCAACACTATGCAGGTTTTCGACCCTAATAAAATATTTTCATAATTCTTTTGATGAAACATCGACTTACAACTGGTTGAATGGTACATTTGTCAGAACAGTATTTACATTAGTGCTCACTGCTAATGGTCAATTTTATGTGACCAAATAAAACAGATGATCGTAAATATCACTTACTATAGCTGCAGTTCAACGAGCCGTGGCCGTTTGTATTCCGACAAGTATAAATTATGACAGTAACGACACAGTGCAGTGTCATAGCGTTTGCTATGCACCCATCAATTTTTTGAACCATTTCTCCTCACCAGGGTTGGAAGCAGGCAATAAAGTTAGTTAGCACATCTCGGCAGCCCGGCCTTTGTTTACGTTGTCCAGAGTGCCTCCACCGCTTGCGATGGTTGCTGATCAGACAACAATGCATGCAGTTCCTGCTATCTCGTCCGGGATGTTGAAAGTGCAGTAAAAAGTCGCTCGAACTTGGATTACACTTTGTACTGTAATCCAATGTTGATTAAATCCACACGATTATAGTATCCAGCAGCGAAGTTCAAATCACAGTTAAAACCGAAATGCACGGCTCGTTCGTCATCACATTCTGGCATCATGAAGGATGAAGCTGCTTCCCCAGAGGCGGGGCCATATGGTACAAAACCCAAAGTTGAATGTTTCATTTTCAACATCGTTATATTATGTTTTTTGGACAAAATTAGATTCACAACTACATCATCGCCATTCCTCCTTGACACTGCCACTTAACACAGCAGAAATGCAATTCAGTCTAACTGCAGGCGAGCGAGAGCACAGCGTTTCACGACACTATGCACTGCGATGGTACTCATGGAAAATGTAGTTGACTTCGGGCAAAACACTACCGCTCTTGTCCATATGGATCCGCCATAACCAACGAAAACTGTAACCTCCATAGTGTTGCTTTAAGTAACACATTACTTAATAAATCGTTACCGGCATGGTGCAATTGATGCTAGACAACAGAACAAGTCGTCTTGGCTTTTTGTGAGTATATAAATTTTGTGTTCAATTTGACACACATTCCACACACAGTAAGCCAATCTGTTCGTAAATTATGTTGGGATCATTATTTCAGTGTTTTTGTTTGGTTAGGTGGTATGAGATTTTTTTCCCCGCTATCTGGAGGATACAATTGTCCACAAAACATTGCAACAAAGATATTATTATTCATAATAATAATTTATTCCATAGCCATGCTAGCTAAGAAGAATTCCTGTGCTTTACCACGCATCTCTCCGGAGAAAGCCACCGCTTGCTTTCCTGTCTCAAGTTTTTTCTAGTTTCATTCCATACTGGCCTATATTGTGTTATGTAACGCACACACACCACCTGAGGGCAACAGTTCTCCCAGCGACAGGGGAGACCTCATAAAATAGCATGCACTCTTAGGTTGTTGTTTATTTTTATTTTTATTTTTTTTGTATGCAAGAAGCTTGATTTTAACACACAGATGGATAAAAACTAGAGGCAAAGCTCTGGATTATTACAAGACCTCAAGCACAATATGATAAACTGCAATAAGTCTCCAAATCTGTCACTTTAGTAGCAGAACTGCTAAGCCATTTTTGTTGTATTAGTGGTTAATTTACAGTATTCTGTATATGTCACATAGTCATGTAATACAAAATACATGATCACCTCTAACAACATAATGAATAACTTTCACCTTACTTGAATTACAGTGCAGTACATCATAGTAGGATACAACCTGTTTTTTGCCTTTAAAATGTGTTTTCCTTTTCCTTCCAAGATATATTTTGGAGTACTCAGTCTACAGTTTGGTGCTGCAAATAACTTGAAAGTCCAAAGTCATAAACATGGATGTTTGGGATAGGTTGGGAAAAAAGATGCCTTGTGAACTCTGATTTAAATGATATGGTCAGCAAATATTTCATATTTTTTTTATATCAGAGATGCAAGCAAACATTTCTAGATGGACTTTTTTTTTGTTGTGCTGATTCCAAACCTGCCCTTGTTTTTTCTTTTCCACATTACATAATATATATGAATTCTAAGGGTTAGGTTCATCACATAAAGCCATCTATGATTAAAATGTGCTATTGACCGGCATATTCTCATATCACCTGTAAAAACACTCAAGAGAGGACACAACTCTGAAAATAAAATTATGAATTAGTGTTTGGGGTGTTGGTGCCGGACATTAGGACCATCACCCAGGGGCATGTAGGTGGAGTGGTTGGAAACGGTTGCCGCGTTAAAGTTTTTTTTTGCAGCAATGTTGTGATTGCTCTCTTCTTGATTGTTGTCAGTGTGAAAGTAAAGACATTCTTCCACAAGTGTTTCATTAAGGTAGTTAAACTGGACATTTCTCTGAGAAAATTAAACCATTTTCCTCAGCAGTATGAAGTTGTATAAAGTGGAAGTCCTTGAATTACGACGTACGTGACCTCCGACGTTTCGACTTTATGACGTCCGTGCCTCCTCCGCCATTTTGTCCCCAGCACTAGTGGCTGCATTTACATGCAGTCAATATTCGGGTTAAGGTAAAAATTCCAATTTCTGAAACATTCTGAATATCCCGTTTACATGAATGTGCGAACAGAGTTGCTCCGTCATTTGAATAAGCCACTGTGACAGCGACGTGAGTTAAATGCACGTCGTTTCCGCGTGTTACTTTCAACTGTCAAAAAACACTTGATACTCATGTCAATCACCACAGGAATGAAGCAGCCGGTTTCCTCCTCGCTCCAAAAGTGTGCTTTTCTGCTGCGTCTCTGAGCTTATTTACCTCTGCTTGTGTATTTGCAGTGGTTGCGCCCCAAACACCGCACTTCCGCATACAAGCACTTTCTGTAGTACATTTTTTATACCAAGCATTTTGATGTCAATTTAGACTTTAACGGTGAAATCGCACATGCGCGGAGATTCAGGTTACATCGCCAGTGTAGGAACGAAACTCGTTTGTAAATTGAGGACTTCCTGTACAGAACGAATAACGAATGTGGGTGATTTTTCTAAATCTGATCCATTGTCATGACACATTATTGTTGTAAAATAAATTTTGTAAAAATGTTTTTCCCATTAGCGCTTTTACAGTTACCATTACAGGTGTGCAACCAACACCTACATAGATTCAGCCAAGTTTTTACCAATCATAACAACAGGTACAGCTTTCTATGCTTTCTATTTAAAAACCTAAAATCATAATTTGTGAGGGGTTCTAAAACACCCAGTCCGTAGCGTAACCCCTTTTCAAAATCTTTACAGTGGTGTAATAGGTACAATCCGTTGAACAAACAGACAAATTGTCGCTTCAGGAATTGTATGGTAATGCATACACACTATTGAGAAATATTTTAAATCCATAAAAGACAGACATGGATATTGGCAGAAAGCAGCGCAACAATGTGTTGCACTCCTCTGTTGAATCCAGTGGCGGGTTATGTTGCTGGTGCCGATGCTTAAATATAGCACACCTCAAGTACAAAAAGTCACTGCTTAGTCGCCTTGGCAGACTGTGAAGCGAACGGAATGTAATGCCATGTGTGGTAATGGCAGTAATTCCACAGAACAATAAATAAGTTATATGTGTGTCTATATGGCCTCTTGGCTGTTAAGCTTCTAAGTTGACACACATAGAAAGTGTGACACACACACACACACACACACAGTAACGTGGGTGGTTTGGTCTGCCTTGTTGGGAGAACCGAGTGCTTCGGGAACAGCTGTTGACTGGTGTCCCTCATGGCCTTCTGCCAGGAAAATGTGTGCGTCAACTGACGACCACATGGATCGACCAAGCATGCAGAAGCACAAATGAGTAAAAAAGGTGTTTAAAAAAACTCGATTAACACACCCTCCCAAGACCATAAATCTCAGAAGTATTCAAACATTGAATAAAAGGAAGGTTGCTGAAAGGCACATCCATCCCAAACAAAGGATTATGAGAACATAAGCCGCTTGCATGACAGCATAAATCAGCGGGATGCATTCTCCTCTATAATTGAAAGCTGGGGCCTATAAGTGAGTACCCTATCAATCATAGCGCCGGAGCTGCCATCATATTGACAAGGCACCAAACAAACAATATCAGGGATGAGGTCTAAGTGCTAATTCCCAATAGGAGGACATTGTTAATAATTCCGCAGCCAACATCTCTGGGGACCAAAGTGACTTATTGAACATGCATGTGAGTGTTGTCAATTTGGAATGCTGTGAACTCATTACTCTTCTAGTGGAATGGTCACTATAATGTTCATATGTTGCACAGTGGAAATTTCAAATAATAGTGAATATATATATACATATACATACAAAGATGGATTGTAGTGGCGCAATGTCAGAGGTAGCTGCTCTAAATGGTTTAAATTTGCATACCCATATTGTTGTGTATCATTTGACTTTGGGCTGACGTTGTTTCATTATAAGGATGTTGAAGAGTGTTGCTAAGAGAATTTCTTTCTCAAATCACACTGAAGAAATTTAGATAATCACAGCACAAGGACAGAATGGAACTTGGTCTGACCTCCAACAGGACAAAACGAGGAGTCAAAGTGAAATATACATCTGTTCATATACACACATATTAGTGCCACTCCATTAAAGTAAGAAAACCCTACAATAGTCACTGGAATAACTAAACTGATGAGACTGCAATGTGGTAAATTGACAAGCCAAAAAGGTCTGACCCTGGATCTGTATTGGGTGTTTTCAATCGGCTTTGATGACAGTTTAAGACAATCAAGACATTTTAATGTGCTTTCAGAAAATTCCAACCTATTTAGTAGTTTTTAATTTTGTTTTTGAAATGAATTTGGCTGCACTAAAATTACTTTAGTCAATTTCAAGTTATTACAATGACCAGTGCTGGCAAATTTGTCCCTGTATGTATGCATGTTTTTGTATGCAGGCTACTTTCTGGTTTTCGGGGACGGCGTAAAATTCTTGGAATGGATAGACGATGCCAATTGAAGATAACAGTGGCACCAATGGCAAAAAGTGGCAGTAAATCCCTCGATCCGCACCAAATTGGAATGGGTTCTTGACTGACGATGCGCTATCCAGCCACAAACTTTCCTTGAAATCAGTTAAGCAGCTTTTGCATAATCCTGCCAAGATAATTAAATCACTAACAAACGGTGATTGCTACTTTACGTCCTCTTAAGCTTTTGCAGAGGTAATTAGATTGAACATCACAAGACTAAGAGGTTTATAGTTTGTGGGAACCTTTAAACCTTTTCAAGCTCCTATCAGATAAACCTCCAATAATCAGTGTAAAAAGACATTACATGTATTTGTATGCAGAGAGATATGTGCATACTCTTCCAATAATGACAAACATAAGAGACAACTGAGTTAATTTCACTTTCATGTTGGCCTTTGTGACAAAGAAAATCAGACAGATGCATGCTTTCACCCAAAACATGTTGGGGGAAAAAAACACAGACTACATCCTCACCCACATAGCAAAAAATAACACAATCCACCTACGATTGCCCCACATACCTCAATGAATGACGGTCTTTTAATAGTCCACATCTAGTGTCCACATTGAGGGCCAAACAAGGCCCATACCTCAGCCAAATCATATAACCATAGCTGGCCCTACTATGGTCCAGAACTAGTTCCTGATATCAGCCTTAACTAAGCCACTTCATTCATGAGCCATATTTGACCCAGATTTTATTTTTCGAAAAAGCCTCAACAACTACAGTGTTGCAAACAGATCTTTATTTTCAGAACCACCGCACTTAAACTGGAAAACTGCACTTTTTGCACTGAACACAGAGTCCAAACTGGGATACAGCATATGCTCTTTAACAGCATTTATCCATCCATCAAATTGTTGTGCTCTCCATGCCCTCTTTTCTTCTCATCCTTTTCTATCCCTCAGAGCTAGATGTAACCATTTTTGGATTTGGCATCGATTTCCTGGTCTTTGGCCCCAGATGTGTTACACTTAAACATGCAATTTTTTTGTATCGTCCGGTAATTTGACTACTAAAAAGAATAATTCAACTAAAACTGATATTCTGGTATCAGATCAAGTGTTTCCCAAATGTTTACAGCTTTGCACAAAGAAACATTTTGGTTTGTTTTTTAACTGATTTAAGTAAACAAGGATGGACAGTGCGTTAAAAAAACAGACATTTGTGTATGTCATTACCTATGTATGGTCAATAAAATTAAACCTTGAAAATTCTTAACCCTTGTATGGTTGTTCGGGTCTGTGGGACCCGTTTTCAGTTTTTTATCAAAAGTAAAATGATAAGGCATATCTGAAATCTTCTCCTCATGGTGATAACACAGTGTTATGGGATTTTTTTTCTTTTTTGTTTTTTATTACATTTTATTTTTAAAAAATGAGTAGCGCAATTCATAAATGTGTTCTAACAAATGTAAATATTAACAAATATTAACAATGTTTGCTATTCATATGACTTAGTGATGGACATCACAGTTCTTTTAAGTGAACTGAATCATTCGAATTAGTTAATCAAAAAGAACCGTTCAAAAGATTCACTCTCCGAATCGTTCATTTGATCATAAGATAGTGATCTAAACCTATATTTCTTTGTTGTTGCCAATATATTGACCCTTTTCTTTGTAGTGTCATCCACTTGGAAAGGACACCAGCACTATATGTTGCAAGAGGTTAGCAAATGTGTGCACTTCCAAAATACACGTCTCAAGCTAAAGATGATAGTGACCATTATGTCCATTATGCACATCCGCGGCATTCTGAAGACGCTCTAAGTCTGTCAATCTGCTATAGTCGTAACTTTCTATGCTACTACTGTCCCTGAAGTTGGCTCATTAAAAACCTTTGAGTTCTCTTGGCTTACATCAGTCTGTCTTACTGTGCATTGTCCTGTTTAGTGGACTATAATTCTCCTCAAAAGTAGAGCACTCCAAAAATGAAAACGGGTCAGGCCTTTGAGCAAAGAGAGTACCGATACTGGTTTTGGATAAATCTGGCAAACACATCATCGTCTGTGAACTAAATAATCTGACGACAGTAAAAAGATAAGATTGATAATGATTCTGTCAATTAATGCAATATGATCTGCGCATTGAAATTATTAAGCATTGACATGTATAGTGCTTAACAAGTTTATTAGTCCGCCATAGCTGCCCTAACATTAGTCATTGCCCAAATCATTTTTATGCTTCTGTAACGGCTGTAAATCTACTTTTTAATGTTTAAATTAAATTAAACTTTTTGGGGGCTTTTCCGTCGACTAAAACTAGAATAAAACTTTTTTGAGTTTTCGTCGACTGAAACTAGACTTAAACTATCACTAATAGGAATGACTAAATCTGACGAAAACTAGTAAGCATTTTCATCCAAAAGACTAAGACTAAATCTAAAATGCCTGGCAAAAACAACACGGAGCATGAATACAGTAATTGTGGGTTTTTCACACCAACTCAGGCTGGTCTACTCTGTCCTAACCAAGCATTGTAGCATGAACTGATGAAGCATTCGCAGATGATAAGCAAATGTTTTTAAAGGCCTCTACAGACCAATCCGACGTCGGCCGTCGGAAAGTTGGTACACGCCGTCTGTTTGGTGTAGTGTGCAATGTCGTAAAGTCGGAGCTTTTGTCCGGGCGTCTGGGGGGCTTGTTGGGCCGATTCAACATGTAGAATTGGGTCCGGCTGTCGGGACAAATGATCACTCTGATTGGCTGTTAGCCACAATCAGTGGACAAGAATGGGAAGTGACGAATGCGGACATACGGTGAAAATTGAAGCTATTCCTCAAGAAGTAACAACTTCCCTCATTTTTCACATCTCAATGGCTGGCTGGTCAGAAAAGCGTGGAAAAAAAAAAAGACTGCCGTTATTCAACCTCACTGTCAAAGGCTGCGCCGATCAAGTGATGAAAGGCAAACTATGGTAAGCTATTGAGGCGCAGCTGGTTATACCAGGTAGGATTTATTTCTATACTTGAGTTTATTTTCATACAGAAACTGTTCGTAATTGTTCGGTAAATATACTAACTCCGATGGATTGGAGGGGGGAGGGTGTACTACTTCCCAGTTCCCACGCATGCGCAGAAGGTCCGCAGTAGTTGGCATCTCCGCATCGCCGACGCGACAGTTGGCCACGACGGCCGACGTCGGATTGGTGTGTAGAGGCCTTAAGACAACCAGAGCAGTCCAGTTGCCATGAATCGACTGCCATGTGAAAGAAATTACCTGGATGAATGAGAATTTCAACTAAGACTATGCTTAATGAATTTCTGACTTCTTGGAAAAGCCCAGTGACATGCCCCAAACGTGGATTTTTAAACGATGTTTTCAAACTGATAAAATGGCTAGTACTCACTAAAATGTAATGATTTGGCATGAAAGCACTTCATGATGCTGAATGCTTCATCACAGACGGTCAAATAAATGGGCTACGCAGTGTGCAACGGCATTTTCATTTCAAACACGCTTGGTACTTGGTAGCTTGTAAACCATTAAATGAATAATGTGAGAAAGTGAACAATGGTTCAAACAATTGGCCTCTAGCTCGCTGAAACCATCTCTGCTGGTACCTTCACTCAGTCAAAAGGTTAATGACTTTATGCTTTGTCAATCAGATTCATTATCTGAGCATGGATTAATTTCTCAGCATTGTGCGGTCCATTCAAGCACAACCAAAAGCAAAGCCTTAATTGGAGGGAAGTTAATTGCAGTGATTAGCAGCTTCCTCTTGAGGCGTTGTAATTGGGCGCATGAACAGAGATCGCCTGCAATTTACTATATTGGAGTAACACAAATGATGAGGGATGGTGTTGTGAGAAGTCATACGTTGAGACGCCACACCCTCTTCCATATTTCCGAAAGCAATGCATCTCTTTAATCCCTTTGGAAAGTCTGTTCAGCTTTTCAAACTGATTGCTCAAATGTTTACATAATAATACGTGTGGGAAATAATAATTACAAAAAAATCATTTAGACTGAAAGGGAGAACATTCATTCATGCAGCATGATTGAGAAGACTGGAAGCTTGCTATTGGATTTAAGGGCAGTGTGTAGATAACAATGCCAGAAGCATGTTACCTTATCTTAACCTCTGCTCAACCTTGTCCATCCCTGGGTAGAATCCACATGCTAATTCAGTGGCACACACTAGGTGTAGTGTTTTTGTAAGTACATTTTGTAACACATACATATACAGTGGTACATCTACTTACGAACGTCCCTTCATATGAAATTTTCAAGTTACGAAACGCATCAACAGGAAAATATTGCCTCTAGTTACGAAAGAAATTTTAGGATACGGAAGGTAAAAGTATGGGCTGCTACTAGCAGTATGGGCTGCTACTCGCAGCTCCAGAGTTTAATGAACGCAACATACTCATCGCTGCTCTGCCATTGGCTAGCCTAGCATCTTAGTTAAGAGCACGTTCTTGCAGTCTGAATCCTTTTCTTCATACTCAAGAGAAGTTTAACTTCATCTTAATTCCTACATTGTGTGAGGTCCATATCGATTTAGGCTGTGTGAGGCGATCCATCTTCCACTAAAGAACCGAGACACCCTCCGCTGGTGAGCCGTAGCTAAGTGAAATGAGGCAGTTGATAGCTATCACATGACATAACGGCGTGATTGCGGACAGTCGAGCATAATTCATGAGTTTGACTGCAGCCAGTGGCCAGCTGTAATTAAGATGGCTTAGTCGCGGATTGAAAGTTGGTGTGCTGGAGGTCCTGGAGGTCTTGAAGATCCCTAGAGATAAGTGGAGGTGGATGTGTGTGTGGGTGGTGGTGGAAGAGAGGGATATTGAGCACAGGGAGGCCAGGTTTTTCCTCAGTGGAAAACATGTCAAGTTATATTTAATCAACGCAGTGAAAGTTAAGTTCAAGAATTTGTTGCTGCTTCTTCTCCAAATGTACATTTTCCTGCAGAGCCACATTCTGGCAGTCTGTTCATTCAGTTCACTGTAGTCAAATCTTCCACTTCCTTCCTTGTAACATGTCATCAAATTGCTTTTATGGTCTCTTCACCGATTTGGGTTTGAAGCTTCTATCGAAAGACAACAATAATTTCACCCATATCATGTGTCTATGCTATGCAAGTATGCAAGTATAGTAGAGATATTGAAGGGAAATGTATTTTATATACATGTATATATATAAATGCAAAGCCAAGATTGCTCTGTCACCTGTGTGAATGTGACATGCTTTCTCTTGCTCCATCACAGAATAAAAAGGTGTTTGTCCTGACTCCTGGGCTGACCAATGGAAGCGCTCCCTGGACCGGGCGTCTCCGCCCATCCGTTCAGAGACTGACTGTTCGGATATTTTATTGTAAACCCTCCGAAAAGGCTCATCAGAAGCACACAATTTTACAACTCGTGTTTGTCTGTTTGTTAATTGAACAAAGGACCACACGTCATAAACCTGAACGAAACAGATAAAAATGATCTCACAATGATTCAGTTATCTTTTAATGAATTACATATGTTATACTAATAAATTACATTACAAACGATTATTATATAACATATATATTTACAGCTACTGTCAACTCATTGCCACTGTTGAAAATGTATAGCACAGTATTTACTAAGGACACATTTAATTTAATTGTAATAAAACGTATTCAAAGTAATTTCCAACTATAATTAACTACATCACCCACAATGCATAGCGCTATTGGCCGATGCGCACAACGGCACTTTGCCGCCTCTCAGAAACCAAATTGCGCTGCTTACAAGATCGCTACATATCAACGGGCTGTGTGCTCCTCCTGATTGACGGTTCAGGTAAAATGACAGATGACAATCAGCTGGTATTTGTAACCTTTGCACCGACACCGCGGACATTCACATAGCCATAAAAAAAGAATAGCAATAAATGAAGTGTAAACATGGGAGACTTAATGAATCACGTTAGGATACATCAAATTATTGGCTACATAAATTTGCCCATTAATTCAGAAGTCTCAACGCTGACCTATTTCACATCCGCTGCATTGACATATAAATCATGACCGCTGTTAATTAATACAGTTACATTATAGCTCTCGACTCGTTCACTTTGTCTCCTTACATACATCCAACCATTTTTTTCAAGGGGGGTGGGGGGCATAGGGCGGAACGGTGCCGATATTTTTTATGAATAAGGATGGAGGGATGAGGCCAGAAGGATACCAAGCTCGCGGACGGAGGACGGAGCAGCAAAAAAGGGTCAAGTTGTTTGTTTGTTTGTTTACATAACGGTGCTCTACTCTGAATGTGTGTTAGGAATTAGGAGAAGATAAAGACTAACGCTATCAGTTATAGCCAATTGCACCGAGGGCATGTTGCAACACTGCTGCAATATTTGCATATGATTTGCACTATTATTTTGACTAAAAAAACGAAGCTCCTTCACAAGACACAGACATCCAATATCTCTTCACGTTTTGTTTTTAGACATTGCAAACTAATTCTAGCATGAAAGTGTTTTTATTTTATTCATGCACACTTGTTTGGGCTTTTGTGTGATTGCTCGGCAAGAACTCTGAAACCTTTTCTAAGACTGTTGGATCACACACACGAGTAAGACCAAATAGTCAAACTGAAAAATGTCACTGTGAACTGTCAAGGTTGAAGCTTGTCCTACTTTCCTCTGCACTGTGTCAAGTAGCCTTGCTTCGCTCTCATGTACCAGCACCTTAGTGCGGCTGGTTGTGATGCCCTAGCATTTTTTCCCCATCCCATCAGGGCAACTGACATCCGTCAAGTGTCTGCATAAATGAATGTTCTCCAGTCTGCAAACAACATTTTGGCAAACCACTCATCCACTTTTGCAGACTTTTCCAAATATTTTTTTGTCCTCAATGTGTTTTATCTTTTGACATTAGTTCTGTCTCGGTTGACACGTCCCAATCATTAGACAATAGGAATAAAACAAGATCCAGCTTCAAACATAATTTTTAAAGGAGATTAAAGCCATGGTTTTGGTTTCAAGTGGTTGAGTGGACAAGCTCCTCCACCACTGCTAATTCTGTGGATATTCTGACCTGGACACACATAGTGAGAATTAAGCCTGTTTTCCAAGTCTGTCACGCACTCATTTAATGAATCAGGTCCAATTTGAAATTGTGTCGGTTGTTGTAGTCATGTCATGTACAGGGGCTAATTAGGAGGGGTCTTCAGCTCCAGGTATTGATAAAACTAATTTATTTCCTTCAGTACTTATGCTAGTGAATAAAAAGCATGCACAATGACCGTTTGGAAATGTTAGCCACTGGTTATCCAAAGGTTAGTCAGAACCAAAACCAAAAGTCTTTAGAGAACGCAACAACAACTTGCCATTGCAACCAAGGAGCATCCAAATTCCGACCAAACGTAAACTCCAGGAAATGTTACTAACGTATAACCAAAATTTGTTTGTTGGGATGCCAGTTTGCACCTGCCTTTCAGATGTGGTATTAACCCTTTGAGTGTCAAAGCAGCAAATTTGCACCAACCAGCATTTACAGTATGACTTTATCCCTGCAACCTTTAGAAATACAGCAGTATTGTTAAATTTGAATATTTCATTCAAAAAAAAAACTCTGGCTCCTAATGGGTTAAAAGACACAAAATCAGCCATTGCTATTTGTCTCTGGTTTGATGCTTAATTAATTTTCATTTACTCCTTTCACAATGCCCAAATTGAATTGCATGGAAATTTTGCAGTTTTGACAGATGCAGTGCAATGCGCCCAGTTTGTAGATCAGCTTCTACTTCTGTTTGTGTGTGCAATCAAGTTTTCACCTATTGTTGCACAGGTAAACAAATACGTCAGGCAATATGTCTCAATGCATAAATGAAAAGGGAAGCCAGCTACGTTGTCAGCCTTGTTTTTCGCATTAGTATTCCAAGTCTAAAGACGTCTGAGACAACTTCTTGAGCATTAGTATTCCAAGTCTATAAACGTCTGAGACAACTTCTTGATGTTTTGACAGTTACCAACATGCTACCAATACTTTTCAAAATATTCATATTCAACTAGTCATGAAAGATTTCTTCAAAAAGCTGCTTGACAACAGCTGAGAGTCCTAAACAAGCCAACAGAAATGGAACTAAACAGAACACTAAAGAAACCTAGAAAAACAAAATCTATTACACCGCTAAATGTTACTTGTGAACATAAGAACGTAAACATCCGTAGAAATGTTTTCTTCACATATAATGAATAGGTCAACAATTCACAATGAGGTGGACAAATATCCTTGCTTATTTGAGTCACTAAATATTTATTGACAGTCACTAAATGGAGATGGCTGAAAAGGCTTTTTTTTTTTTTTTTTTTTTTTTACATGTCCTGACTGTCACGTCACATCAAACAACACTCACAATGAACATGAATAAGATGTGTGTATTTAACTAACTCACCTTGTCTTATCATCCTGCCATTTGTCTGATAAGACCAAAGCATACTCTCTTGATACAAACAAAATGTCTTCTCTGTCTGAGATGAGGGCGGTTTCTGTGCAAAAAGGTCAGCAAACAAATCGTAACAATTTCTGCTCATCGAGGAAATTTTATCTTCCGGACTGAAGATGAGTTAGCAGATTATTGTGTATTATGTGTACATCATTAAAGGTAGGGAGGCATGCTTTCTTCTATAAAGCAGTTACATACAAGTGATTCTACAAGGCTGTTTGCGGTTGGGAAGGTCACAAGCATGTATGTTTACAGCAAGGGTAAAGGAAAAAGCTCCTGTGTATCTACATCTCTTCTGAGCCTCGTTTGGCCATGTAATTAAGTAGCTGGCATAGTGATCAATCACGGACTAAATTGGATTTGTGCAGTTTTTGGAGCTGGATATATGACTTTGACCATGACATTCTACATAACTTCTGACGTGAGTAAAAAACACAATGGCTTCGTTTTTTTTTTTTAAGCAACAAGAATTCAAAAGCTCTCCTTAAAATGTTATGGGGTGTAAGCGTTAAGGGGGATGTGTTGCAGAGTGATGATGTAAGAGTAGGGTGACAAGAGGGAAAAGAGAATAAACGGGCTGACAGTTGTCGCTCCCAAAAGAAGTACACGTTCTGAAGTATTTTTTCTGTCTGACGAAGGGTGATCTTTTCAACGCCGAACACACAACACGCTACACGGGGCATTCTAAGAATGCATCTTTCCTTAAGTAAGTGTAAAGTATAAGTAAGTATGCATTTTCACATTTGGGAGTTTGCTATATATACTACGTTGGCAGTAAAACTTTATGTTGCATTTACAACATTTCAGTTTCCTTGTGCAACAGAATACAGAGTAAAACTTTGAACTACAATAAGGACTTATAGCTTAAAATGGCTTACCTTAAAGTGGAAGCCAACCCAAACATTTTTTTTTTCAAGAATATGTTCCCAGCAGGCCCACTAGTTGAAAACACGGCATTCTGATTAATTTTGCGTTTGTGGAATATACCTTTAGCAGCAAAATGCACTCGTTTTTAGCCATCTCTGGGGGCGGCCATTTTGTCTTCTGTCGACTGAAAATGACATCACAACTGCTCACAACGACCAATCACGGCTGACCTGTTTTCTGAATCTGAGCTGTGATTAGTCGTTGTGAGCAATTGTGATATCATTTTCAGTCGACAGAAGAAAAAATGGCCGCCCCCAGAAATGGCTAAAAACGAGTCTATTAACACTATTTCACAAACACAATATTAATCAGAATGCCCTGTTTCAACTAGTGGGCTTGCATAGAAAATATTCTTGAAAAAAAAAAGGTTGGGTTGACTTTCCCTTCAATTGAAAATACAAGCATTGGATTCAACTCACGCAAACACATATAAACACGCACGTGCGCGCGCGTCTTTCAGCTGTTACTAAAAGCATGCTACTGAACACCAATTGATTGGCTAACCTTGTTTTGCTTCAGAAAGAAAATATATATGACAAACACAACGCTGCATTTTAAGGGCAAGCAAGGAAAGTCTATCTTATCGAAGCAGTCTTTGTAACCATAGAATGTATCCGTATGTACAGTATTAATGTATATGCTGCAACTACGTATGATATAAGCTAAATATTAGCTGGATATGTGCATTTGTGTGTTGTTGGTTCAATGTTGCAATTTAGACGTACTTAGCCAATTCTGACTTTGGGTCATGAGCCGCATCGCGTCATTCTATGGCTCGGCGTCGGCAGAATCACCGAACCCGTGAAGGGCGACTGCTGCTAGTTCAGAGGTCGTGGGTTTGATCCCGGCTCCGGCCTTCCTGTGTGGAGGTTGCATGTTCTCCCCGTGCCTGCGTGGGTTTTCTCCGGTTACTCCGGTTTCCTCCCACATTCCAAAAACATGCATGGTAAGTTGATTGGACACTCTAAATTGCCCCTAAGTGTGATTGTGAGTGCGGATGTTTGTCTCTGTGTGCCCTGCGATTGGCTGGCAACCAATTCAGGGTGTCCCTCGCCTACTGCCCGAAGACAACTGGGATAGGCTCCAGCACGCCACGGTATCGCTAATGGATGGATGGATGGATATATATATATATATATATCGCACACGCATACATGAACGCACTTGTAGTATGTAGCACAATGTTTATCCATCATCCATTATCTATACCGCTTACCTTCACAAGGGTCGCGGGCATGCTGGAGCCTATCCCAGCTGTCTTCGGGCAGTAGGACAGTCACACCTAGGGGCAATTTAGAGTGTCCAATCAACCTACCATGCATGTTTTGGAATGTGGGAGGAAACCGGAGTATCCGGCGAAAACCCACGCAGGCACGGGGAGAACAGGCAAACTCCACACAGAGAGGCCGGGATCAAACCCACGACCTCTGAACTGTGAGGCGGACGTGCTAACCATTTGACCACCGTGCCGCCCAAAGTTCATACATTTTTTTGCAAATTTTGAAAAGATACTTGAACATACATTGTTTTTTGCCATAAAAATAGCTTTTTTAGAATTATTTTATTATTATTATTATTATTTTTTGTTGTTGTTGTTGTTTTTTTTACATTAAAAGTACAGTTTATAT
Organism: Filicampus tigris; assembly: GCF_054856515.1. Lineage (NCBI taxonomy): Eukaryota > Metazoa > Chordata > Actinopteri > Syngnathiformes > Syngnathidae > Filicampus > Filicampus tigris. The sequence goes on from NC_141217.1 coordinate 6,608,785, forward strand.
ATCTGAGATGTCATAAAAGCAAAACATTTTGGTGTCAAAGTTGAAGTTTCACTTGAAATAAGTCTTTTTACAAACCCTCGATTTCTCCGTTTTTTTTTCCAGAAACAGGATTTTCTGTGAAACGTGCCTATGTTCTACTGTAGAATACTCACAGTCTGATATTTCCCATATTTCCCATGTCTATATAGCGATAAAACACAATATTCTGTAGGCTTTCATCACGGGTCAAAATCCTCGAAAATGTCTGGCACTCAGGGGCTTAGCTGCGCTGCGAGTGGCTGGCATTCAACAAGTTAATGAAGTATCTTGTAATCTAACTCAAGTTACTTTAAATAATCAATCGGTAAAGTACAGTGACCCCACGAAGAATAGCTTTTGTATATCACAGGAGTTAATGGGGATGCAATTATCAATGAACAAAAAACACTAAGTTACTTTTAAAATAAAGTAATCAGTAAAGTAAATTACTTTTTCAAGCTTACTGTGGCAACACTGTTCGTGTGGTTATACAGGTTTATTGTGCCTTCAGCAATCTAATGGAAAAGCATTTAATTGTTGGGCCAGTGATTATACATCACTGGCATAGACAGATAAATTGAGATATATTTGTAATTAATAAATACTTTCAGACACATTAGAGCAGTGGTGCCCGAGTCCGGTCCTCGAGAGCCACTACTCAGCCTGCTGATCAGCTCATCAGCAAGCTTTGCAGAAGCCCGATAACGATCCTGATCCTCCTGATAACTTGTGAAACCTTGCATTAAATGAATTGGTTAATTTTGCAGGGCATCCCCGATGATCTCCGACGGCAACTTGGTTGGGAAGTGCGGGATTAATGTATGAAATTATTGGTTAACTGTGATTCTTACAAATTTTGGGGGAGGCTAAAGCTCCCCTTGTAGAAAGCCTTTAGCCACGGCATGCCCACCATTGAATGTAAAGCTGAGAGTAGGAAAGTGTCCGTTTTTTATTTATACCCAAAGAATAATAACCAAGACTCGGATTACCTCCCTCGCCTCGTTCATCCCCGCGGCAGAGTGTTGTGGTGTGCTAATGGAATTTTGCAACAAAAGTGTATCTCCAGGCAGTTTGAAGAAGCAATTATGCCCGTAATGGTAGGGCGACTACAAAATGAAAGCATCAGCAGGGTGGTGAAAATGATCACATAAAAGAGCCCAACAGTGAATTGTATGACAAATGTAATTGTGCGGTTCTTATCCGAACCTCCAGTGATATCTCTGTACACTGCTCGATGTGTAGTGCATTATATTGGGTATTAAGATAGATGATTAACTTTATGGTTCAATCAATACGTTAAGTTCTTAGACAGAAGTACATCACCCAATCTGACCCTTTTTCCCAACAAAACAAAACATAAGCCAACAGCTTTTATATCTTAAAGGTGATTTTTTTTTTTTTTGCAACAAAGACCAGACTCCTCGTAAACTCCACTGCCAACTTTAGCAGAACCAAATTAAACTTTTCTTAGTCTATGTACAACTAGTGGAACCTCTAAAGGTTGTGTTCACTGTGGTTGTAGTACTCTACATTTGACAACATATTTTGGTTATGAAAAAAAAAAAAAGAGTGTTAATTACAATCTAAAAGATTGCTGAAGGTGTAGTGGTACACTTATCTGACTTTGGTGTAGGGAGCGTGGGTTCCTACTCCCTTTTGTGTAAAATGAATTGTACCCTTAAAATGTGACACACCATATTGTTCATGCTTCGTTTTCATAGTGGCTCACACTTCCTGTACACTTGCTACACTAGTAATATTGTGAGTTTAAGGAGTTTATGAAAATGGTAGTGTAATCCTGGAACAAATTATAACTGGTATTTAATCTGTTCAAGTGTTTCGAAATCAGTGGTTCCTCTGTTCAGTTTTGGCATTGTACTTTGAAGCAAAACTTACTCAATACTTAATGCATTTGGTTCTTTCCATCAAGACTGAAAAATGTGTGTGAACAATTGCTTCATGTACAATCCTCCGCCATCCTCCTTGAAAGGACACCAAAGTATTAGCCCCCCCCAAAATCAAATATAGCAATAAAAAGAATACGAATAATAAAACTGTTTGTTGCCTTTGTTTCTTAATGGGTTTTACTGTGAAGTGACATCATGCCGACTCCTTCAATAGAATGTACAGACTGTGACCAAGACTAATTACACTGCACAAAAAGGTGGTAGGCTGTAATATTTCTGACAGTATGCTGAAATAGTTGCCTTGAAATTATCTTAATCGACTAAAATGGGTGCTGGGGTGTCGATTTATTTGCAGGCGTGCCTTGTGACAGGCTCTGTGACAGGAAGCGAGCTACAGTGTCAGCAATATTCCATCTTTTTTCTGTTAGAATTTTACAACACAGATTCTATCACAGATTGTATGACAAAAAAAGATGAATTGGGTTACTCCACAAATAAAAGCAGCTGGCTCAAAAAAAAAAAAAAAAAAAAAAAAAGAAGAGAAGGTTGGGATTGAGCAAACAGAAAATGTTTGACATCTTTAGAAGGAAGAAGAAAGATGTGACTGAGATCCCCTTGAGGTGGACATGCTGCCGCTATTGGACTTGGGCCTGGAGACGTAGCCAGCTCCATCATAGGGAATAGCAAAAGCACTGTGATCCAGGATGGCAGCCGGGGACTGATAAGCTCGGAAAGAGCATGTAGAAAGATAACAGGACAGAAGAAGTGATATCAGATTTGTGAATTGAATGGATTTTAAAGGCCTTACAAAGTGACAGTGAAAGTGGGACAAATCACACGAAATTTCCAGAAAGAGTACACAGGGAAGGTTTTTCTTTCCAATGCTCACATCTTGGGGGATGCAATAGAAACTATGAAGGACCACGGTTTTAATAGGAATAGTGCAAGATGTTTCGAAAGTCACTGTGCCCTTGTATCAATTAACAAGTTGCTGAAGCACCACTGCTTGTGCGCAATTACTTTCTGAACACATTTCTAATATAGAATGCAAGGAGGTACAGTACATACAGTAGATATTGTATTTTGAAAGATGTTTGGCAAATTACTGTGCACATTTTTTTGCAAAACACTGTGTTCGACAGTATATTGAAATATTTTGGTGGAAATTGCTGTGCACAAGGGAATGAGCAAAATGTATTTCTTGAGGAGGCAAGTGTGCAAGAAGATGTTGTAGATGTTCTGTCAGTGTGGTAACAAGTGCCATCTATTTTGCTGTTGTCTGCTGGGGTAGCATAAATGCCAAGGACCTAAAAAGCATCAATAAACCCATCACAAAGGCTGGTGACAAAATAGGACTAAATATGGAGACATTTAATTCAGTGTGGGAGTGGACATCACTGAGCAAATTTCTCTCCATCTTGGACAATCCTTCACATCCTCTCCATGACTGTTTTATTCCGCTTCATTGCTGGAAAAGCACGGTTCAGAAAATCTTTTATACCATTCAGCATTCACCCATATAACAATTCCCCATTAGGTGTGGGTAAGATTCTCCTGGACACTGTGCAATAATGTACTACGTGTGCAATCAACATTATTCACTGTGCAATATATTGTGCATATATTCAGCATATTAAAGAGTTTTTTGTGTGGTAAACACATAGCCTACTGGTGTTTTTAACTCACAAAAGTAAAAAAAAAAAAAAGAAAATCCAGTATCTTACAAAATTTGAATATTATGACAAAGTTCAACATTGTAGACTTCCTGTGTCCCGATCTTGGCAGCTTGTTAACACAAAACAACTGCAGAGGTTTTCCTCAGTCTTTAAAAAATGGTCTCAGTCTGGTTTAGTACACTTCAGAATCTTGCGCAAGACTGCTGACTAGACAGTTGTGCAGAAAACCACCACACTCCATAAGTGGAAAAGGTCTCACAAAGAAAATGCAAAAGAAGCTGGATGCTCACAGAGTGCTGTATCAGAGTACATGAAAAGTGAAAGGGCGTAAGGGGAAAACTTGGCTGGGAAAGGTGCGCAAGTGACAGGAATGACTGCGGCCTTGAGAGGATTGCCAAGAATTTTGCGGGAGCTTCGTAATGGGTGGACTGAGGATGGTGTCGGTGCATCTAGAACCAGCACATACAGGAGACTGCATGACATGGGCAACATGCAGCCAACAGGACAATAACATCTGAAATGTGCCAAAGACTGATCGCCTCCATCCCATGCCACCTCGATGCTGTCATTAATGCAAAAGCAGGCCCAACAAATTACTGAGGGCATATTACTTTCAAACACTTTTCAGAAGGCCAACATTTCTGTGGTTAAAGTGGAAGTCAACCCAAACCTATTTTTTTCCAAGAAAATGTTCTTTGCAGGCCCAGTAGTTGAAACAAGGCATTCTGATTAATTTTGCCTTTGTGGAATATGAGGTAAGCAGCAAAATACACCAATTTTTAGCCAGGGCGGCCATTTTGTCACTTCTGTCAAGTGAAAATGACATCAGAGTTGCTCAGGGCTCAGGTAAGGACTAATCACAGATCACCTGTTTTCTGAAGCTGAGCCAAGATTGGTCATTATCCGGGCCCCGAGCAACTGTGATGTCATTTTCACTTGACAGAAGTGACAAAATGGCCGCCCCGTGAGATGTCTAAAAATGGGTGGATTTTGCTATTTTCCATAAATGCAATATGAATCAGAATGCCATGTTTCATGTTGCAAAACAGTTTGCAGTGCTCATGTGTTTTTTTTTTTTTTTTTTTTTTAATTCTTCGGTTTTACTTCAATTTGCAAAACACTGGATTTTTATTTATTTTGTGTGTGTGCGTGTGTATGTGTGTCTTTCTGCCATAATCATCCAAATTAAAACAAATAAAGGCTTAAAATATTCCACTTTGTGTGGTGAACTATACTTTTACTTTTTTAAAGAAATTACTGAAATAAATTGACTTTCCCTCGATATTCAAATTTTTGGGCACCCACTTATACTTTTGACATTTATTACAGTCAACAGCTACCATCGTCTGTCAAATTTTCTTCTGGTTCACATTGATGTTTTTTTCTTTTTTTTTCTTTGAGACCCCTCAAATGCTGCTTTTTGTGATCATTATTATTATTAGCTTTATTATTTTGTCCTATAGTTGCTTTTTTATTGGTGTAATTGTGAATAATGGTGCTATGACAATTTCCCTCACGAAATGACAAAATGAATAGTTCTCTCTATCTATCTATCCATCTATCCATCTATCTATCTATCTATCTATCCTTCATTGAAACAAACATGTTAACCCCACATGGAAATGGTAATTCGAATGACGGTGAACATGACAGACGTGACTATGCCTATGCCTTTAAACACATGCTGAAAACATTACGTACATTATTCATTTTCCCACACTTAATTCATAAAAGCAAAGGCAGGGCAATTTGAAAACCTCAAACGCAAAGTAAATTAGGGCATTCTTGGTCTGAATATATGTTTTGAAGGACAGATCCAGCGACAAATGGAACAGCTGAATCATCGGTTGATTGGCTACATACTTATAGTAGTATATCGTCGGGGTCATGTGAAAAAAACCCAAAAGCCCATTAGTCGTTTGAATTTGAAAATAACAAAAAGTGGAAGTCAGCCTTGTAAAGTAACGGAATACAAATATTTTGTTACTGTTCTTAGAGTAAGTATTATATTCGTTGCTGTCCTGTGAAAAACACTTATCTCCAATTTTGGAAACTTTTTAAATTTTCACTTTAATGCGATGTCTGTAATGCGGAAACATGATTCATGTAAAAATAAGAAAATGTAAAAAATGGAGATAAGTGTTTTTCACATGACAGCGACGATCGGGAGGAGAAAACAGAGACTATTAAAAAATCCAACTGTATGAGGTTTTCTTAGTACAATGATGGACCTGCATTTGATGTAAATGAACCTAATGCAGCACTCAAAGCAAAGAAGCATGGAATAAACAAATACAAAAGTGCTGGAATGTAACATATTTCTCTTTTGATAAAAGATGGAGTTATCAGAGGAGAGAGCTAACCGTCTTGGTGCCTGGCAAGATGGTGGCAGTACCCGAGGCTGCCTACAGGCCAGGTCTGCTCCACTGGAGGTCCCCCAGGGCTTCTCCTCACCACCTGCTCTCCCAGCTGTGATGGAGTCATGCCAAAAGATCCATCTTGAGCATTCTGCCTTGCACGACAAGGGGAGTACAACTTGAGTTGGGCACTATTTGTTTCTTTAAATCATGAATTGAGATTGCTGGGAAGTGGAGGGACTTTAAAGAAAAGCATCCAGGGAGGCACATTTGGCTGCAGATTATAAAAACAGATAAAAAAAAAAAAATACCTTCAACATCAGCAAAGCACACACAATTCTTGGATGTCATCGATAGAGACCTTTTTAAAGGGATGGGGGGGTTTGCTCACCTAAATCCCCATTGTCACTGGTTATTGTGTTTCTCTATCCATAGGCTTTTCTCCCAAGTGTGCAACCCTGAGCCATCCCTGGAACTCATACATAACAAGAATGTCTTTTCATGTTTGTTTGTGAGCTCTCATTTGGATGCTCATCGCAGGTGGGACTTCGCCTCCGCCGTGAAAAACACTGACATTTGACTCACTCATTACAAGAAGAAGTATGAATATTAAAGCAGTGCCTCCTCTTCCGTGCGGCTGACTGGCAATTTCATTCGGGATTGTCGATTCTGTCACAGATAGGATGTAAGAAAATAAACAGAATTAACATGAAGAGTTTGCCTGCACGCTTGATTATGCTCACAGATTTTTACCATGCACATGTAATTGGCAGCATTAACCCAAATTCTTTGGTGTGGAAACATTAAACGCTCTATGAACTGTCAGTTAAGCTGAGCTCCCCAAAGTATCCAGAGACCTTAGATGGCTGTGAAAAGCACTTTAGAAAGTCTCCAAACAGGAGCAGCAGGGCTCGTCTCCCATAAGCATTGAGGGAAAAGGACACTCGGAATGACTGAAGATTAATTGGTCCTGAATAACTTTTAAAAGACTTAAGAGCATCTTCACAAACTGTGGCATCAACAGAAGGAACCAAAAACATGGTTTAACATTTTAAGTCTGCTTGAACAAAAACTTTGTGGTTTTTTTCCCAATTCATCCTTGAAATGACATGTTTCTTTAGTATTTATTCAGGTTTTTATCCATCCATTATCGATACCGCTTATCCTCACAAGGGTCGCGGGGCGTGCTGGAGCCTATCCCAGCTGTCTTTGGGCAGTAGGCGGGGGACACCCTGAATTGGTTGCCAGCCAATCGCAGGGCACACAAAGACAAACATCCGCACTCACAATCACACCTAGGGGCAATTTAGAGTGTCCAATCAACTTACCATGCATGTTTTTGGAATGTGGGAGGAAACCGGAGTACCCGCAGAAAACCCACGCAGGCACGGGGAGAACATGCAAACTCCACACAGGGAGGCCGGAGCCGGGATCGAACCCACGACTTCTGAACTGTGAGGCGGACGTGCTAACCAGTCCCCACCGTGCCGCCTCCGGTTTTTATAGTATCTCTCATCTTGTTGGTGGTTTTGCTGTCTGCATGAAAAAACAAATTGCTGGCATCAAGCCAAAACCTTGTACCTCCAAATTAGTCACTTTTCAGAAGACCCCAAAAATAGCAAGTTTGTTCAACACTTTAGATTGCTCCATAATGTGAAAAAGTACACCCACGCGTGTGGACTGACCAATAGTATAGATTTTTGAAAAAATATGTAATTCACAAAAATGTGACTTATGAGGTTTCGGCCCGACGCCAGAAAAATACGGACAAAATTGACAAATTGAGCCTGCATCTAAAAGTTGGAACTTACAACCCCTGGCAAAAATGATGGAATCAATCATCGCTCCTGCATGATCACTTAAATGTTTGATTTTGCAGAAAAACAGCAAATCACAGATGTTACACAAAACAATATGGCTTTAAGAAGCGCAAAAATGTGTTACACCAAGTGGATTGACGTAAATCACGGCTCCAACACAAGCAATGTCATTTGAAACAAAATTGAGAATTATAAAACTTCTTTTAGATAGTAATATCATGGAATGTTGCAAAAGGGAAGCGTCCTGGTGGACCAAGGAAGACCTTAGAGCGACTTAAAGCGTTTTGTCTATAAAATAGAAAATTCACTTCAATAGCAATGAGGTACAAATGGGCGGAAACTGGAGTCACTCTATGTGTAAGAAACCACCTAAAGGAAAAAGAGTTTTTCGTCCAGTAAAGCCAAACAAAAGCTATCAATAACACCTAAACAGAAAAAAATATATGTTTGAAAGTGATATTCAGTGATGACTTGCGAATCTGCATTGGGCAAGGTGATGATGCTGGAACTGTTGTTTGGTGCCATCGCGATGTGATTCCTAAAGGTGACTGCCTGAACAAATACATGCAAAGTTGCAGTTATCGTTGATATGGGACTGCATGTCAGTTCAATGTATAACGGAGATGGCAGTCATTCCACCTCCAGGAATGCACAAATGTACTTAGGAATCTTGGACACTTTTCTGATTCCATCGATTGAACGGACGTTTTGTAATTTGCAAGATAATAATGCATCTTGCTGTTAAACAAAAAAACTAAAACCTTCTTTCACGAAAGACGTAAAAGGTCAATATCATGGCCTGCAAATAGTCGTGGTGGAAATTAAAGCAAAGCTGCAACGTGCAATGCTGAGCTAGTAACAGCAATCAGAGGAAGTTGCAGCCAAATTGATGGCAGATACTGTTTGTCACTGGTTAAGTCCATCCCTCCGAGACTGCAAGCTGTTAAAAAAAGTCAGGGGATGCAACAAAGTCAGTGTCATCATGTTTTGTTTTGTTTTTTTCCCCTCCGAATCGAGCAATTTCATTTTTCCCCCTGTCTTCTTGATCTAAAAAACATTTTGACTCACTGCAGCAGTTTTATTTCTTGCATGGTGTGTTTTGAATGAAGGAAAAAAAAACGTTATTTGAGAGATCCGCGATTTGCCTTTTTTCTCCAAAATTAAACATTTAAATCAGGGGTTCCGGCCCCGGTGATTGGGGACCGGGCCGTGGCGGGCCACACAAATGAAGATAAAAGCCAAATGTACAGTACTTATTTATTATCCGAGGCTGAAAAATATTTTATTTTGAAAATTGACCGCATTCTCTCCGTTACATTCACCTATGACTGACTCTTAACGCATATCAAGTTGTCTCCGTCGCGTAACGCTAATATTAAATGCACAAGCTAGCAAATGAGTAAAATAAACAGACCTGGTTGGAAGGTTTCTTTGCAATGGGGAAAAGTCCCAGTGAGAATTCAACACAAGCGCCTAATGCCCAAGAAGAAAAATAAGGGTACATTTCACAGACAATATTAGAAGACCTACTTGAAATATGGATTTACGGCGACAAGTGATTCCCACGCAGGAAGGCAGCCCGCTCTGCCCAACAATATATGCAGTCAATGCATACTTCAAAACTGATTTGTCAACAAATGTTAAGTGCCTTTAGAGTGTCACACTTGGTGGCTAACCGCTTTGCTAGGATTAAAAAGTCTTTCAATATTGATGACAAAAAAAAAAAAAAAAACCTGTGGATTTGCGAATCTCATGCTTGTGTGGGCTGTTTCCTGCCACTCTTGGCTTTCTCCCACATTTCCGAAACATGCATGTTAAATTCATTGAAGGCTCGTCTACACATGTAGGTGTGCATATACGGGTGAATGGCTGTTTGTCCCTCGGTATGTGCTTATGCAGTCTCAAAGTTGTTTTTCTTTAACCTGGGAACTATTAGGGACAATACAAAGGAAGCAGTAATGTGTGCACAATGCCTTTGTCAGCTCTGCTTCCTTTGTGCTATCACGCTCAAGGTTGAAGGAAGTCAATATGGCGACTCACACACTGAAATCATCTCACAACCTTGTACAGTTGTGCAACGATGGCATGTTATTGAGATCATTTGCCTTTCACAGCAAAAGCAGTTTCCTCGGCGAAGCGGAGGGGAGCTATTTTATAGCCCCGCCTCAACGGAATACTATAAAAATCGTGTTTTTCCCCCTTTGCTTTTATTTCCGCCCCTGAGAGGTCAGCAGGTGGCTGACACCTCCACAGACAGACCCGCTGAGACAGAGGGGGAGGAATAATCACGTACGATATGGTGCATCACTGCATTTCTAACAAGAGTTCCAAAGGCGTAAACTTTACAAGAAGACGTGTCACATACTTGAAGACATTGGCGAGTCAATGTGTTCTTATTGAATGGCCGCAGAAACACAACACATAGCAACAGAGTTTGTTTTGATTACTTACAGCATAATTGACAGGAGAAAAGACTCGCCAACAAGCTTTTGAAACGAACACGGGCTTCAATATCTGCGCTCCCTGGAGAAACATTGTCACCAGTGGCGGTGCTAGCTTGAATGAAAGGCCTCTCGATGAAGTCTTTCACTTTGACTGGTGCTCTACTGTCACAGATCACCACTGACACTTTCTTACAGCAGCTCCATGCTGCCTGTCTACGCAGGGGTACCGTATCTCTTTTGTCATTTTTATACACACCCACACGACTTGGTTTTGGCTCATCTTAGCGCAGGGGTGTCAAACTCCAGTCCTCGGGGCCGCCCTCCTGCATGTCTTAGAGGGTTCCTCGTCCAACACACCTGATTCAAACGATCGGGATCAAGATCAGGCTCCTGCAGAACTTGCTGATGAGCTGATCATTTGAAACAGGTGTGTTGCAGCAGGAAGACATGGAAAACAGGCAGGACAGTGGCCCTCGAGGACTGGAGTTCGACAACCCTGTCTTAGCGTGTGTTCAAAGTAGATATTCAACGAAAAATGAACTAGTTTTCAAACGAACCAACTTCAATGTAATGTGCTAAATGAGACACTTAGAAAGGATGACGGACATGTTTTTTGTTTGTTTTGACTGGAAAGCTTTGAAGTTGGATTTCATAAGTTCCCTGTTGGATATTTCTTACTTCCCAATACTTTGGAGTTATTTGTTTCTGCTGTGCAGCCCCAAACCACTGTTGTTTTCTTTAAAATTTTGATATAAAAGCACCTTCTATCTGAATTTTTGTTCGACTGATATTTACAACATCAAGCACCAAAAAGATCCATGATGTAACAAACCTGCCAAAAATGTTTAAGTGATGCAACCAATTTAATCTATTGAGCAGCTTTCAGCAATAACTCAATGTCACATTGATGTTAACATGAATAATAATTTAAGAATAATTTAAGCGGATAGCATTACACACTAACAGTGGCAAGCTTGTTCTCGATACATTTGAATGTTTGTGTTTGTGAAATGGGAATTGTTTAATAGCAGGTATTCATCAAAATTCCTTCTGAAAAATAGATGAGGAAAACCAGCAAGATACAAACAGAGAACATCCAAAACCACAGCGGCTGGGAAAGGGATTACTGTAATCCATTTTGTAAATCATCACTGACTTTTACAGCCAATTTCTTTATCGGGTCTCTAGCTGGGTTGTGTATGGCGCCAAAAACAGTTGGGTTGTCCATGCAGTGTAGCACAATTGAGGATGAAGTCGGTGCTCTTGTGATAGTAATTTATTTGCCAAATTTGGAAAGTAAAAGTATTGAAACGTACACAAACATTTAATAATTGGGTCAATAAAGAGTCCGCCTGAACTCATTAGTGCACTCTGAATCTTAATTATTCATCTTAGCTAAGACATTTAGGACAATTTTATACAGTACTTCTGACTTAGTGGCAACAGTTTGGAGAAGGCTATTTTCTGTTCCAGCATGGCTGTGCCCTCGTGGACAAAGCGAGGCCCATGAAGACATTAACATTAACCTAATCAATACATTCCAAAGCCATAAGACAAGTGAAATCTGCTTGAAGACCACTTAATAATGTTTCAATTCAAATTCCAATAAATACAAACCACATTTCGTGCCGATATTAATATGAGGGACTGAAACCAATGAGATTTTTCCAAGTGTGCGCCATCTGTTTCAGCAGCAATAATGTGTTTGATAGCATGGAGGCAAGCGTAAGATGCTTACAGAGCTAGCAAAGTTAATTCACAGGAGGAAAGGTGAATGTAATGAATGTTCTCCAGCAAAGCCATAAAAAAAAACGGAGGCAGCCACAATGGAGCAGGTCTTTGCTTACTGCCCCCCATTCACCTTCATAATTCCTGGATCAGTAAACCAAGACCAAGCTAAATCACACTCACAGACGGATATTGATGATGATGATGATGATGATAAATACCTTTGCCATGGAAGAAATTATTTTCTGACTCGTTGCTGCTGACAACTCAAAACAAACATGTAGGTGAACAGTACCTCACAGATGCAGTGTTTGTTAAGCAGTAACAACTCCTATGACTTCAAAATACACCACACCACACCGCCAAAAGTCTGGTCAGACATTTTCATCAATTAACAGTTGGACTTCACACTTTATTACCGCTGAATCTTTAGTTGTTCATCTTATTAAGATATTATGAACAATTCTCTTCTTACAACTTTGTGGGAACAGTTTGTATAGAAGACCATTTTGTTTTCCAGCAATACCCAATGCTCAGAACAAGATCCATGAAGGAATGTTTGTTTTGGTGCAGAAGTCGCAAAGAACCTTGACCTCAAGGCCATCAAACACTTTGGGGATGAATTAAAACAGAGATGGTGAGCCGTCTCTCAGCCGATTTCACATATGTTCTTCTGGAAAAAGAAATTCCACACCCATACACACTCCAACACCTTGTGCAAAGTCTTCAGAGAAATGTGGAAGATACAGCTGCAAAGGAGAACAATTTTGTTTTCTTCCCTTTTCACCATGCTTGGACAAAATGTTAGTTGCATTTAAGTTTGAATCCTACCATTTAGTGTGGGTTAAATTGTTTTGAAATCTGAACACATTGGAAGTCTGTCAACTTTCTGAAGTTCAACCCTACACTGAAGTTTGCAAGTTCTCCCCGTGCCTGCGTGGGTTTTCTCCAGGTACTCCGGTTTCCTCCCACATTCCAAAAACATGCATGGTAAGTTGATTGGACATTCTAAATTGCCCCTAGGTGTGACTGTGAGTGTGTGTGATTGTTTGTCTCTGTGTGCCCTGCGATTGGCTGGCAACCAGTTCGGTTGTGTCCCCCGCCTACTGTCCGAAGACAGCTGGGATAGGCTCCAGCACGCCCGTGACCCTTGTGAGGACAAGCGGGCTAGATAATGGACGGATGGAACCCTACACTGCAGGGTAGAGCGGGGACAATCAGTGGTAACACTTGCAATTGCTCCAATCAGGAACAAGATAGGTATCACCTGTTTCATCGTGCACATGCCTAGTTCAGTCCTCAGTCCAAAGGTAAAAAAAAAAAGGAGTGTCATAAAGCAGACACATTAAAAAATGTAAATGATTTTCTTTTCTCTTAGACCTTATTGTCTGAACCAAATGCTCAGTTTCCTGAACTCACTGATTGAATCAATCACTGATTTGGCAAAACCATGATCACTTTTCCACTGTGCAGACATAACTTGCCAACACATTTTCATCGTGATGCACCCTGGTTGCATAATGATTAGCACAGCTAGCAAAGTCAAACACAACAAAAGCACAAGTGTCACCGGTTGAACACAACAACTTAAAATTGATCACACTTGTGGCTAATGATATGAGGGAGCATAAACCAGTTCAGAGAGCACCGGTTTGAGAGGCACTAAATTGGAGAGAAACTGAGAGAAGCTGGTGTGAGAGGTTGTTGTGGTGGTCGGCAAACACAAAAAACTGGCATATCTGATGAAATCAGACCTACTGTGATTGACCATGTTGAGGGAGGCCGGAAAAAGGGTAGCCTACAACTAAACATCAGTAGATTCACTGTGTCCACCATAATCCGAAGATTTAGAAAAGAGAAGAGCTAATTTCCTTTTTTTTGGTAATGTTAACAGCAATTACTGGATGACTATACTACAGTTACAGGACTACAGTACATTACTGTGGCAATGTACTCATATTGTCATGGTGGGTTATTCTAACTGCTTTTAGGCCTTAGTATTCGGTATATATTTTTGTACTTTATATTTACATAAATTTACTGTATACAAGTGCTAAGTGCACAAGAATTTTTGTTTTTGTACTGTACAAAAGTTAAAGCTTTGCGTTGTCCTTTTTTTCTTTTTTACTATATGCGCAAGTACTAAATAACATACTTTTTTGGCAACATGCATTTAGACTACAGTGAAGAATAAACATTTATTTTTACAGCTTCATGACCTGAGCATTGTGCTTTCTATTTTTCTATATAGTGTTTACTGACTGCTCAGTAGTGTTTTGACAGCATAATTCAGTTTTGAGCACAGATTGAACTGTTTGAGGTGAGGGTTCTGTTTTGGCCACAGATGGAATTGTTCTGTGGTGAAAGTTTGGTTTTGCAAGCATAGTCTGGGGTTTTGTGAATGTAGCTTGAAAATTGGGTTTTGTGGAAACTTGGAACAAGTTTAGAGAAAAGGAGAGCAGCTTCTGAGAAATGTGTCTTAGCAATAGAGAAAAAAAAACAAAAAAAAAAAACAAGCGTATCTGGGAAAGAAGCACTATCAACAGGCACCGTGGCCTAGGCGCCGGTCTCCTTGGCGGCAGACGATTCACCAGCTGTTTGTCTGATCATCATTTCTCAGAGGACTGCCTGGTGAACCTTGATCAGTACAAAACTGGATTGGCTGGGAGATTAAACCTTAAAACCAGAGCAGTTCACTTGACCCTTTTTTGCCCGTCCGGCCGCGACCCTCCACCCTTGACCTGGGTGTCCTTCCGGCCGCGACCCCCCGGCCTTATTCATAAAAATGATCACCCCCCCGTCCCGTTCCGCCCCCTCCAAAAAAAAAAGTGTCCGTGATTGACGCCACCTTGGGAGGGATGCTAACGGCAGAGGCTCATTAGCTGGCTAATTTACTATTCAAACCCGCTGTGGACACGCTTCAAACACGCTTCAAAATGCGCCACTAGTACTTCACTACTTCAACTGCGTGTGCTTACTTCCATTGCGAGCCCCAGGGTTGGTTTTGTTGTATTGTATAATTATTTGGGTCCAACAGATGGCCAGAAGTTGCAGACAACAAGTTACTTATTTATTTTCCACACTTCCCCTCCTTCACGACCTTCAAAATAAAAGCAGACCAGCAAACCACTATACACAGCAGGTTTGCTATGGCCCCAAAAATGGGCATCCGGCCGGGCCGGGGGCTCCAGCCCAGGGACGGACTGCCCAGCTCTGCTTAAAACTGGAACAATTCTCAGAATCAAACTGGCTAGAGAGGCCAGAGCTTTAAGTAAATCAAACCGCTATCTTCATGCTGACATAATATTGGCATTAATGCACTACCATTAGCTTCATTTTTAAGCACGATATGTCAGGTGTATTTTGTTGTATAAAAAATAAACATACTGGTTACACACTACCATGTGCATGGATGAATAGTACATCAATGCTGTATAAAGATTGTCACTTTAATTTGGATCAAGAACGCAGGGCTCTATTTACTGTTTCGTGGGCAGTGCGCACAGCAGCCGGCTTTAGGATGACGTCATGAAAAGGGCGCAGCAGCCACACAGGCGGAAGCAGGAGTTTAGTGAACCAGGGATCTTACTTCCGGGTTAGAAAAATAGCACCAAAGTAACCACAGATGGGCATTCCCTCCCAGGGACGGAATGGACGGACGCCAATTTTGTGGATGGATAGACGGAGGACAAGAAGTCTTTTAAAAAGGACGGACTAAGCAAGGACGGAAGTGGGTTTTCATCCATCCCTCTATTTGTCCCGAACCAGGTCTAGTACTGACTGAACGTGTTGAGTTGTGTTCTTTCAAAAAGCAAGACCAACCAAGACGTGTTTCATGTGCAGCAGTCACATTGCACAGGTATCGTCTGCCCTCTAGTGGTTCAACACATGTAGTATGATGGATAATGCCAAAGGAGTCAGGACACCATTTCACTGACTGACAGAAACAAAATTTTTTAGAGGGGGCGGGCGGTGGTTGGAAGACGATTATTTTTATGAATAAGGACAGAGGGACGAGAACGGAAGGGTACCCAGGACACAGAAGGAGGGTGGACCGGCAAAAAAGGGTAAAGTGCTCATCTCTGCCCATCTCTGAAAATAACCATTACATCACCATTGTGCTAAGGTTAATATATAATGATATATATTCCTATAGTTAACTGTGGAAATCTTAAATAACATGATATAGGCCCTTTAAATCCTATAATCTACTGAAACACCAAAATATTTGTTATGTTTTAAAGCGAAAGCTTTCAACATGTTTAATCAATATCATGGCCTTTATTTCATAATCTTACATTTCACCCCAAAGCATGTTTCAACTGACAGGACCATAGGGTCAATTGTAACATTTCACTCCTTCTATTTGAAATTAAATCATTTTCTGTTTGTGTTGCACAAGCATTTTCCAGGCCATTTATTAGTTGAAACTTGAAGCCGGTTTGCATATCAGTTTGAACACCCTAGGTCAAAAGAGCTCAAAGTTCAAGACACTAGTGTCAAAAAAAGTTACAATTGTTCCTGGTCTCCCCTACTTTACTCATGATGTAAATTGTTTATGTTCTATAATGTACTTTAATGTGCTCTTTCCTGTGCTCATTGTTCTTTTGTGTGTACTATTAAACATTGGAAAATGAAGGCATGTCACAAATGATTATCCTACAGATTTGAATACAGCTTGAATGAAATAAATTCACGCCCTACAGCTTTGAAAAATAACTTATTCTCAGCCAGTCCGCAAAAGATTCCATGGGTCTCTTACCAATCACCGCATCTCACATTCTAAGATGTTAAAGTTGCAGCCTTTAGCTTCTTTACCCCGGTAGGCTGGAATTCTGTATTACAACAACTGAGCTGTACGTCTCATATGATGTAGGCCAGGGGCGCCCAGCGTTTTTTTGAGACCTTCTTTTCAAGCAGCCAACTTACCGAAATCGACCAGTTCAGTTGCAACATTCCAATCCCACACATTTTCCAGCCTGCAGTAATTAACGTCACCACACTTTTTCTTGTGAAGATCAGATCGCTCTCTCTGCTTCTCTCTCTTGTAGGCGCATGCGCACACATACGTTCTGGCGACCAGTCAAGGGTGCAGTCTGCCTTTCTCCCGAAGCCAGCTGGGATAGACTCTAGCAGTATACATAGAAAATTGATGGATGGATGCTTGGTGGACAGCTAAAAAGTGCATTTTAGACAGGATACGGCAAGAGTGCCCACACTTTTTCAGAATGCGAGCTACTAATAATATGACCAAGTTCAAACAATCTACTTACTTTATTTATTTATTTTAAAAATATACTCCGAATTCTTTATATGAACGATATATATTGACGTACCTTGCACAACAGCATGAACCCGTACTGTATATATGCAGTGGGACATGCAACAGGTATAAGACTGGCTGCCCTGTATGTCAATCAATAACAAATTTCACAATGGATGATAAAGCGACAGTCTACTTTTTTTTTTTTTTTTTTGATTCATTCACTGCCATTGACAGGTAGCTACAGTATATCAATGGCATAACTTGGGAGGGCTGGGAGTTCATGCCGTGAGAGCTACCGACACTCCCTTCGCAAGCTACTGGTAGCTCACAACCTCCTTAATAGGCACCATTGGGATACAGTACATCTGCTTGACGGAACATTCAATGTTCCGGATAAGCGGCAGATAATGGATGGATGGAACATTCAATTTCGAAAGCAAATTTGAAACCAATGACGGAGCTGACACCAATTGGTGCTATAACACTCCTATACTGTGGAAGATCCATCACTTATGCTCTTGGATTCTTTTACATTCAGATTGACTGCTTTCTGTGTCAGATCAGAGGTCTGTTGTAGTGCATGTTGTCTTGGGAATGCTGGGCATTGTGGGATCAGTGCCACTTGCTTCATCAGCTCCCTGAATGAAAGGATCACAATTGGCTTTGCACCTAAATGGCATTATAATGACCTCCAGAATATGTTATATAATAATAACAGTAACAATAGTTCTAAACAGAATGCAGAACGATGTAATGATCCATTGAGCTGAAGAACTTTCAGTACTCTCATTAACATATCCCAAATGCTGAATATTTATCTCCAGCAGCAGTGTTGCTTTCACCGACCATAATATTCATAATAAAGAGTGTCAATCAAAGCTGCGCTACACTATAGCTTTTCGACACCCACTACACTGAACATCTGGTGGTTGGGCACTTGTATCAAATATTGTGGTTTGGTTCACTGTCAAGCCTTGTACAGCATTTACTATGTGGAGAAGTGATGGCTGGTCAATAGAGGGCGCACCCCACCCTTCCATCCATCCATTATCCATACCGCTTATCCTCACAAGGATCGCGGGGCGTGCTGGAGCCTATCCCAGCTGTCTTCGGGCAGTAGGCGGGGGACACCCTGAATTGGGGCGCACCCCACCATCCATCGAAATCCCCTTGGATGAGAAAAAAATTTGATTTTCAAAAATCAGTTGTGAAATGAAAATACAGTATTTAAAAATGTATGTATATCTATTTTTAGATAAGCAGGCTAAATAGTATATAGTTAATGATGAGTAACGCGTTTTTTGGTAATCTCTGCTGTCTGATTTTGTGATTATTTTCAGTCTGGTGGAGCACTATTGACTCTTGTTGAAAGTTTGACATGCTCAGTAGCTTCCCTTTACTGCAATAAATGAGACCAAGATGGGGCACTACATTTCATCGTTGCGAGCTGAACGACTTGTCAATTGGCACCAGCCAGATGTGACTTTGGCTCCATGATGGGAGGCTCATCGTATGCAAACGCAGCTCTGGTTTGTCAAATCCAACTTTGGTAGTTGAGACTACTCAGCAAATCAGTGAAGTCACTTAAAGGGACGGTTGGGACGGATGGCCACGTTTTCACTAACAAGTTAATTTTATATATTTTTTGATCAGGAAAATGGAAAGGGTTGTCATTTTCTATTTTATCAATAAATTTGGGAGGGATTAGGAAATAAGTGACCCCATGAATAACGCCTCTTGTTAATGAGGAGAATGGCCGCCCCCCCCCACCGTTCTATCCTTGTTTGATCGGAGTCACTGGAGGAACCGATTCCAAACCCTCCATTGGAAATCATTGTACTTTCATTGCTTATAACGTCCAAAAACGGTGATCAATTGGCACCAAAATTTAAGTGGACATCCTTACTAATGACCACTTCAACATATCAAAAGAATTAACCTCTCCGTGGCTGATTTATATGAGAATGAGGAAATGTGGACGTGAGCAGAGCCACATAGATTTATGCTGGGACGAGCGCACACTGCTTCTTTGCTTGAAAAAAAAAAAAAAGAAAAAAAGAAAAACACTGCTTCTGTGCTTTAAAAAAAAAAAAAAAAAAAAAACACTGCTTCTTTGCTGATCACAGTTTGGACGGGCAAGGCATTTACCACCAGTCAAGATATTTACAGAGACTGAGGTGGGATTGAGTGGACGTGCACATTCATTTGGATGAGGAATGGCCACAGTTTTTCGACCGACAACACGCCGTCTAATGGTACATAACAGCCGAAACGGTACGTTCCAATGCGGCCACACTCGGCTGTGCAGTCAGCCTCCTCGCTGGAACTTTTTGTTTGCTGAACATTGACGCTTTTTCGATGAGGTCTTACCTCACTCCCACGCCGAAGCTGGCGGCTGCAAGCGGTGTCGGACAACGCACGCGACTGCTTGGGAGGCAACCCTGCGACATGAAGACGCAGGCTCATGATCACCTCCACACGCGGCGTGGACAGTAAGAAGCTAATGTTGTTGTGCTAGTGCCTTTTGTTTTAACGGCCTGAAGCTAGTTGTTGCTATTAGCTGTACTGTTATTCTATTGTTAGCCGTGGAGAGAAGGGGGCGTGGGGAAATAAAGATCTATGCTTGCCTGATTGCTTGCCCGCTGCCAGTCGCCGTCTGCCTTGTGAGAGTTTACAGGAGTTTAGCGTCGCTAAATGTCCGAAATATAAGCAGTCGGGGTTCGTGTGCGCATTCATGCTCTTGTCCGCTTCATCTTGTGAAAGACGAGGAGCAATCACCACGGTATTTTTGATTTTGTGGAGGTGATCATGATGAGCTCACGTTTTATGTCAATAAATCCAAACTATTGTGCAGAACACTTTTATACTTTAAGAGTGGTAATGTGCATTTACATTTTGGTGGCGATCGGTCAGGCAAACAACAGAACTGACAAAGCGAGCAATATTAGCACGCTTGGCTCCCTCCCGTGACGTAGACAGCTGAGACCGAAATCATAACATAAGCCACACCCCAAAAAGGGACGGGGCAATTTGCCGTAAACCTAATCACAAAAAAAGCCCTTAAATCACTCCAGAGTCTTTTGGGGGAAGCAGTTTAGTACTGCTGTCATTTTTACATGCAAACCTATTATATAAGTGCCAATGTTAAGCTCATCCAAGTGTCACTTTAAGACAACACCTTTGAGAGGAGAACGTAGCAGCAGATTAGCTGAACCTTGTCGTGAAAGAGCAGATGTACACAGCACTCCATAGACAAGAACACACGCCATCTCCGTTTTAAAATCGGGATCTGGCCCAGCATAAAGAAAGGAATGAGTCATTTGTGTAATATTAACAACATCATACATCTTTGTATATCTGGCATCATGGTTTTTTTTGTCTTCGCTGTACTTCCGGGTGTGAGAAATCTTCACCAGCCACCACTGATGTGGATGCACACATAGTTGTGATTAATGATTACAGTTGTTTTAATGACTTAAGCAATTAAACACACAGTGGTTCAATTCCTTCACTGTTCTAAACTAGCCATGCAATTACTTATCACAAGTAAATGCAATTTGCTGCATTGCAGTACCTTGGAGGCAAGTGTAAATTGACCAACTAATTATAGTGCAACTGCTTCTAATAACGTACTGTCTGTAAGTAATGCTAGTTGACAGTGCTCCTCTTAATGTCTTGTGCATAGAATGCATAATGACTTTTAGGAGGCCTTTTAACACCACCAAGTCTCCAAAGCAGGTGTCCTACCATATGCTGCATTAATTATACAAAAATCTTTAATGACTTATAACACCACCGATTACTAAGCTGTATGGCTACATACCCTCAATCCTTTTACTCTGGCCTGATTGATATTTATAGCAGAGATTACAGCCTAAATAGCCAGGCAGAGACATGTACATAAAGTAGAGAAGTGGAATTTCTTGTTCTGGGAAAACCCAGAGAGGCTATATGACATTAAGCAAATGTGCTTCTTTCCAAATAATAAAGAGTCATCAGTCGGACAGTATTTGCCTTTTTTTTTTCCATCTCTATGTATAAGCAAGGATGACAGTCAAATGAAAAGGCTGATTATGCATTACCGTAGTAATTGTTAAAAGTTCCTCAGAGAGCAAACATCCCCTGTTTAAATGCCTTGTTCTGCTCGGTTCCTTTTGCAGGCAGTGACAGAGCATATAAGGCGACATGCAGTGA
Organism: Filicampus tigris; assembly: GCF_054856515.1. NCBI lineage: Eukaryota > Metazoa > Chordata > Actinopteri > Syngnathiformes > Syngnathidae > Filicampus > Filicampus tigris. Next base: position 6,630,195 of record NC_141217.1, read on the forward strand.
ATGCAGACCGCTGTCAATGAGGCGAACATGCAGTGGCACTGACAGCAACAAGACCCGAGGCAGACTTGACCACAGAGGTACCACGAATCTCGAATACCACACGCCCACTCCCAGCCAGTCATGACAGCAGACATGGCTGAAAAGCCACGGCTGCATCTTGTACTGCTAAAAGGAGTAACGTGGGGAGGGGAAAAAGTTGTTTTTAAAGTTGCCATTCCTCCTGCTCCAGAATCAAAAATAGTACGCTCCCTCCATCTTGTGTCATCCTCTGTGTACCTAACACACACATTTTATGCAGAACGTCATCCTCGCCTTGATTTCTTTCGACATTTGAAAAGTGTGAAAGCACGATATGATCCAGAAAGTACAGTGGGCTCAGCCATGTCTCTCAAACAAAACTAAAAATCCTTCTGTTGGATTTTTCAGCTTTATTGAGTTTGGTTTACTACAACTTACGCTGCAATTTTTTAGAGCAAGGTTTTTAACCAACCTGCCCGTTCATATATTTTCATTCAAAGAAGCATTAAAGGGGAAGTCTACACAAACATATTTTTTCAAGAATGTGTTCTATGCAGGCCCACTAGTTGAAACAAGGCATTCTGATCAAAATTGCGTTTGTGGAATATGAATGAAGCATCAAAATCCACCCGTCTTCCTGTGACATTACAGTTTTAACACCTATGAGCAAATGTGAGTATTCAATTAGGCTAACATGAATGTTTTTGTGTAAGGAAGCCAGAGCCAGAGAAAAGGAAAAAACAAGCAAAGAAAGAAGATGCAAACTCCTCAGAGATGTGCCAAAACAGATTCAAATGAAAATCTCCTAACTCTGAGGCACACATTCTAACAACTATTCCACTCTATTCCCATTTCATTTCTGCTTGAAATGAAAGAAAAAAACAACAACAAACCATGCAATACTGCTTGTGTGCATTGTCTAAATGCAGAATCGTGTTCTAACAATCCCACAGTGAGCAAGGCATTTATGTGACTGTGAGCTGTGAGCATGTCCGCACACATTGGATCATTCTTTGTCTGACGGCCACGTGAACCTTCAGTGACCCGCCGCTTTGGAGGCTGGCTGCGGGTCTGTGGACAGTGACGCTTGGCCACATGCCCAAGCCCACGACTGCGTACATTCTCTGTGGGCACTGGGCCCAGAGGCTGGGCCAAAGCCCTTAAGAAATACCCAGAATCCAAACATTTACCTCCATTTTTATTTACACAGCAAAGGCGGTGAGCTAAATGCTCAGCCATTTTAAGAAGTGCAGAACAGTGAGAAATGTAGAGATGGTGAGATTGCAGAGGGCCCACTGCTGCAACTGAATGGCAGTTTGTCCAAAGGCGAGAGAGAGAACTCCACAAAAAATCTGACGACATCAAAGTCAGGAAAGCTAAAATAATTGACATTAGACAAATGCCTGTGAGCATGCATATTTCACCTCGCTGTGAACGTAACACTTCCACACACTTTCACTGCCACCCTACGGTTAAAATTTAAAATAAAATATTAGCTTTTTGACCCATTTAAAGCCAACAACTCCAAATACTGTATATGCAAGTCACTTTGCATTGCTCTTTTCTGCATTATAGCCACTATGTAACGATAACCGCGACAATGTTCTATCTTTCATCCATGGATCCATTTTCTAAAGCTCTTGTCTCATTATAATCGCGGGTGAGCTGGAGCATATCACAGCTGACTTTAGTTGAGAGGCGGTGTAATTAAAACTAACAGAATTTAAAAGTCAAAAGTCAACATGAAATAAAAACTAACCCAGACACAGATTTCTTGGAATGCTGGAGTACCTGAAGAAAACTCCCCGTAGCATCGGGAGAACAGGCAAACTCCAGACAGGAGGGCCCAAACCGAGGTTTGAACCCAGGACTTCTCAACTAAAGGCCTAGATAGACCAATCCAATACTGGCCAACAGTGACAGACGCTTACCCCTTGTTGCGTCCGCCCGGCCGTCGGCATGTCACACTGGAGGAATACACCGCAACGATAGACAGCGACGCTGACCATTGAAGTACCTTCTGCGCACGCGTTAGATGTAATACCCCTCCATACCATCCGTAGTCACGGTTCCTCACGGTTAGAAAAATCCAACCGGAAAGCTATTGGCCAGGGGCGGATGCTAAAAACGTAAACGATGCATTCAGCTCTATTCTTCGCACACGATGAACTCCCACGCAACGTAAACCCTCACGTTCTTGACACGGTATTGTGAAATACATACATTGTCAACGCTCGTTCTTGTACTTGTAAGGCAGCGAAGGCATGCTCGTTGTTTATCAGCATTTGTCACTTCCTGTTCGCGCTCCGAGCGCGGATTTGCTACCTAACAGCCAATCAGAGTGACCAAATGTCACGACTCACGACGGCGATTCAACACACTGAAACGCCCAACAGATGCTTCCTGACGAGGTCCGATGTTACGACGGTGGTCACTACACCAATCAAACGCCATGACGCTGTTCTGCTCATTAAGAAATGGCTCCCATAAGAGTAAGAAAATAACTGAACATAATTACTATTAAAAACAAACTTAAACAGAATGAGTGCAATGTAACACACTATACCACAAGATATCGAGGGACCTCACTGCTCAGTCGTCCTGCAAACTGCTGCTGAGATCCTAATTCTAATGTCAGCATCTGCTGAGCCTATACTTTTGAGTTTTACAACAGTGACCATTTGTCCTGGTCAACCAGCTATTCCCTCCTTTTTCACCTTTCGACTTCAACGGATGCAGGCTAGTTCGGAACTAATAGAAACATCAGGGACATCACGCGTTGGATTCTATTAGATTTTGACCTCTATTATCACTTTCTCCCAACAGGGCTACTATTCTATTTATCATCAGCAGGACTCTCTGTCGCAATTGAAGCACAGTGCATTAGTTTACATTTTTCATCTGATTTTACTTTGTAGTTGGTCATCCAGTTGTCCTTAGGGTTTAGTTTTTTTTTTTTTTTTTAACTATTCTTACTTATTTTTATGGTCTGGCTGGCGCTGTCATCCCACCCTTGCCAACCAACTAATAAATTCATGCAATCAAAGTCGGTGGGTAAAGCACTTTATTGATTGACTCCAAAACTGTGCAACAGATCAAATTGTTTCCTCTAGAGATTACTCCGGCCCACAAATTCAAACAAACCCTTGGGACTTGTTTTCCTGGTCATTAAATCTTTCTAAGTACCACACCAAGTGCTGTGACCAATTGGAGGAGTATCGCCAACAAGGGGCGGGGCTGGTGACAGATATCGATTCAGCAGAGCCTAACAGACCAACACTTCAGGTAAAGGTAGTGAGAAATTAGGCGCAATCTCCTCGCCGCCGGCTTCAACTAACTTTTGACGGACACCGCTTATGTAGTACACTTTGGGACTTGAGGTTCAGACCCTTGGAACTGAAAGCTGGTCCAGACTTTGTGAACAGAGGAGGCTGGGGATCTACAGACTCAGTGATAAAGAATTCAGGCTTTTATACACATATCTAATTTTAAATATCCGAATTTTTTTTTTTTCAGCAGAAAATTGTCTGTTAATGGCAGTTGAACTACGACATTTTTAGAGCAAGAAAACAACAGAGACATGTACTATATTTTCACTTTTTTTTTTTTGCTTGAATACAATCTTGTAGTTGGCAGGAAAGAGGCACGGGAAATGAAGGTGGAAGCCATCTCATCTGGGTTGGATTTTATGGGAAGGTTTCTGAACTGCTTCCACTCCACTGCAAGAAATTACCTGCGCTCTGACCGCGCACTACATCAGCTGCACTCACAGGCAAGGGCCCACTTTATTTTCCCGCGGACCTGCAGCCTACTCATGAATATTTCCCGACTCCTCAAGCAGTGCGCTGGGGTCAGTAGGACTACATCGAGTAATCAGAATCCAAGCCAGAGGTTAATAACTGCATCCCTCCCCCATTATCATTTGCCTAATTTGATTAGGTCCAGCTGGATTTTCCAGTTGTTGTCCATCACATGCAATCAAAATGCTGCCATGTTGTTCCTGGATAACAACCGTGTGTCTCTTCCTCACCTAAAAAGCTTTGACTTGATTTGAAATGTGTGTAAATGCAGGAAGGACGTGGCACAGGTGTTATGTATGGGACAGTCTGGACGCATGCCAGCTACAAGAAGTGGCTGTACCTTTCAAGATTGAATAGATTGATAGAGTATATAATATTGTATTTCATGCACATCGCTGTCTTCAGTCGCCGTGGAGTTCAGATTTTGTAGAGCCCTTGCTTTAGACTTTTGCTGTTAATGGCGTGAATAAACAGCTCCATTTCCAGATTGCGCTTCATACCTCACAAGCAGTGGAGAAGGAACTGGATGTATTCGACCCCCCTACCCACCCAATTCTATGCGTGAGGTGTTGGCAAGATGGCCATCTCAAAACCCAACAACTCAATTTAAAAAAACGAATCACACAAAAACGAGTGCCAAATGTGAATGAGAGATGACAAAAGATAGATGGCTGAGATGGCCCCAATAAAACATTCATTCAAATCAATAAGATGATTTTCCTCTAGTGAGCTTTACTGGCACCCACAGGACTGGAAGTGAACCTTATCAACTGCTATTTACAGCATTTTTTTTTAATTTTTAACAATAAGGCTTCCGTCTGTTTCTAAAATTAGAACAAAGATATGACAAAATAGTGACACAGTCCAAAATATAACTAAAATATGCACTGCTGTCAGAGGTAAACCCAGGCCAGCAAAATAGTCTTCAGACAGACACAACGTGCAATATGATGCCCATCCATATTTAATATCCCATCTCTCTCATTTTCAACACTTACTATATTAAACCAGAAATATGGGGACTGATTTTCAAAGAGACTTGATTAAACTTAGGAAATGGTACATGATTTCTCATTTGAAATTTAAATCCCTCCTACCAGTTCAGCACTTGCTATCTGTATCAGATTGGATAATTTCCCTTTCACAGCATCAGTCTAAATTTCATTTTAATTTGAGAGCAAGCTGGCTCAATCGGCAAAGCCTTGTCAGTGGGTAAAAGTAAAGTTAAAAAAGAAAAAAAAAGGCATGCTCCTACGAGAATTAGAAGTTCCCGGGTACGTCATCATTTCCTGAGAATAAAGTCATCATAAAAGTACAATATTAAAAGATGTAATATGAGGTATATATATAAAAATCTCAAGATAAAAAAGTCAAGAGAATGAATTCATAAATTTACAAAAGCAAGAGACCCATTATTCCGAGAAAATCTTTTGAGAATGAAAAGTTTTTCAAGTCAAAAAGTTTCTTGCTTGCCTTATTAATTCAGGCGTCAAGGAGACAGCATGAGAAGAAGTCATATTTTGTGAGAAATAAAAGTATTAATCTTACAAGATTGTTGTATGTATTGGTGGAAAAAAAGAAAAACAGTTGTGAGAATAGTTATTTTTCAAGAAAAAAAACAACTGTAATGCGGAGAAAAACACATCTTTGGGGAGAAAAAAAGTAAAAAGCTATGAGAAAGTAATCAAACCCATCATGTTGAATAGCTCTGGAGAAAGTGGCCTCACTTGCAAGTATGCTTCCTTTTCATCCCAGGAGGAGGACAAGAAGAATGAATGGCGGCGACTACGGCTCAGCAAGTACACAAATGCTTTTGAGATGCAGATGGCGTGCGACCTTTTAATGTGCGACGACTTGACAAAAATCTCATTACAAAAAATACGTTGGTATTATTTACATCGCCAACTTGAAGGTTTTAGTTCAACGTTATATTGTGTGACCTTTTGCCAACTCAATTCCATTTACACAAAAGTAAGCCGGTATGGGTCATCATCTCCCATTGTGCACTCAGTATTCACGTCTTCTTCAAAAACAGTTTGGAAAAAAATACTAACATTGAAAGTATGCATCCAGTAAAAACCTGCGTCTGCCAAACAAAAATCTGAAGTCGAGAGTTATATGTTTTCAGCCCTTTTTGGCGGTGGCAGGATTATGAAAAAGCACTACTATCTCGATGCGTGTTGGAATAAAAATGTGGCTTGAGGACTTCATCATTCTCCGCTTGCTGAAAAGACTGTGGTCCTTTGACAGAAGCAAGACCTTGCTCAGGACCTTTTATGACACTGTGGTGACCTCTGCATTGTTTGATGTGGAGGAGGCAGCGAGAAAAAGAGCATAATACACACATAACCGAGTGCTTCAGAAAGCCAGCTATGACCCGGGCTGCCAAGCGTACTCCACGGAGGAGATGGCCGCCATGGATGGCAATTCTCACGCCACCCCTGCATTACACTGTAGAGTCCCAAAGCAGCTCCATCAGTGGCAGACTTTTACACCATCGGTGCAGGAAGGAGCGCAACGGCAGGTCATGCCTGCCAACAGCAATAAGACTGTTCGATTGCAATAAATAAGCATACAGCACACAAATACTTTCAAATGTCACCTATGTGCAATATTCTCTGGATATTAAAACACAGATCTGGGCATCGCCTATTTGCCGTCTGCATATTTGATCGACCCACGTGGTCTGACTCAGCCAAACAACATCTAGAACCGACTTAACATGTACCGCGTCGCGCGCAGGTGCTGCAGTCCTGACACGCGGCCGAGTAAGGACAAAATAAAAAAAATAAGAGAGTGTTGTGTATCTTGAAGACGCAATGACATGTGCCCCATATTGTTTTTATTTCACCGATCACCGCGTCTGTCTGTCGTTTTTGTTTGATATTTTTTCTTCGCTTGGCGGCGTGTCTGCTTGCAACGTGAAGATTACATTCTCGACGCCGATTGGCTATCGCCGACGAGGGATGCACTGGGACCACGTGGTCGATTAAATATTCAGGAAGGAACGCGGTGGCGGTGAGGCGATGCCCAGCTCTTTTAAAACACAAGGTGCAAGAATACCGTTCTCACAAAACTATAAACTCATCACCAGTGTTGGGCAAGTTACTTCCAAAATGTAATATATTACATACTACTAGTTACTTGCATGTGAAAGTAATACGTTTCTTTACAATATTACTCTATTTGTAGAGTAATGCGTTACTCAAGTTTAAGTTACTTTTTCAAAAATCGGGGATTCATTTATTTAATAATGATTTCAAGACCTTAAAAGGAAAATGCTAAATTTGCTGCCATACTCTAGCTGGTAAAGTTAACTTATGAGCATATTTAACTATATAGTGTGGTCTATAATATTAAACGTTTCGACTCTATGGTGTGGTGGGACATCACAACCTTTGATCAATATTTGTATCAATAAGATTTATTTTTTAAATATAAATATTGGAACTGATATTTTGTCCAGTAAATAAATAATCACAGACTGTAAACCACAAATGAAATTATCATTATTCTCAAATTAATTTACACACTGGGGGCGGCATGGCTCAGGGGTAGAGTGGTCCTTTCCCAACCGGCAGGTTGTGGGTTCAATCCCCGGCCATTGTGACCATGTTGAAGTATCCTTGAGCAAGATACTGAACCCCCAGTTGCTCCCGATGCTGCGTCATCAGGAGGTAGATGAGGTACAGTGTGAAGCGCTTTGAGTACCAAAGGTAGTCCATTTGCCATTTACACACAAATAATAGTGATGCATAACATATAATCGATAATTGGTCTAACAAGATAGATATATAGATAGATAGATAGATAGATAGATAGATAGATAGATAGATAGATAGATAGATAGATAGATAGATAGATAGATAGATAGAAACACACAGACAGGGCATGTGTAATAAAAGCAAAAATATGTATTGAAGTCAAAACTGACCTCACTAAATGTTTTTTCCTTTTTCATTATTATTTTTCCTATTTATAATAATTGAAAGTTCAGTTAGTTCTAATTTTCTTTTACTACATGGAGGCAAAGTTTCGAAGTGATTTAAAAAAAAAAAAAGGGCAAATAGGAAACGAGCGCATCAGACTCTAATAATGGCTTCTATTGTAGTTTGTACAATTGATGGTGCCCTAGCGTCATGTCATTTGTCACCGGCAGATGATTTGCATTTTGATTGCGAACAGCCAATCAGAATCACTACGCTTTACATATGGCAATTGATGGCACTAAGTTCATTAAATCATATCTAAAAAGCACAGTGACTTATTTTTTTGCAGTTTATTCGCTTCTTTTTACATAGGTTTGTTCCTGCTTGTATTTTGTGTCTATGATTTGCATTTTATTTTATGAAACCGTGACAGTGATTATTGTCACAAACAATAACTTCTCAGCCCTCTTGGATGTTGTCAATGGTGTAAAGACAATCAAATTGCATGGCAGAGAATTGACTCGCGCACTCACGTTGTTACATGAAGCTCCAAGTGCGTTGTTACGTGAATCCCCAAGTGCGTTGTTACGTGAATCCCCAAGTGCGTTGTTACGTGAATCCCCAAGTGCGACAGGAACTTTATATTTAAGTATTGCTGGTAGTAATAACTTATCAAGTGATATTATAAACAGACCAACTTGTTAAATGCAAAATACAGATGTCAACATATGTAATGTAGTCCCGAAAATTTGTAACGCGTTACCTGACTTAGTAACTGTAATAATATTACAAAAAAAAAATCAGAGTAACAAGTTACATTATGTCGTGACTGCCTAAATGTAATATATTACTGTAGCGTGTTACTTTTGTGACGCGTTACCCCCAACACTGCATATGGACATCATATAACTTCAAAGTTAACTTTGCAAATACACAACAAGTACACAACATATACTTGAAGATAAAAAAAAAAGACCCCAGTGAAAGGGTGCCCAAAAGTGACCCTGTATGGATTATTTTGATCCGTATTAACAATAACAACTCAAAACGCATTTAAAGCAATGCTGTCGATATAATGCTAATTGCTATGCTATTTTATATTTCTACGCAGTCATTAACAGTACTTTTTTTCATTGCAAGCACTTACCGCTTCTGACGTTTGAGAGATTTTGCCGAAGCTCATAGCACCTGACCCTGCTCACAACCCCGAGGAATATTTGCATGACGTCTGGGGATTGTTATGCTATGCTGTGATGCACTAAGCCTCAATACCCTTAGTTGTAAAGCATTCACATTTTCGAAGGGAATTGTAATTTCGAGTTCTTAAGTATAACTCAGCCCACACCAGCATTACACAGCTGATTTAGTCTTTTATCCACTGTTGAGGCAAAATAAATAAATGATTCAAAGCCGATAACTGTTGGAAACAGCGGCGTGAAATTTGCTGCCATTTACTGAGAACGGTGATCTGTCCCCCACCGTGTTGTGTGCAAAATAGCAGGCTCGCTCGCAGCAACCCCACTCATCGCGTTTCCCCCAGGATGGCTCAAAGGAGGTCTCTCTCTCTGATGAGTAGCAAGGTAATAGAAATTCCATTGTTTTGGAGCCTTTTGCTCGTCTGCCTGAAGATAAATCAAGACGGTTGCTTCTCCTTTTGTTTTGCTTTCTTTGCCCTCTTTTACTTTTGTTTTCACTAACATATTTTATTGTTTTACACACTTTTTTCCATCACGGTTACTATAAATTGGTAATTTAAAAAAGTGCATTATTCATTCAGAAGAATTTATTTAAACAGTGTAGGTGTGGGTGGGGGGCACTTATTGGTAAAAATGAAAAATACGAATAAAAAAACGTTTTTTGGGGTACCCATTACGGTACATTTGTTAAAGGGTTGGGCATAGTATGAATTTGAGCAATTCCAATCCCACACTGCACGCTAACGTTAGCTGGTGATTTATATTTGAGTTGATTCACCATTTAGTTGTAAGACGCCTCACTTTTCGTGATAGACATATTTTAGTGTTGAACTCACCCAATTATGACTTGACAGAAGTAAAACGCTCCGTTGGCTGGGGCTCAAATCTTGTCAAACACTGGGCACTCTGTTCAGGTCTACATGTCGTGCAACCTGCTTTGTACAATGTAATCATATTGCAAGTGCTGCATTGAGGCGACTCGTCTTTTAATTGAACCAAGTTAAACTGCACTTTCGATCGGCACCGTGAGCGCATCAGCAAGTTCTTCTCGAGGTCAGCAGCAGCGGACGAGGCCCCAAAACGGAGAAGCGGAATTTTAAAATGCAAAAAGAGTCCGGGAACTAAACCCTCCATTCCGTTGTTTTTAACTTTGAAGTACAATAACTGTACATTTAAGCATTTAGAACAGTTTTTTAAAAGCATTAATTTTGGCACAATTTTTAACTTATGAGCAATACATTTTAATTTAATCAGAATTTAATCATAATTTATGTTTTTATTGTTCTATATTAAAGCACAGTGTTAATATTCAAACTATGCATAATGTTAAGTGGCTGACAATAATTAATATACTGTATATGAGGCTAAGCAGTTCAGAAACAGGCTGGATGAAATAAGCCTAGGCCTGGTTTTTGATGAACACTAAGGCCTGTTGGACAGAGAACCACAAGTGTATTCCTAAAATGATGTGACGGTTTGGCTTTTGTGAGCATTTTGCCCGCTTGTTCCAGCTCACAGCCATTTCATGGCGGCGACTTTGTGTCTTTGTTACGCCTTGCTGCTCGGCATTAAGTAAATGTTTAAAAATCAGCGCCGTGGCGATGTCTTGCCTGTCAATGGGAGTGCCAAGAACAGCGGGGAACTGGCTGTACACAACAATGCTGTCACACCTCTATTATGGAATTACATTCAAAACACACGCTAGGGGCGGCATGAGGGCAGCGTTTTTGTTGTGTAAACAAGTCAAGCAGCATGACAGTGGATATTGGAGGAGGATTAATGTCAGTATTTGTGTAATCTGTGTGTTAAAACGAGCACATTGGTACCATTTTTGTTTTTCTTTCTTTATGCTTTTTATATGCTCAGCCTTTGTAAATGATGTAAAAAAAAAAAAAAAAAAAGGGATTCGTTGCAGTAATGGACACAAAAACCAGACTCAAGTGCAGGAGGAGGAGAGCGGGCTATGCATGCACAGCTATTTATTTACAAAGCTCTTCCACACCTACGTAGGTGCTCATCAGACACACGCCCGCTGACAAGTCACCTAGACATATCGAGATGCCCTTCAATCATTGTGTGTGTGGGTGTGTTGCACCTACTTGGATGGGAGCTGGAGGTCATCAGGGAGTTAAAGTGTGGTTTGGCTCCACATGAGGGCAATAAGGGCACCGGTCTAGTCAACCTCCCCTCTGTGCTGCTTGGCAGGAAGGAGCCCTGCACTAACAAGGTGAGCAGGAAGTTGGGGGAACGGGAGGGGGTGATATAAGACGGTGGGTGGGGCTTAACGTGACACAGGGAGCCTGGCCCTCTCCCCCCTTTGTGGAGCAGACAGTGACTGGACTTGCAGCACTTAGAAGGTGTTATTAAGTGTCCTGGACCTTGCTGAGAGAGCAACCATGCTGGTGCGACTGAGGGTTGCACTTTGGGCCAGGCAATTACTCTGGTTTTGACACCAAAAAACACTACTGGAAGAGAGAACAGCAACCCATTTATCACCAGAGATGCACTTGCATGGCTTACAGTGGCTGGTCATCTTTTATAGCATAGAGCGTTCTCAATATCAAGCATTGTTTTCTGCATCGCTTGGTATTTGGTGGCAACTAGTGCTATACTAGTGGGAAAGTAGTAGTTTTGCTGCGTTTGCTTTGGTACTCGTGTAGCAAGCGCGAAAATGGATGGACAGACCCATAAGTATTTGGACATTGACCATTTTCAGCATTGCAGCTCTGTACACCACCGCAATGGATTTGAAATGAAACAATCAAAATGTGCTTTAAGGGCAGACTATGAGCAGCATTTTTGAGGCTATTTACATCCCAATCAGGTGACCGGTGTCGGAATTACAGCACACTTTATATGTGCCTCCACCTTTTTATAAGGGACCAAAAGCTATGGCAAGATATGTGTCATTCCCTCATGAGTTCACTTCTGGGGAGCAGATAAAAGGCCTAGAGTTAATTTCAAGCGTGGTATATGCATTTGCTGTGGTGAGCACGTCAGTCTGTCAGTTATCATTCCATTTTTATTTCAGACACACGCAGGCACAGCACAGGCGGACTCGAGTTAAAAAAACACAAAACAAACAGTGTTGTCCACTTTTCGGTCCCACAGACCGCCATGGTATTATCTCATATTCCTTTTTATTTCAGCAATCACTATCCTGTGTGTGTGGGTGCGTCGGTTTTTTTTTTTTTTTTCCCATGCTTGTGTGATGCACCCCCTGTGAACTAATGTTTCAGCCAAATTACCCCTAATCAGCACAAGTGCACAAAGCATTTTGGGGAAAAAAATAAGACTTAAAACAGAGTGCTGTGCTATCATAAAGTGCCCTCCTTTTGGATCATAGTACAGTTCTGTTCAAAAAAACAAATCAATCATTAACGTCAAGGCTCGAAATGTTGTTTTCCTTTGCAGAGCAATTTTGTGAAGCAATCATTGCATTTGAGGAGCAACTTTTTAATTCTGGGGAGCCATTTTTTTTTCTTTTTTTACCGGTTAATCCCATGGACCCGAAGCAAGGGTTTTATTAAACAACAAAAATATGGCAATATAATTTATGAACGATTGGTTTTCTTTTTGAAAGAATCAAACGATTTTATTCCTAAAGTTCACATTTTGTATATCAGCAAACTGCATTCGTTTGTCTTGAAACATAGCTAAACAGATTTAAAAAAAAAAAAAAAAAAGATAAGACTTTGTTTAGCGGCCGGAAGCTAATTTCTGCCTTGAGCAATGCTGTTACTTTAAGCACCACCGCAGCGGCTCCTGTTAGCTGGCCGGCTGCCTCCTGAGACTTAACAAAACTTTAATTTAGTTAAATGTCTGAAAACTACAACCGGTCGCCACTGGGGTTCATTCATGCTCTTGTCCGCTTCAGCCCGTGTAAGTGAAGAAGCGACAGAATCAAGGTTTTTGCACATATGAGCTCTCGTTTGAGCCAAACTATTGTGCAGAACACTTACGAATTATGTTTTCACAGGTTGAAGTGGACAAGCGTAATAACGTGCATTAGAATTTCGGTGGCGATTGGTTGCCGTTTCAGACAACAGAACTGACAAACCAAGCAAAATGTTACAACGCTCGCCTCTGTCCTGTGACGTAGACAACTGAGACGGAAAAAATAACAAGCCAAGCGTGCCAATTTGTCGTAAATCTCAGCCCAAGAAAGCCCTTAAATCACTACAAACTCTTTTAGGGGAGTGAATTTTAATACTGACTTACGGACTTCGGAGCGATTCCACAAAGTGTTTAACCGCAGCAGCAGTCACCCAAAGCTCATTGCTAGTTTGCTGGTCAAGCATAAGTAGCGCTGAGCTGTACGTCCCCCTCCGACACCCCCAGTGGGTGACGTGAGGGACCCAGCCCATTAAAAGCTTTTTGGGACGTCTTGGCGTGATTCTCAGTTTTGCTATTCAATGTGTTTTAATGAAGTTTAATGAAATTTAGATTTAGATTAGATGACCCCGTGCAAATTCAATCAACCGACCCAAGCACCTAAACAGTCGCTCAGATGCAAAGTGTGGAGGCATTCTTTTCCACTTCTGAGTCTTGCCGCTCTTCAGCATTTTCTTTATTCTCTTCCGATTATTTTGTTTTAAATCCTGGTTTGCCTTCATCTGATTTACCGTAAGATAAATCATTTTATAGAAGTATCATCATTTATGTGTGGAATAAGATTAATGATTTATGTTAAACATTGTATCCCTAATAGACCTCCAGTACTCTCTGCTTATAAAACTTACACATACTGTGTGGAAGCACCACGTAAGGATCGGAAAAATGAACATTTTGCTTCGGACCACATATTGGAGAAGGTAAAGATGAATTGTACCCGACTGAGCTGTTATCTTCATTTTATTAGCCTTCGCTGCTGCGCTCAAAGCTTAGTTTGCTGCCTGCATTCTAATGAGAGGAAAAAAAAACGAGACAGGAGGGGGTGGAGGGGATTGTGTAACGGGCTGTTATGTAACACACGGTGCACGCCGTTCTCTCTGTGCAAGACACAGCAAGAGCGAAGGGAGCATTGTTCTTCTCACTTAAAAACATCATACCCCCATTATGGCAGCGCATCTCATAATGGCATGATGAGGATAAATTGTTTGGGAGGTGAGGGGGGCACGGACCCCTGGCTTGTGTTAGATTAAAACCTGACTATAAAGTGGCATTGAAGAGGGTTTGCCGGGTAATTAAAGTCGATAAAATGTTATTGCTTTCACCCTCAGTGCACTTCCTGATGGTTGGGGATGAACTGTCATGAACAGAACACTGGACACCTCAAAAGAGGAAAAATGCTAAGCTGGGGACAAAGACAGTGAAGCTGAGATGATTAAATTGTGTTTGTCAGCATTTGATTTATTTCAGGAAGGCTTGTTAGATTAGCACATAAATAAAACCCACTCTTGTCCATTTCGTACAGCAACTAATAGGCCGACCCTTAAAAATACACGATAGAAAACAAAGACTCTTATAGCAAGTACAAAATGATATCTTTTTGGTGGCAAAACTAGAGCACACACATGACAACCGCTGATTCATGAGTAATTGACCTTCACACAGAAGGTCTCCTCCGTCTTCTCCTCCAGGTTGTTCACGTAGACCAGGATCTCCACTGAACCCGCACTCTGGCTGGGGGCGAAGCGCAGTCCGATGGTGTAACTCTTTCCCCCATCAAGCTGAGCGGCAAACACACAACAAACAATGAACTGATCAAACTGATTCAAACCGACTTTGCTCTCCCTTTACACGCAAGTAAGCCATGATTGTTGACAGCATCCAAGAATTAAAACGCCTCCTGATGTGTTAGCATGAAAGCATGAAAGCATGACGTTTCACCACCTTCTTGCCATTAAATTTAGAATAATCATAAACAGGTTGAGTTGAGGGTCGGTTGTATCGAAATTCAGCAAACATACTCAAAATCAATAGCTGTAAACAAAAAGACAACGGCGATCAACTGGTTAGCACGTCCGCTTCACAGTGCAGAGGTCCGGGGTTCGATTCCGGGCTGCGGCCTTCCAGTGTGGCGTTTGCATGTTCTCCCCGCGCCTATGTGGGTTTTCTCCGGGTACTCCGGTTTCCTCCCACATTTCAAAAACATGCCTGGTGGATTTATGGAACACTCTAAATTGTACCTACTGTAGGTGTGATTGTGAGCGTGAATGGTTGTTTGTCTATACGTGCCCTGTGATTGGCTGTACTCCGCCCACTGCCCGAAGACGGCTGCGATTGGCTCCAGCACGCCTGCGACCCTCGTGAGGGGAAGCGGCTCAGATAATGGATGGATGGATAAAGATGATTGCTTGGATATTGTAGACTAGCTACCTGGCTGGCAGTTACTGCGCGTGTGAGTGTCTGAGCCCATGAGTTTTGGCCTCAAGTAGCTCCTAGCAGATGTTTTCATTTTGTAGTGTTTTTATTTTTGTTTTATTTTTTATTGTTGTTGTTGTTGTTTAGTCGGGCCTTTTCTTCCATTTGCGTACATCGCTTTGGTCGACTGTGTTGTTTTTAGAGTGCTTCGTGTTTGACTGTTTCTCCTGTGCAATAAACAGTTGAAAGTGCTTCGGCTAGCGTCCTTTGTCCCCCCCCGGAAAACAGTTGACAGCTCGTAACTCTAGTCTGAATAATCGTAAAATGGGGGCTTGTGTAGGTCAAGATACCACTGTATCCATTATTACTTACTAAAACATTTGACTAAATTCCATCTTTTATTGAATATGGGGAAATTTAACAAGCAACGAATTAATATACTGTATATGGGATGGGAGAATCTCTGAACGCTTTCAGACATTTGTCATATTAAAGCAGATCAGCAGAAGTTGATAAGACTGAAAAAAAAAATCAAACCACTGTGGGATCAAAAGTCACTCACCCCGTCACAAAAAAAAACAGGTTTTAATCCGCAAAATGATAGTGGGAATTCTTAATTACTATAAATTACCTGATTTAAATAAACAAACAAAATGAACGCACTTGCTGATCCCCTGCTTAAAACAACTAAACGCCTGGGCAATATCGCCTTTAAAATACTTGCTGGTTGTGTTGTCACACTAAATGAGTGACAAGTAATAAGCCCAGAAAGCGAGAACAACTTTGAATTTCAAATGAGTGACATTGCAGAGAGGAAATCTTACATAAAATAAAGATTTATTCCTCCTCTGAGGCAATAAATACAAGACGCTGGCCCAAGAGAACCGTGCTGTACTCTGATGTTTAAGTCTGAGGAGCCGAAATAGAAAGTGCAGGCGAGAGTAAGGACACAGTTATGCACTGACACACTGGAGAGATTCTCCTCGCAGAGCGTACATTGTGGGTCCACGCTCTTTTCAAAGTGTAATAAATGTGCTCCTGGGAAGTGCACATTGGAGTGTCTATCAGCAATTTCTCACAGCTGGTTGGAGATGACTAGCAGCTCCACATTTTGACCTGTCATATCACACATGGTCGACTCACACAGTGGCCGGTTGCCCTCCTCTCCGAGGCGCCATGTAATCACTGCGTGTGTGTTGGGTAGGTGGAGCAGGTAGCACTTAATAAACTGGCACACCTTGTCCACTAAGCGCTAAATCTGAAAGAACGGCAGGAGGCCATGTTTTGCCCCTGCGTTTCTACGGACGCTTGATACTAACATCACTCAAAAGCTATTGAACTGCCTTCCAAGGAAAACCTCTCGGGATGTTTGTAGCGTGGGCCAAGGAAGGAAATTTACAGTTTTGGTGTGGATCCAAAAACGGTTAAAATGCACAAACTCGTTGGATGTTATTGACTTTCAAAACAGCATTTCCCATTGAAACGAGTTGTATTTGAATTTTGAATAATTTTGAATGAATTTGTGACAGAACATTCCAATTCAATAGAAAAGTAATACAACACTCTTTTAAGTTGCTGATCTCTCAGATTACTTTATCATCGATAGACGTCGCAATCATAATTATTTGTGTGATACTAAAACCACATTATAAGTTTGACTTTATTTACACTGAATGAAATACTTCTGGACCAAAGCCCAAAGTCAGCTGGGATAGGCTTCAGCACACCCGGCCACAATCCTAGTGAGGATAAGTGGTAACATACACAGAATGGATTGATGGATGTTTCTATTCTATTAACAGGGGTTAACCTGTTTTGTACACTGCAAAAATACAAAATCTAACCTAGACTTACGTAGAATCTTATATCAAGCCAAAAAGTCATTTTGATCTTTTTTTGAGAATAATATATATACCATGCAAGAGCATAATAATAAAAAAAGTTTGATGGTATATTTCATGTTTTCAGAGAACTTTTAGCTGTAAAAACTCCTAGTAACCAGTGATACACTGTGGGCATTACTATCACACTATGACATTACTAACACTGATGTACCAATATCAACACACTTCATTCGCATTGATAATTAATAGCGACCTTCCAATTAACTTTGAAAGCATGTTGTATGCCATAAATCCTCAAAAAGTCTTTGATTTTTGTTGTAATGTAGTCCAGGGGGGAACAGTAGTTGACTGGTTAGCACGTCCGCCTCACAGTTCAGAGGTCGTGGGTTCGAATCGGAGTTCTCACGTTCTCCCCGTGCCTCTGTGGATATTCTCCAGGTACACCGGTTTCCTCCCACATTCCAAAAACACGCATGGTAGGTTAGTTGAACACCCGAAATTGTCCCGAGGTATGATTGTGAGTGTGAATGTTTGTTTGTCTCTCTGTGCCCTGCGATTGATATTGAGGAAAAGTAGCTGTTTCAGATGCTGTCCAATTAGATTTGATAAGACTAACAAATCTAATAGACCTAAAATAGGGGCAAAAAAGTGTGTGAACTATCTCTAAATCACTGATGCGTAACGTCATGTGCGTCACGACGCGCCTTTGTGTTCCGTGATCGGTACGGATCAAGCATCGCGGTTCAGGCCGGGCGCGATCCGCAGAATGGTTGGTGAAAAGAAATTGTGGGCATTCGCATGGCCCGACTGAGAAATTCTCATTGAAAAAAATGATCCCTTGCATTTCCTGGTTATTGGGGACACAAATAACAAAAAAACATGTCAATTTTTAAAAAATGCCTAAAATTGTATTTTTCATAAACCTGTGCCAAACGTTATCGCAGGCCAAGCTGACAAAATGCTTTTTTGGTACAAAATATTTTGAGTCATGTGGAATCTTGTTTTTGGAATATTTTTATCGTTTTGAAGTAAGTGAAAGGTGCCTTCACTTCGTTACATAGGTCAAATATATTTTTTTCTAGAATCTGGAATGGCTCTATGTCTGCCTGTTCCCAGATCCTAGGCTGGCTTGGAGGCTGTCTTGATCTTCTCCTCCCTGTAGCTTTCTTTCCTCTCCTGGTTGCTTTGAGAGGAGGTGCTGAAGATGACCTTGCACCAGTAATGTCACCATCACCAGCATCGGTCAGCAGCTCCTCAGTTGGTTTGAGGGTGCCGATTACAGAGACGGGGAAAAAATGGGCTTCAGACTATGCGTAGGCCGACTATTTTTTACATTTTTCATCTCGGCAGATAGGCCGACTGGTCCTTCACATAGGAGGTATACCCATCTCTGATCATTTTAAAGGGGCTTCCCTCAGTGTTTAAGTCTACCAACTTCGACTGCCTGCTGGCTGTGAATTTTCGTTTCTTAATATTAAAAACATTATTTTTAGTATTTAGGGCTGTCAATGAGGCACGGTGGTCGACTGATTAGCACGTCCGCCTCACAGTTCAGAGGTTCGATCCCGGCTCCCTGTGTGGGGTTTGCATGTTACCCCGTGCCTGCGTGGGTTTTCTCCGGGTACTCCGGTTTCCTCCCACATTCCAAAAACATGCCTGATAGGTTGATTGGACACTCTAAATTGCCCCGGAGTATGATTGTGAGAGCGAATGTTTGTTTGTCTCTCTGTGCCCTGTGATTGGCTGGCAACCAGTTCAGGGTTATTATAGCATGTGACAGACAAATGAGCGTATTTGGAGGATTTATATCCACCAAAAGCTTATCAGTATTGATCTCTGCTGCGCTTTGCCTTCTGAAAATGTGTTTCATTATTACAAGTCATATGAAAAAGGAAGCAAAGTATCCCCACAATTGCTAAATGCTGCTGGCAGGCTTAATGCTTTATTAGACACCTGGAGCGTTGCTAACAATATGAAATAAAACAAAGGGCCCACCCCCCTCCCTCAGGCTAATTGATGCCGTGTGGTTCTGGACAGTGGCAGCATTGCGCCTTAATAATTTATGTGGAAAAAGAGTCCCAATGCATCTCACTGGTTTTATTGTTAATAGGTTTTGTCATTTGTTTTTTTTCCTTTTATCACATCTCATCAAAAGAGCTGCAATAACAGCAATGACTCCTACGTGTGTGACTCGAAAAGGCTTTTACTCATTTTCCTTCGTAATGAGAGAATAATTATTTGTTTAGCTTGCTTCTGTTTTCTAAAGACCCAACATGAGAAACAAGACCAAAGCTGTCAGATATTTTACACATACGCTGTTGCTAGGAAATACTAAATCTAGGTGACCCGTAAAATTGTATTTATAAATAAAATTGTGTTGTATTGTATTGTATTATATACAGCATCGAATATGTTGTCTGCTGTAGTTGTCAAAATTTGTCACATTCATTCTCTTGACTTCTTCGGTTTATGACCATGTCTTTATTAAATGTCTGTTGTTAAAACAAAGATAAAAAGATGATAAACTATTACAATCATTCATCCATCCATCCCTCCATTTCCTATAGCACTTATGCTGTTCAGGTTTGACAGGAGCTGGAGCCTATCTCATCTGACTTTGGGTGTCAGGGAGACTACATAAAGTCTCTCGCGACTACATCAAGAGACAGACCATCATCAAACACTCAATTTCACAATGTCACTCTAGTGGAAATTGAACCTGTGCTACCTGGACTCAAGTCATGCGAGTGAGCTGCTACATTATCAGTGACCCACTATTAAAAAGATGCATATTAAAATATTTAAGTGGTTTGAAAAGTAATTCCGCATCACAATTGGGAGGGGGGAGGGTAAAGAACAACCACGCAAGATTCATAAGGTGGAACGCCCCAGAAGTTGTACAATTAGGAATTGGACCAAAATTATAGCAATCACCTCAAAAGTGCACCTAAACGCTTGACTCAAGCATGATGTCACAGGACACAAGGGCTGAGCAATATGGACAAAATATAAATTCTTGATATTCATGGCAAAGCTCAATTACAATACAATAAAGATATTACTATGGGTTCAGCAAAAAATATGTTTTTTTTGGGGGGGAGGAACAAGTTTGTTTTGTGTGTGTGTTAGAGGCTGATATTTTTTCGTGAATCCCGCGGGTCCTGGGAATCAGTCAACTTTACCTTTCATCGCGGGATTAGGATGGTACAGGATAAAAAGTTATCAGGAGCAAATGAAATGAGAGCAGGACAGTCAATGAGGAAGAGCGGGCGACAAACTGTTTGGAAGTGGGAATCATTCTGAACAGGAGCGAGACGGGATGGGAGTCATTTTCACCGGGACAGGACAGGATTGTTTTTTTGTTGTTGTTGTTTTGTTTTTTTTTTGTTACTATGGTCCGAGACAGGATGGTATGGACATTTTTTAAGTGGGAGTGCGGTGGGACGGGAGTGAAAATTCACTCCTGTGTCATCCTCTAGTGTGTGTGCGTGAATGTGTGGGTGTGCGAATTGCAATGTGTGTGTGTGTGTGAGTGTGGGTGGGGTGTGTGTGTGTGTGTTGTCCATGCATGTGTGGCTTGACCATTATGGAGTTTTAGTGCTAAGGCCCACCGCACACTGCACAATGCTTCCGAACCCGACTTGGACCGGATCACTGCAAATGAAAATAATAACAGCTGGCTACTCAAGATCGCACCTAGGCTGACTTCAAGTGTAGACTCCCTGTGCGAGCCTTCGTCAGATGAGTTTGATATGCTGGCTTTAGCTGTCAATCAACGCCAAACTTGAAAGGAGGTCTGTGGTTGGTGAGCCTGAGCTATACATGCAGAATGAATGTTGACTGATTCCATCTTAATTTTCAATAATAATACCTTACATTTTCATCTCGATATTGATAAAACGATATATCGCCGAGCCCTTCAGGAGACCTTTTCCTTCAGCGAAGAACTTATTGTTAAACTTGTTATAGGGACGCAACTCCACTTGGGATTTGTCCATTTGTTGTTTGTTAAAAGTTGTAATGTTTTTACGTGGTTAGTTTATTTTAATGCTTGTTTTTTTAAAATCCCTGTACAGTTGATATAGTTTTTAAGATGTTGGCAGACCGAGGGATGGATTGATTTTATTTAAGGTTAAGTGCAAAAAATTGCATACAACCTTATACCTTGCCTATAATATAAAATCTGAAACATTTCATAGGGCATCAAACTGCTTTTTTTTTTGGCCATTAAGACTAGATTTACCCGCCTTCTCACCTGGAATTTATCCTCTTTGAATTGGAGCAAATCCGGATGGTCAGAACGCAGCAGGAAGGTGCGGCTGCTAGTGTAAGGGTTGGAGTAGGTGATTTTTTTGGAGCTGCCACGACCACTGCTAACTGGGACACATACTTCAAACGCCTGCGCACACACAGATGCAGGCACACGCACACAGAGACAATTTCACATACCAGTTTAAAAGAACAGTCATTGTAAACTATTTCCCTGAGCAGAGACCCAGAAAACCACAATCAGCATGTAAACATACCCTTTTACAACATATTCTCGATTATTGCATTTATTCATGTTCCATCATTACCTATGTTTGTTCCTGGTTTCTGGGATATTCATGAATATTTAAACGTAAATGGTACACATCATTTACAATGCATTCTTACTAGACACATACCAGAGTAAACCTTGTGTAAACCTGAGAGTCAACAACAGACCTTCAGAATCCAAACTGGAAGAAGTATAATGCGCCAACCACTCAGAATGGGACCCAATCAGCTGACGAGGTCAATATGTTTAATTGCTGACAGGGTGAGCGCTTCTATGATGAAAGAAAACAACATGCAGGGTGTCAATTCACCTTGGACAGCACAGGCCTGTGGACATTGAGGCACAGCAGCCACGCGGTGACTAATTGCCTCTGCTCCATGTCGACCGCATTCGCAAACAGGAAGCGAGTGCCTGCCCGCCATGGCTGCACCTTCAGCTGGAGCTCCTGCACTCCTGCGGGGGGCAACATGAAAACACCTCCAGGGTTGACCTGTGGGGAAGGTTTAAAAGAGAAAAAAAGAATACACTGGTTTGCAAGGTGTGTGTTACTTTTCCAAGCCATTGCACAAGACTCAATAGCAAACAAAGAGAAAAGAGGGATTATTTTAGTAATGGTACATGTAATGTATTCCGGTGAAGTCCCACATATTTGTGATTCAGCCTTTGCAAATTCAAATGTTTTTTGGGGGGAATTTTTTTTTGCAAGAACCTTCGCTGAAAAACTAAAAACACCTTTTCTGTTTTTGTGCTCCATCTTACGGTATCTTGATGTCAAGAAAATATGTTGAAGTGAGATGAGGATCTCAGAGGATCTCAGATAACAGTGCAGTAGTGCAAATCTGGACTAAAACTGGTTGAACATTGCATCTTCTAGCTCTGCATAAAAATTTATACTAAATCATTCATCCATTATCCAAACCACTTCTCCTCACGAGGGTCGCGGGCGTACTGAAGCCTATCCCAGCTGTCTTCGGGCAGTAGGCGGGGTACACCCTGAATTGGTTGCCAGCCAATCGCAGGGCACACACAGACAAACAAACATTCGCACTCACAATCACACCTAGGGGCAATTTAGAGTGTCCAATCAACTTACCTTGCATGTTTTTGGAATGTGGGAGGAAACCGGAGTACCCGGAGAAAACCCACGCAGGCACGGGTAGAATATGCAAACACCACACAGGCAGGCCGCGGCCGGATTCGAACTCACGACCTCTGCACTGTGAGGCGGACGAGCTAACCAGTCACCACCGTGGCCCATACTAATTCAGGCAATTTAATTTGATTCAAAGGAATATATTAACAATACAAATGTTATAATGTGCACTTTTAAAAACATAAGCTATTATGGGGTGTTAAAACAAATAAACAAATATTAGGTGAAACGAAGGGCAAAAAAGCATAGAATAAGAATGGTGCATAATCAGCAAGAAAAAAATATAAGAAGAGACAGCAGGATGTGAGAATGAGAATTACAGCATCACAGTCTTTTTTCTTTTCTTAATCTGTTGAGAAAAGCAAAACTATTCTCTGGTGGTGAGCTTCATCCTGTTTTATAAGACTCCTCCAATACGTTCCACAGCGACTCAACCTGCTGAGAGTCACATCAAAGCAGCCACGGTGATGCATATGCTTGAATCTTTTAAAAATACATCTGTCGTTTTTCCAGGCCGTACTCTATTTCATCAAGGAAAAAACGTCCTGTATCAGTAGTGGATGCATGCATGATAATTCAATCACATGAATTTATTTTTAACAATCAATACACATTTATTTGGCCTTGGAGTGAGAAACATTGACTTATCTAGACCAAATGGTATGCATGCAATGATGCACAAAGATTGATTATTCTGTCAGACCACATTCGTAAAGTGCAAGATAACGTTTACCCATCAATCCATTATCCAAACCGCTTATGCCCACGGATGTCCTATAGCCTATCCCAGCTGTCTTCGGCAGTAGGCGGGGTACGCCCTGAACTGGTTGCCAGCCAATCATAGAGATAATGTTTAGTAGTTTTGTTTTGATTTCATTAGGATGGAGCTGCACAATAAAGTAATCTCTGATTAAAGTGCCCTCACTGCACAGTAAATGCGAATCTCTTCATTACTAACACATTGGACCACTTTTGTTTTTGATCAAATATTATTGGATATTAAACAGAATGTTGCCAATGTATTTCATGTTATTGTCGAATGAAAAGCATGTATCTGTATATGTTTTTTTTTTAATCTGAAAAACACGGTCATGATCATTTTATTCTTTTGGACTACACAAAAAGAAAACACAGAATACATTTAATTAGATGTTAAAGCAACACAGGACGTTTTCAACCTTCACAAAATAGGCTCTTAACTCTTCTCATGAAACACTGATTTACAACTAGTTGACTATTACCTTTGTCATGACAGAGGGGGTCTGAATCAATTTTACTGGCGCTAAGCAACTTTGAGGAGGGTGGCAGGAAGCCTGCCACACAAAAAACTACAAATGTCACTTACCCCTTTCCCCATTCGTCACAAAGACAGACGTTGATTCGAATGTCTACACGGAATTACTGGTGTCATGGCAGAAACTTCAAAACAACCAAAGAAACAAAAAGTTTTGTCTGAAAAGACAAAAAAAAAAAAAGAAGGAAAAAGGGAAGCTACCCGGATAAAAGGACATTAAAGGATAAACATTGGCCGGGTTTTCACTTGCTGTCCTGAGCTCAAATACGAGGAGGGATTTCTGACCGACACTGCCTTAGCTCTGTTCCTTCTGGACTATCAAGTAGCTTTCCATGCTCAAAATCAAAATGATAATGCTAATGTTAGCTATTGTAAATGTGTGTGCTAGCAATAAACAGCCATCAACTTGTTACACACACTGACACGGCCAGCCACGCAACAAACTCTAAAGTTCTGTATAAAGAAAAAAACAATGCGATGATTGCAAACTGCAAATATACAGTTTGAGTAATGCCAAGACACACTATCTCTTTGTCACTGTCATATTTGAATTACTAAAAGCCTTTTAGTAATTCAAAAATGACAGCGACAATATCAGACTTGCATAGAGTAATTGTAGTAATAAATGTAAGCTATGTATAATCCTCCCTATAGAATCCTAATAATAGAATTATAACAGTAGAGGAATCAATTCAATGTGAAGAAACGATTGAATAGAAGTACTTTCCCTGAGAGAATGACATGCATATTCGTGCAAATTGTGCAGGGTTGGGACTGAAGCAATGCGGCACCTTCCTGCTGGGATATGTATGCGTGTTTACTGTAAAATTATCCAACATAAAGTTTTATTTATCTGTTTCAAGGCTCTAAACTTATCAGCGCGTCTGTCACTGTTGAGTCAGGTGGGGGGAACGGAAGGTGGTGCAGTGGGGGAATACGGTACAAAATCAAAGTTAAACGTTTATTTTCAACATTGTTATGATATGATTTAACAGAGGTGGGCATTTTACTAACTTTTGCTGGTCCGTCAGTGGCCTTGGTACCCATCTGTCATTCATCAGTCCGTCATTTTTCGTGACGAACCGAATTGTAGTCATCAGTTCGTCCGTCTGTCAGCCAGTTAGTCCGTCAGAAGTCCGTCAGTCTGTCATTCGGTCCGTCGGTCCATCATTCGGTCCGTCCCCCCGCCCCCACCACAAATATCCCTCCATCCATTATCTACACCACTTATCCTCACAAGGGTCGCGGGCGTGCTGGAGTCTATCCCAGCTGTCTTTTAGCAGTAGGCGGGGGCCACCCCAAATTGGTTGCAGGCCAAATGCAGGGAACACAGAGACAAACAAACATCCACACTCACAATCACACCTAGGGGCAATTTAGAGTGTCCAATTAACCTACCGTGCATGTTTTTGGAATGTCGGAGGAAACTGGAGTAGACGGAGAAAACCCACGCAAGCACGGGGAGAACATGCAAACTCCACACAGGAAGGCCGGGGGTGGATTTGAACCGACGACCTCTGCACTGTGAGCCGGACTCGCCGGAGCCATGCCGCCCCCACCACAAATAAATGAGAGCAAAATGAGCGTCTGTCAGTGATGGACATAAACCCACTTCAGTGCTTAGTCCGCCATTTTTAAAAAGTTCCCTGTCATTTGTCAATTGTGAGCAAAACGGGCGTCCGTCATTGGCGGACTGGTCCACCAGTCTGACGGCATGTACATTTCTTGTTTGGACACAAAGTTTCATTACCTCATCGCTATTCATCCTTCACACAGCCACGGCAGATGCAGTACTGCACTGGTGTTACAGTATTTTCAGTATTTTTTCAACAGTATTTGGGCCATGTTTGTTATACTGTACTGTATTTTGTTCATATACCTGAACTTTATAGTGCAGTTTTTGTTTAATACAAATTTTGGGGAAAATATATTTTTTGCATTATACTGCTTGTGTTGTTACGCATGTATTTTAATAACATGCTTGCACATTCATACAGGACATGTACCGTAGTCGTTTCCCACATAAGCAAATTCTGTTATAAGGAAAGCTTGAACAATGCAAATATGATTCCTTACTAGAGAATACTTACTGTACAACATTGTAAGTCGTATTTCATCGTATACTGTTTTTAGTTTTCAAAGCTTGTTGGAACTATTCCATCTTAGTGTTTTATTTACAAACATACACATTTATTTGCTATTTTCTTAAGGAAATGGGAATCCAATAGCTCAAAAACATGACATGCTAGAGATCACTTTTGGATTCCACACCGCAAAATTTTTCAAAAAAACTGCTGTCAGACCTAACTCAAAAAAAATGGTGTTCCTCAGTTTTATCAATCCATCCATTTTCCATTGTGCTTGTCCTGATTAGGTGTGTGAGCTCGAGCCTATGCCTCTGCCATGGGTGAGAGG
The DNA here is from genome assembly GCF_054856515.1 of Filicampus tigris. Lineage (NCBI taxonomy): Eukaryota > Metazoa > Chordata > Actinopteri > Syngnathiformes > Syngnathidae > Filicampus > Filicampus tigris. Next base: position 6,656,690 of record NC_141217.1, read on the forward strand.
CAAGACTACATCCTGGTACTACGTACTGGAACATTGTCAGGGCAGATATAGACAAACAATAATTCATTGAAACTAACATGCATGATTTTTTTAATGTGGGAAGAAGTGGGAGCGCCCAGAGTAAACCTATTAGCAAGCACGGCAAGAACATGCAAAATTAACACGAGAGAGCCTGAGCCAAGATTCCACTGAGGACCTCTCAACGTGACATGTACTTTACCACCATGTTTGGAAACATTGGATTTTGCAAGAATGTCAGTGCGGTCAGGAAATATTTGATGAAATCCCACAAAGCTCAGGCTTTGCGGAGTAAATCCAGACAATGTGTTGTGTGCAATAGAAAGATACAAGATGGGAAGATCGGGTCCAGTAATCTGCTCAACTTCTTCTAGCACCCGGAAATGCCACAATCTGCTACATTTTTACATAATTAGACTAAAACATGTTTGATGAGAAGAAACCCAAGAAAAAGACAAGCCCAACACAGGCAGCGTGATAATGCTGCATCTATTAATGAGCAGCTGCCGTCAAAAAGTGCGGCAATGCATGCCAGTTTTTCACTGTGCTTCATGGTTCGCATTTTCCATCTGCCTCAAAAATATTTTCTAGAGGGACCACCCGCTTAGGTACGCAGTCTACTGAACGACACCCAGGCTTTTTGCAAACTAACACAAGCACAAGACCCTAAACACTCCAAGGCAATGCTACCACTACCTAATGATACCCTAGAGTCACTCCAAAAACCTACGGGAGTGGACTTAGGTCGGATTGGAAGAACAATGTCCAAGATGGTGGTGAAGCAATTTTGACCAGTGAAAAACGACAGCACCGGATGACAGATGCTCAAGTCATTCGAGGATTTTCAACCGGGTGGCGCAACCGTGCATCTGGGCATTTGGATGCCTTTCTTGGCAAGATGCAGACTTTGCACTTGGACCAGTGTTGAGACACATATACAGACGCTTAACTAGAGAAGCAGTCACTCTAGTTGAATAATGGCTTAAAAATCAGCTTTGAAATTTTTTTCTAAAAGGGAATACATTATTTTTGTTGGCTGTTGGTCTGATTTTGTTTGTTTAAGACCTTGGTAATAATTACTGGGAATCCCTAAGTCAGGGGTGTCAAACTTATTTTTAATGCTGCCCACGGGCCACATCGTACTTATGTTTTCCTTCAGAGGGCCGTTATGACTGTGAAGCCCCCCAAAATGTATATTTGTCTCATATTAAACATATATAACAAATTGATGGATAACTTGTTTTGAAATCGGAGGCCAGTAAAAACAGTTTGTTCAGACATTGTTACATTTCATTTAAAAGGGGGATTGGTAACAAAAATGCTTGTGATAGCTCAACATTTGAAAAAGGGATGATCATTTGCAACTTTGGTATTTTAGGAAGAAACATCGATGCAAATAATTTGCTTTTGCGGGCCACATAAAATCATATGGCCTTGAATTTGACAGAGCCGTGAGGGCTATAAAAATAAAACCATATTGACTTCCATGATTCCTTATTATTTTCTTCTTATTGTACACTGTAATTGCTTATGTATGTTGGTGAGTGATTTAGAGCTACCTGGTTCTAAGATGTTTTAATACAGCAAAGGGGTTTTGTTGTGGTAGACTGAACGGAAGTAGCCATAAAACTCATAATTAATCTTGCTTTGTAATCACAAAAATCTATTGAATATATCTGGCAAATATGAGGTGTTCTAGGTAACTGAAGTCAACACTGAACTTTGATAATTTTTTTATTCAGTTTTCCTGCTATGTGAGTGCTAGCTAGATTGAAATGACTGCGCGGAGGCTCTAAGCAAGCATAACAGGCAGAGAAGCCAATGTGCTGAACATAATAAACTGGGACCAGAATCAAATGAGAGTGATACTGTAACATTCTAGGCACTAAATTTACAACTGGCGCTGTACCTCAATCTCCTGGGGATGTGATGAGAAACACTTGACCTTGCGAGCAGCCTGCCTCCCCCTCAGCACCAGTGATTGACAACTCCGTTGGCCAGTGATACAGCTGACATCCACCCGCTCCATGAAATGCACGTAAACCTGCCAGATCTGCGAAGGGGCAGCCATCCACTTATCACTATGGAGAGAAAAAAAAAATCATCAGGAACAAACACAGCCAAATAAAGCATCCGCACCACCCCCACTCCTCGGAGACATCAAGAGGTCAAAGATGAGGGAGGCTGATCTATGGGTGCACTTGCATTTTAATGATCAGCCAATACTGCCACCACCATCGCCATCTTCATCATTATCATCGTCATCATCTTCCTCCCACTGCCGAGGCAAAGGGAATTCTAGTCTCAGCGGCTTGAGATGAGACTGAGAGCTGTGCGTGGGAGGTGATGGAGTCACATACTCAGCACTGATCCGTGACTACAGCACTTAAAGAGCATTCAGAGTCATTTGGAAGATGCTTTAAGTCATTCGGGAATTCTGACGCTGAGCAAGGGTGTCCCTTTTGTCCGAAAATTTCCACTGTGCAACTTCCACATGAAACACACGGCATGAGATGCTTATTTATTGTGCAGATGTTTCCTTAGTAAAAGCAGCCATAGCAGGAATTTTAAGTAAGTCCCTATACTGTATGTGATTACTTACGATACACAACATTTGATCACCTCCAAATAAATTAAACTAGAAAATAACTCAAAATTGACAACCACCACTAATTCCGATGTATCCTATTGTTGTTCAACAAAATAATCACGATCCAATAGGTCGACTGAAATGACATTTTTGAATGGTGTTGAATCTTTAACAAAATGAACGAAAGAGATTAAATAGTTTTTGCTCATGATTAAATCCAAGGTACTATTTAAAACACATTTCAAAGCCAAAATACAAAAAAAGGTCTGACTGTTAAGTTTCCTGTTTTCTCACTTTGTTACCTTGATTTAACCCCTTAATTGTATGGTGTCTTTGTGGGCGCTGAAGGGCATGTTTAAATAAAATGTATTATTATATTTTCAAGCAGAAGTCAACCCAAACATATTTTTTTCTAGAATATGTTATATGCAGGCCCACTACATGAAATATGGAACTCTGATTAATTTTGCATTTGTGGAATATAAGTTAAGCAGCAAGATGCACCCACTTTTAGCCATCGCAGTGGCTGTCGACTGAAGATGACATCAAAGTTGCTCAGGGCTCAGATAACGACCAATTACGGCTCACCTGTTTTCTGAAGCTGAGCCATGATTGGTCATTATCTGAGCCCTGAGCAACTGTGATGTCATCTTCAGTCGACAGAAGTGACAAAATGGCCACCCCTGAGCTAGCTAAAAACGGGTAGATTTCTCATATTCTACAAACGCAATATTAATCAGAATGCCGTGTTTAGACTAGTGGGCCTGCATAGAACATATTCTGGAAAAAAAACATGTGTTGGTTGACTAAATCTTGAAACACCAAATACATGTGTGACCACTGCTCAAAAGTCATCAATGATGTATAAATAAGCAACTATACATTCTCTCTAAAACAATACTACTTGCTAACATGCTATGCCAGACCACAATTGCAAACATGTTAAAATATTACCCCTCTGACAGCAGAAAAACACAATTGAACATTGTTGTCTTTATAAAATCTGCTTTTACAGTACATAAAACTCTTCACACTCAACTACATTTACGTCACACCATTACACTTAGATCATTTAAATTCATTTTCCCTTATTCATCTACAGGCAATACTCCTTCAGATACAATCAGCATTTGAATGAATAATCTTTTCTACATTATGCAGCTGTGCCTAATGTTGTGGCCACTGCAAGTATACTTACGTGAAAACCATCACAAAGAACATTTTGATGTTGGGACTCGGACTTCCAGGTACCTTCAAGTACACATCCTGAGGCTCTCCTGGCACCTAGAGACAGAGTAAAACTAATAAATGGGTAAAAGTAAGGGACAAGCACGTTAAAAACATTCAACTGAGTAGAGACTCGAGCCTTCTTTGCGCTTCAAAAAAGGTACTCAACTCATTCCAAAGAATGCTGGAATAGCACTCTGCCTTTAAACAAAGGATGGTGCTGAAGCTATCACTTCAGTAATTAATCCCCTGCTTACATTAACATGGGCTCAGACATTTATATAATGTGTAAAGGAAGTCATTCTCTCACCAGCATTCGTGTCTGACAGATGATGTTTGGGTCACTGCAGCGTACAGAAATGTGAGTCTCGGCATCTGTGCCTCCAACTGCTTCAAACATTCAAAAAGAAAGATCATTTTAAAACAGCACATTAGTGCACAAGTGGAGAATCAGAATCACTTTTATTGACCAAGTATATTAAAACACACAAGGGATTTGACTCCTGTAGTTGGAGCCACTTCAGTTTTGTCACAAAAAAAGAGGACCTCAACATAAGAATACAAAGTATATAAAGCAGCCATGGGCTTGGAGCGGCATTGCGTCTGTAGCTGTTTCTCACAGCATTGCTGGCTGATCTCAAAGAAAAATCTAACGCATGATGTATTGACTCAAATAATTACACGCTCCCCTCCATAATCATTGGCACCTCTTGTTGAAATGTGTTCTTTAGCTTTTTTTCCCCTCTCTAAATAATATAGGACCAATTTAAAAAAAAAAAGAGAGAGAAAAATCAAACCTTTGATTAAATGTCATTTTTTTTCAAGGGTTATTTTCACCTCTGACGTTAATACTTTGTGCAAATCCCTTCTGCCAACAAAACGACACCGAATTTTCTCATACTGTTTCACAAGATGGTAGAATACAGGAAGAGGGATTTTCGAACATTCCTCTTTGAACAATATCTTCCACAATTTTCAGTATGAGAGTCGACGTCTGCATAATAAAATAACATTTATTTTAAGGCGTTTAACACATTTTAACCAGGGCTGCCAATAATTATGGAGGACAATATACATTTCCTGTGCAATACTGTTCTTAATCTATTGACTAAATCACACTGCGCTGTAAGACTAGTGCCTGTACAATGAATTACATAATTGTTTACAATTGTGTTGCATGAAAATTACATACTGCTGTTTCCTTGCTTGTTTGGAGTGTGATGTAATGTAAATTTGAGTGAAAGATTGTCAAAGTGCAGCCGTGAAGTTAAAATAGACGACAGGGAATGTTAATTTAAAGGGCATTCATTAATATTGAATGAAATGATGATAGAATAAATATGCAAATGTGAAATGTTCACCCAACATAAGTCCAGATAAACATTCTGAAGACTGTTGCAAATGTGAATTTGTCAATTTAATTACAAATAAAACCAGTCATATGTTTAACTGCCTTGCAGTGAGGTGTGCAGTATTCATTTTGAATACTGAGTCAAGTTACTAAATATGTTTCCTTTTCTAATAAAGGGGCTTCATAAAATGCACTGACTTGAAAATTGCTCGAACAAACAGTAATACATTGGGAAGTGTGCAGTAGTAATCTGTGCTACCAGAGAGTGTGTGCCAGGGTGGCAAGCGGATGGCCTTCTTGAGGAAACTCAGTTCTGGGTGGTAAAGTCGGAATGTTTGGTCGACAATGTGAGGCGACGGCTCCACAAGCACCTGGCAGATGGCTATTGGGTCACCATTTTCTGCTTTGAATGAAACCTGGAGATAGAAGTCAAGGAAGTTAGCTCGGATACAGGATTTTTTTTTTTTCAGTTTAGTTGATTTCATTTCAATGCGTCTGTGCTATTTACAGTATTAGACAACCAACACATTTGTTTGAGAAACCAGGTATCCATCATCATAAAATACTTTGATCTCGACTCTATATCTGTGAACTCTGGACATTTTACTATTTTAAATAGGACATAGAAAATACCTTTTGGTACTTACTAATGCTATTAATATAGGTCAGTTGTGGCTAAAAATAAACACAACTCTGCTACAGCTATGTTTACACTGAACTTAAGATATGAAACAACCTCCAAGAGAAACTCGATTCGTACGTTAACAAATAGAAAAGTGTCAACGCCAGGCAGTGGCAACATAGGAGTAAAGAATAATAACAAAATGAAAAATAACAAAATAAAATTAATTGGAAAAATTAATAAAAGTTGGCCTGGATTGACTAGCTACTATCTGCAATAAGGTGAAATCAAACCAAACACTTTTTTTTCCCAAGAATATGTTCCCAGCAGGCCCCCTAGTTGAAACACGGCATTCTGATTAATATATTGTTTGTGGAATATGAGTTTTTAGCCATCTCAGGGGGCGGCCATTTTGTCACTTCTGTCGACTGAAAATGGCATCACAACTGCTCAGGGCTCAGGTAACGACCAATCACGGCTCAGCTTCAGAAAACAGGTCAGCCCTGATTGGCTAAAAAACGGGTGGATTAACTCTCATTCCACAAACGCAATATTTATCAGAATGCCTTGTTTGAACTAATGAACTTGCATTGAACATATTCTTGAAAAAAATATGTCTGGGTTGACTTCCACTTTAATGATACACTCTAATGTCCGCCAAGAATTTTTACATTTGAAGTTCAAGTTTTACATTTTTAATGTTTGTCAATGGGTTATATTTACTTTTCAATGTGTTTATTTTTGTTGCTTTAGCTAACACGGGTATGTACTGTATATGTCACTGATCGGTGTATTTTGGTTATGTCAGGCTTGCATATGGATACAGAGCTATATCCAATGTGCACGTTTGTGTAGCATCGCATATATTTGATTCATATCCGATTTTGATCCACATTTGGAAGAAGCCTGATTCCAACTCTGAGTTGTTGTTTTTTTTTTGTAATTCTTATACTGCCGTGAAGCAGATTCAAATTATGTCACTTATGAAGAATAAAATCTGAATAGTTACACTTTAACCATGTTGTGTAAATTCAGCCTTTGTTGCTGTGTGCGTCATAATTTATCTCTTTATTCACCCACATACTTTTTGACACAATTGCATTATGTACACTTAAAATATATTGTGCTGGTATTAGGGAGGCCCTTTATTTCTGCCGGATGACAGATTTAAACCAAAGTATGACATTCCATATTTTTCATATTGATTCTCAAATTGACAGAAATTGATTCACCGGCAAACAACAGCTGTGTAAATGACTGATGTATGAGAATTGCAGGCCTGTGCTGTTCATACGTAGCTATAGTGACTGACAGTGGGACCAAAGCTGGCATCCTGACAGTCTGTCAATTTGAACAGGACGCATATTTGACTCAGACACTGACCTTGTTCACCGCGACATGATTCACGTTTGTTTTTCTTTGCATGGTGGAGCAGTTCTGACACTGAGACGCAAATGGCAAAGCAACCATTGGAAGTTGGCTACTTATTTCATGAAATGGGACAGTGAGTGTGTGAAGTGTACTTAACACAAATAACATGGTTATTATGACTACATGTCCACTTTCTATATTGCTTTTGTGGTTCTGTGTCATGGGTGAGCTGGAGTCTATGCTAGCTGAGAAGCCACGAGAAGCGATGTACACCTTGAACTGGGCTCCAGTCAATCACAGGGCACATTACAGACAAACAAAATGGTTGCCGATTAACACATCAGGTGAACGTTGGCTCTTTTTAAGCTTCTGGGCATTCTAGTGTTAATTAAGCGTTTAAAGTCCCATGAAACAGGCTTAAATTTATTCCAGTGCGTAAGAGAGCACGATAAACTACAACTTCCAATGCAATCACATGTAGCAGAAATAATTTTTGCTGACAGCAGCGATATGATGCGGGTGCACAGTAAATTACATCACTAGAAGATAAAAAAAAAAAAACATGGTCTTATCTCAAGTTCATCCAATAGAAATGTACTATATTGACATTGTTTCTCCCTACCCTCAACTTCTTACGTATTATTAACAGTGTGTGAAATGGGAAAGTAACTTCAGCCATATTTAGCGTGCATGCTTCATTTAACTAGATTAGCCAGACGTGTCAAACTGTCCTCCTTTTAGAGGCACTTTAACGCTTAAGCCTGACATTTCCAGTTGGAGATAAAAAAAAAAAAATGTAAAAAGTTCAGTCAGATAAACAAGATAAATGTGATTTCTAGCGTATCATTTTGCTCGACACCCTCACTTGTCTTGTTTGTGTAACTTTTGTAATAGTTGGCACTTCAAAGCAGTAGGAGCGGCGGCGGAGAGGAGAGGAGGACGGAGGCTACACACTGTAAGAAGTTCCGTCTTAGAATTCTTGCAGCTGAGAATAAAATCAGATAGAAGGTAAACAAGCGAGGAAATCTTGAGCACAAAACACACACGCTTTACCTTGATGGTTTTGGCAGCAACTATATTGGACAGAATCTTCTTAGCCACATTAGAACTTTTGCTTGGAGGTACAAAGCTTGGCCCCTGTGCGGATATGATAAGACACAGAATGCTTATCAAAATTGATCATCTGTCAAGCCCAGATGAGCATGTGTGTATCGGATATCTTGTATTTTGCACCTCAAGCCAGAAAAAAAGCAAACTATCACAAACAACATATGAGAACATGAGGATTTAATAGGACAGTTTGTCCTTTTGGCATCAACTATTGAGTGTCAGTACATGTTTACTTGCTAAAGCCAGCTACGACATCAGCAATGGTTAAAATTTATTTTGGTGTAATGACATATGAGTGAATTTCAGTTACTCTCCCCTTCTCCCACTGGTTCTCACATCAAAAAGCCCAAAGGGCAAAATCAAATTAGGTAAATTATGAAGTACGCGTGCACGTCTCATTACAAAAGCTGCACTAGAAAAACTGCCGAGAAAACATTAATGATCAGTTTCGGTTCAACTCTCACATGGGTATTCATTTAATGCTATAAAATTTGATCATTTGATGTCAAACAAGCTCGGTTTCCTTAAAAAATGTTATTTGATGACACAGACACTGTTTGAAGTAAGATTGCGTGTAAAAAATAAGATAACCGGTGTTAATAGCAATAATAAAATAAAATTTAAAAAAAACAACATTCAAACTTAACTTTGACAAGTTATGACACATGCAATATGACTGCTTTGACCAAGAAATACAATTACATGTAAATAATGATTTCGGACATGTTTTACAAGAATGATGTCAAAACTCTAAATCAGGAAACATTTGCTCTCAACTTTACCTGAATAGTCATGTTGTGGTCACACAGGAAGCTCTGGTACTTGAGTGGAATATGAACACTCTCCTTAGGTCGGAGATAAACCTTTGGCCCCGGAGCTCCTTCCTCCAAGTGGAACATGTCCTCCTCCAGCGAAGTAGGTGTTTTAGTAAGTTCCTTAAAGTACTGCCACTCTTTTGTGTTGGTGATGACACTGGATGGAGAGAATATCAAACACAAGTGACATCAAAACATGCTTTATTGTTTCATTGGAGAATCAAATGCTAGAATTGTCAAACCATCCATAAAATAGATACCATAGCAAATACAGTGTCCGGTGAACAATATTTCCCATTATACAGTGGAACATCAGACATCATCATCATCATCATCATCATCATCATACAGTGTAGTTAACAGACCTGGAATCAATGGACCCCAATGAGACAATGTTTTTTTTTTTTTTTGAAATTTCTAACCAAAAATAAACGAAGACATCACAGGTACATTATTCATTCATAGCCATTGCTCAGTACTTTGTTGATGTACCTTTGGCGGTAATTACAGCCTCCATCAAAGATGTTTGATCGGTTTCAAGTCTGGCTTCTAGCTGGGCCACTCAGAACATTCACAGAGTTGTCCTGAAGCCACTCCTGCGTTGTTTTGGCTGCGCACTTAGCATCATTGTCCTGTTGGAAGGTAACCCTTCGCCTCTATCTGAGGTCCTGAGAATTTTGGAGCAGGTTTTCATCCAGGATGTCTCTATAGATTGCTACATTCATCTTTCCCTCAATCCTGATTAGATTCCCAGTTCCAACCACTGATATTATCTTATATTTTCAACTGTATTCATTTTTTGTGGAGAAATCAGTAAATAATTACTCTCAAACTGACCCTTTCTTGTTAGCAATATAGCCAAGCCCCCCTGCCACTTTCAATGTCTTGGTGAGAGTCAGTGGAGGAACCAGACACAATTTTTCCATTCAAAATCATTGTACATAGAAGTTCATCTCAACCTACTCGGCTTTAGGCTTCTTTTATACTCCCGCGCCAGTGTGGGCGACAACTGCCGCATTGCATCATGTGACCGAAGCATTGCGCTGTGAGACACGTTGGCGACAGGTCTGCAACACATGCCGCGCACACAGCAGAAATTGTTGCTGCGTATACGACGACGCGCGCATTCTCTCTCGCGATCGGTCCGTTATGTCACATGTTGCGATGAGTAAAAAATGCCATGTGAAATGATGCAATGAGAGGCTTAATAATGGATTATAGCCTAAGCGCTGGGCCCAGACATTAATGACCAGTTAAACCCGTGTCTGTGGTCCCAAATTTGAACGATCGAATTCTCCAAAATAAATGTCAATCTCAAATCATGAACCAGAACTCAAATGAATAATATGCACGGTTACACAAACTCAAAGCACAAGCGAACATGACTGCCCACTGATGATTGTGAATATGTTATATATACAATGTGCTCAGCTCACAAGATGCTTATTATTACTATATACTACACTGCTATATCATGGTTTAAGTGTTAAAAGTTACAATATAATAGAACAACGCTCTTAAGAGTTATGGTTTCAGTGTGAAATGCTTTGAAAAGGTGTGGTTTCAATATGATAACACAGTATTTCTTGGCATTTGACCCTGTAATACAATAAGAGCTATAAGAATGGATGGTGTACTTGCATGACAAGAATTATGGTTTCAGTGTTCATTGCTAGGTGGTGGCTCGGTTTCAGGTTTGCTTATTACAGCAAGTTTGCTTTGCTTAAATATAATAATGAAACTGCTTTTCTTAAACTCATGTTTTAAATAGAAGTGATGTGCCCATGTAGGATATGAATCTCACCATGTTTTGCATGTGATAGGATTAAAGTATTAGACACATTGTTGCATGTAAGAATTATACCAATAATGTGAGTACCGTAGTTATTTCACATTTTTAATGTTACAGAATTATTATGCCTGTGCTTTGGCGTTGTGTAATGTAACATAAGCATACCGTTCAGCCTGTTGTTGCCTCTATTCTATTTTTGTTTTAAATTGTTTGTCATTTAAATTTTAAATGACATGTCTGTTCTTGGTGTTGGATTTTATCAAATATATTTCCCCCAAAAATGCGACTTATACTCCAGTGCGACTTATATATGTTTTTTCCTCCTTTATTATGCATTTTATGGCTGGTGCGAGGTCCCTGATAGTGTAGTGGTACACACGCCTGAGTTGTGTGCGGGCAGCGTGGGATCGATTCCCACTCAGTGACAGTGTCTATGTGTGCCCTGCGACTGGCTGGCGACCAGTTCAGGGTGTAGTCTGCCTCCGCCCATTGACGGCTGGGATAGGCTCCAGCAACTCCCCGCGACCTTATATAGGATAAGCGGTTTGGAAGATGACATGACATGGCTGGTGCGACTAGTACTCCGGAGCGACTTATAGTCCGCAAAATACAGTACTTAAAGCGGAAGTCTACCCTACCATAATTTTTTTCAAGAATATGTTCCCAGCAGGCCAAACATCTTCATTTCATATGCCTAGATGAGACTTTAAGATATTTTTGGATGACTGTGCCTTCGCTGGGTTTGGAATGAAAATGTTATGCCTTTGGGTCTGATAGATTCTCAGTCCAAAGGTAGGATGAAAAGAACAGAAAAAAAAGTCTATGGGTAGATAAAATACAAAAAGAAGCTAATGAGAGTCACACTGAGTGTGGAAGAACGTTTTAGTTTGCCAACAGCCATGGCCTATGCTCTTAAGATGAAGTGCTCGGAAAAATACCAGGATCATGGACGTGGTGGCCAAAGTGTCCTCCATGTTCAAGAGGAGCCTCTCTGCGTTTAACGCTTCAAACATCAAAGCATTTGTTAGACTACCACAGCTCCAAGTACTGTTCTGGCACAGAATTTCAGGTTGAGGGTCAGACATTTTTTCCATTTACTGATGGATGGATGGATGTACGTCTATAGCACAGAGATGTTCAAACACCGTTTGATCCTCCCAACTATTATAGAACTTTTGACTATTTTAAAACTCCTTTTCCATTTGTTTCTCAGAAACAACAATACTGTTCCTGGGTTCATTAGGCCCGTGGCTTGTTTAATTGTCCAAAAGTGCAAGAAGCAAAATATTCCTATAAACATTGTTTGTATATCATTATTCACTCCAACATAAAATAATTTCCATCAATATTTAGTGCTCTCACAGATCATGGTTTAAAGTGGATAATTCATTTGTCTATTATTTAATAAAACCTTTTCTTAAGAACAAATGTGTGAAGTGAACCAATTTCGTTGTATATGTTGATTACCTTAAGGCAAGCAGAAGCTTCACACTGAAAAACTACTCTTAACTATCGTTACTTATTTATTTGTTTCCTTTAAAATAGCTCAATGGTTTCACATCATAACAGAATTGTAAAATTATCGGACACCTCTTAAATAATTGTCTGTTTCTCAGTTTATTGTGTGCACTAATTACTGTATTTGCAGTTCTTGTTTTTTTCAAGAATGACATGGTATGGGTTAAGTCCGTTCTCGACGCCGTTTGGCTATATCGGACCGACTAGGACCACATGGGTCGTTGAAATATGCAGATGGAAACTCGATGGCGGTCAGGCGATGCCCAGCTCTGGTATTATGTATGCATGATGTGTATAAAAATGTATGAAACTATTTGCTGGACTTTGCTGCAAAAAAAATGTCCCCCCCCCCCAAAATTGTCAATGGTGGTAACTCCAAAATGTCTAACTTTCCATCAGAAAATAATAATAAAGAAACTTCAAGGAGCAATAGCTTATAAGAAGACAGATGCAAAGACGGATGACTCTCAATTAGACTGGGTAAACCTGATGCTAGGGCTAATGCCATAATGAATCATCAATGGCACTCTCCAACCTTTGTTGATTAACGTGATGTATGTTAATCCAAACCTCGGGCATGAGCTGAATCCCTAACCGGTGATTTAGTGTGTGCAGATTAACAACAATGGAAAAGAAATAAACACAGCAAGATACCAAGCACGTTTGATTCAGGTATTTTGGGCTATAATGGCTGCTATACATGTACTGTATTAAACTGTACTTGGCAGCATTATTCTTGCACTGCCCTCATCCTGAACTGGGTGTGATTGTCATTTGAGCTAAACTGCTCTTTGTTTGGAAACAACATTTAGCGATCTGCTTGATGTACTCTGCGCAAAAAACCTTGTGATTAAATGCAAGTGTGAAGCCCATTAGTCGTTTGAATTTGAAAATAACAAAAAGTGGAAGTCAGCCTTGTAAAGTAACGGAATACAAATATTTTGTTACTGTTCTTAGAGTAAGTATTATATTCATTGCTGTCCTGTGAAAAACACTTATCTCCAATTTTGGACATTTTTTTAATTTTCACTTCAATGCGACATTTGTAACACGGAAACATGATTCAGGTAAAAACAAGAAAATGAAAAAAAATGGAGATAAGTGTTTTTCACATGACAGCGACGAATTATACACATATCTGTACTTTACTTTATTATTTATATTTCTGGCAACACTCACTTATACTCCACCATATTTCCCACGTAGAATGTTTACTTTTATTCTGATGAATGTCCTCTGACCATCTCTGTTACTAAAGTTGTTAAGTAAGTCAAAAGTCAAATATTTAACATAATGTCTGAACCGTGTAGCATAACGTGTAAGACTGGTGGTACTACTTGGTACTGTTTAAAAGGGAGCTAAATGTATGTGAATGGGGCTTGGGATGTTTTCTAACTATCTTGAGTTACTGCCGTCCCTGAAGAGGCCAGTCAGTTCAACTTTTGGGACACTACCCTGCCTTGTTCATCTCTCACTGCAGTAGGACAAGTTTGAGAGTGAGCAGTAACGGAGTGTATTCTAAAGTGCTGTGTGTGCATTTAAGTCAGAATTTGCTACGACACACCACTACAGAGTAGTGGTTATCTGTTTGTTTATCAGAAGTTCTTGTGCACATTTATTGTATTGTGTAAACACCATTTCTTAATGTGTGATAACATGTCATAGTCTTGTTTATTAGCAATACAAAACCACAATTTTGAGGGAAATTTTGTTGGGCGGGTGTATTATACAGAGGGCTTAATAGGAAACGGGAAAAGGTTCACGGTGTTTAGATGTTTACCAGTCCCTAGGCAGTACCTAGGGGTTGCAAAAAAACAAACGAACAAAAAAAAAAAGAATCACTTGTTTTCAATCTGACATCCTGCAGTGTTTCTGAAGTCCACAATCAGCTAGTACTGTATAGTTATAGGCGATGGGCCAACCATAGCAGACCATAATTTTCACATTGTACAGTAAACGAGTAAGGGCTATTGCAGCCAATTGTATTTTTCATTGACAAATTGATGGAATTTAAAATGGAAGCCTCTGTTGCTGACTCACATAACATCATCGGCAGCAGATAATGACCAACAAGACTACCGAGGTGAACTCTGCGGAGGCAATAATGAGTATAAATACTAATACTACTAATAACATTAAATACCCATACAGGAATTGTTTTTGTACATTGGAGTGAAAGACTCTTCTTACTCTAAACTGCAAAATAATACATAATAATAGTAAGAGTAAGACATTTTGGAGCTGGCCCTCACCATAATTCACCGTAAGGCAACCCCAGTTTATACTGTTGCCACATCAACACAACGGCATCCCGAAATCATTTCAATCACTTACTCAAGAAACTAAAATAACAAGCAAAAAACCCTCCAAAAACAAATGTCCCCACCCCCCACCCCCCTTGAATATGTTTACATGATGGTAAGTTATTTTTGTTTTCTCTGGTAATGAAATGGCATTTACAAAGTAAGTTGAAAGTTTTGATTTATTATTATTTCATCATTACTGAAAAACACTTACAAACAAATATGTTTCAGGGTTCTGTTTTGTTTTTTTGCAGCATGTTTATCTTTTGAATTTGTATGATTCTGACAGATATTTTCATGCAGCTCAAGTTTTCTAAAATTTAAGTAGATTTAGTTTAAGAATATTATTGTATCCTATCAGTTTCAATTGAAATTATGTTCAAAAACATTTTGTTTTAGTCTATAAAATACGTGTTTATCCCCTTTGGCCTGTGACCTCAAGTGTGCTTTAGCCTTCTTGTGCGATTTAGTTTGACATCCCTTGAATTAAAATATTTTTTTGCCTTCTCTCAATCATGTATGATTATGCTGTTTTAAGACCTCAGTCATATTTCGTTTTCTCAGTGCAGCTACAGTAAATTCAGTCTGTTGCCAAACTCTACTCTTGGATAGAAAAAAAAAGGTTTAAGTTTCAGTTTTTCACAATGGAAAGGGTGTGTGAACATTGTTAACAACTTGGAAAATAAAGTATTTCCATCCCTTCTTCACCACCTTTGGGAACACATCCACAAAGTGTGAAAAATGTTTTCATTTCAGGTCGAAGCTTGTTACACTGTCAGCGTAGTTAACACTCAAACACATACTGCATGGGAACACATGCTCACAGTCGGCGTGCTGGATTTGAGACACAAAGTCGGCAAAAAAAACACAAACGTGAATAATGGAACCTCACCTGAGCTCAGGATCATTGCTGTGGATGGTGATTGTCTGAGGTGAGTTGAAAGGGTTTTTGAGGACAAATTCCATGTACTCAGCAGAGCCGAGGCTGGCAAAGAGTTGATGCGGGGTGGTGATGGCATGGCAAAGCATGTTGTTGATGCCCTCCGCCTTGTTGATATCTTCAAAGAAGGAGTTCTGGGCAGGTTGTTTGCTCAAAGGAACTTCTTTTGTCCCATCCTAAAGCCAAACAATGATTAAAAAAGTTGAACAAAATTAAAATGGTCAATATAAATTATCATTCTATATAATAGTATTACAGTACCTGCCAATTCAATATCCAAATATTCTGTAAGTATAAAAGGGTAAGATTCATTGTTTGAAAAAAAAAAGCCTCTTCTCAATTTTTCTCTACACTGTTTGGGTGGTCTGTAGATTGCTTATAGCAAGAAATTTACCTTACAGGCAATTTTGTGCTGTCCGTCTGCAGCGTGGGTTCCCTTCCGTCATGCGTCATTAAAAATAGTACCTGTCTATCGGCCGGTCCGCCTCTTATTTTAAATGGGCGTCCGTCGGCGAGTCCGACAAAATTTTCACTAGCACCGCCCCCCAACCCCCGCTGGACGAGGTTTGAAGAGAAATAGTGACTCACTGTGCTTTGGAAGCCTCTCCACAGCCTGGTGCCTCACTCAAATTTGTCCCCCAAGCAACAAAAACTCACTATTTTCATCCCTACGGCCATCCAAGGCTTGCCTCACCGCGAAAAATGGACTAACGTTTTCTGTCTATGTTTAATCTGTATATTTTAAAATTTTTCCCGTCGCTTGTCAACCGTCAACAAAACGGGCGTCCGTCAGTGACGGATAAACGGACCGGTCCGTCGGATAGACAGAACGCCCAGATCTGGTAAATAATGTAGCAGATAATGGTGGATTGTAATGCATTGTATATTGGTGTGCTAAATCTGGAATCAATGCTAACATTTTTTTTTTACAAACCTTTGTTTACTGCCAAAAAGGTATCATGAAATGAACTTGATATTATTCGACTATAGTTAGAAAAATAAATACAGAAAATACAATAAACAATGTCGATGCACTGCTGTACTCGAGCTGCACTACTGTACCAGAATTTTTTGGGTTAAACGCTCACTAAACAGTGAAAGGTGTTTAGAAAAGTGCTTTGAATGCCAATGATATTTCTTAGGCATGGAAAATGAGACAGAACGTGCTAAAGAAATTATGCCAGTAGAAAGTTATTAATATTTTACAGGGAATGGGCTGCAAGGGCTGTGTGAAATAAAACCACCAGTCGTAACATAGGAAGCGTAATGTACAAAATGAGAGTGACACAATACTGGCAAAACGACATTTAGCATGAGCACCCGTGGGTGAAAGAACAAGCTGTACCTACAGGCAGAGGAACAATTAAAAGCGACTTGTACAGTCACTAAAGCACAGAAGCTTGAAGGGCGCACCACCGTGACAATGGTAAAAATGGCAAGCTCCCTGGCAGATGCCCCATGTCTCCATGAAACCTCCCATGTGAGTGTTTTAGAGCCAGAAGGAAAGCTGTTTATTTGCCTACTAAATATTTAAGTGACGGCAAGCTATTTATAGTGTTTCATTCTGGAGCAGTGAGCACTAATTGACATTTGGCACACTCCAGAAATGCAGTGCGACCTCACCATAACATGAATGCTTTTATAAGCTTCCTTCTTGCCCTCCTTCTGGTGCACGGCGGCCATACACTCCAGCTTGCGATGGCCACTGGCAAGGTTGTTCTTTTCCCCAGAAAAGATGGTGTTGTCGTTGATCCTGCCCCTGTACGCTGGCCCACGTTCCTCTAGTTCCTGCAGTCTCTGGGCCTGTGCAGTGTTCTTCACTACGAAGGAGAAACCATATGCAAGCATGAAATGTATTTACTGAACAGAATAAATTCTAATCGCTTTGTTGTCCCCACCATATGTTCGAAAATGTCGCCAAATGTCCAGGGGAGAAACAAATTATAAATTATTTTTGGAGCACGGAAACCAACAGCTTGTGCACAGACAGACATGAGTCGAGTCAAACAACTGGCACTGCTACAACTGGGCCAGAGCCCTACTCATGGCACTACATCCACACGTTCCTCAGCTCCATTCCAAAACACCTCCAAACTCCCACCAAGCCATGCATCCACTGTAAGAGGAAGTGCCTAATTATTGGCAGGATTCATTTGCCACCAAATAATCCATTATGACTCGGACTGGATCATGCAAATCATCCATGTTGCTGTAAAAGCTCTGACAAGAGAATTTCCCTAATCCTGCACTTGACACAACATTCCAACATAGCCAAAGTTGAAACAGGGGACTACTCAAATCATTGCCTCTGCGCATTGCATATTTTTAGTTTCAGTACACAGAAAAAGTGTGACGCCACAAAAGTGAACTGGGGGTTTAGTCAAAGTATGGCAGCTCACGCAACAGCTAGTCATACTTTAATCTAGTTCAAATCCATCCATTTTCTCCCGCTTATCCTGCTCAGGATTGTGGGGAAGCTGGATTCTATGCCATCTGACAGTGAGTAAAAGGTGGACACACCTTGGATTGGTCGGCAGTTAATCACAGGCCACATACAGGCAGACAACCATTTACACTCACATTCTGATTGTGTGTGGACAAAATTCTCTCATTCATGCACAAGACCCTTTTCACGCGCCTAGGCTTACGCATCTTTCATCTAGGCGTATTCTCCAGTCCAGATTTCCGATAAACACCGCAGAAACAATGCGTGATTCACTGAGAACAGATGCTGTAAAGAAATCCTGGAAAGTGTACTTTTCCGGAGACTTGTTTCATTGGAATCCATGAAAAAGATCTAGCACCCTTTTTGAAAAAGCCTTACACCTGCGTAGCCTATGTGTAGTGGGACAGTCGGAAGTATTATTCGAATACTGTGCTTATGACTCAATGCGTGTTTGGAGGTCGATCCATAAAAA
Organism: Filicampus tigris; assembly: GCF_054856515.1. Classification (NCBI taxonomy): domain Eukaryota; kingdom Metazoa; phylum Chordata; class Actinopteri; order Syngnathiformes; family Syngnathidae; genus Filicampus; species Filicampus tigris. The sequence goes on from NC_141217.1 coordinate 6,675,265, forward strand.
AGGAGAGTGGGTACGAACAAACTCTAGCCACATCAGCAGTCCCCAACTTTTTTTACACCACAGACCGGTTTGACTTTGACATATTTTGACGGTCCACCACAAACAAATGAAAAAAAAAAAAGGATAATATTGCAGTTAGAGAAGAAAGAAAAAAAAGCATTGTGACAGCGGCTGTTAAAATACATGTAATAACTTTTTGGAAGTTTCTTTTACAGTAGTACTATTGTATGTGTAGCATATATTGCATCCAAAGTTCAAGTGCAATATGATGTCGTACCTTCCCTGAGCATGTAACTTACAACAGCTTCTGAAGCGTGTAAATGGAAAAGTGCTAAAACTGATGTGAGAATTGGCACAAGGGCAAATTTGACAGGGAATGCTTACATTTTATAGGGTTGCTCCACCCAGTTGGGCACCTTCCCCCAATTACTAACATGGGACAATATGGCCCTAAGAGCTGGAATCAGTCTCACACCGAATGCATTAAACTTCGTTGTGTGTGCCCCATACACTCAGTGAGCTAGGTTCAAATCCCAGAGGGAGTAAAAATGTCTGAGCTTAATTGGCCACAATCCAGACAAACAGTCGCACAGAAAGTTAGCAAGGAGTTGGAGAGAAAGCTTTTAGCAGGATTTATTTACGTCATGTCCTGAGTTTTTGGCCTTGGTTCATGCATTCTCTCCAGTCTACCCTAGTTGAGCGTGGGCGCGGTCTCTCAGCTGCAGCACCTGCAATCAGTCAGACCACCTGTCATCAATCAGCACTTATTAGTATTTAAGTTCGGCTCCAAACAAGGGAAGGTGCCGGAGTATTGTTTTTATGCTGTCTTGCCATTGCCGTGTTGACTCAATTGCAACCAAGGTCGTCGTTCCAGTAGAACTTAAGGTTTATGTAGTTAAGTTCTACTGTGATTTTGTGTTTATGTTTTTGTAAATTGGTGGCTCTGTCACCCGTCTTTTGGTTAGCGAACTAGGCTCACTCGTTCATGCTTTCGCGTTAGTGTTCCATATTTGTAGCTTTTCTTCACTGTTATTTTCTTGTGCTGTATTAAAGCCTCTGTCACTGCTCTCAAGCCCTTCTGTCTGTGTAGTGATCCATCCCTGGCTGTAAGGCCAACCGTAACAATTTATTATGAGTAGAGTCGAGAAAAATTATAAGACAAGGATCTAAATTTAAGGTGGTCAAGACACAATATGTAACATAATATAGATACTGTACATTATAGTAGATCCCTAAACTTTGTTTTTTTTAATATAGTAAGTATCCTGGGGCAATGGTAATGATATAAAATTAGTGTCAGAGGTGGGTAGAGTAGCCAAAAACTTGGAATAGAAGGACTCAAGTAAAAGTAAAAAGCAGTCCTCCAATAGTTACTTGAGGCAGAATAAATAAGTATTCATGATAACAAACTACAGTATTGTGTAACTGGTGAGTAACTTGGGCGTTTATTTACTTTCGTCAGAGCAAAAAAATAAAAAATAAAAAAAGGGCTTTCTCAAATTAATCCATTGAGGCCTAACACGCCTGGCTCAACAAGCTCCCCAAAACTTAAGGGAGACTATAGAATCATTCTCTAAAACCTGAAGTTTTCCCAGACAATAATTGATATCTCAGGCCCTGTAGGAGATAGAAACAGCTTAGACATGTGGCTTTCACACAGGCCTGAGTTTATTGTTATTTAGTGTTTTAATCAAAAATGAATACAAATAAAAGTGTCACTGTAGGAGAAGCACTAATTGAAAATAAAAAGTTGAGTGGTAATCAAGCCGTCTATCGTCGTTGTGGACAAACATACATCTTAACTATATATCACGTTCGACTGGTTCAATATTCACAAAGCGCGTCGTCTATATCACTGCCGTTATTCATTTCAGAGCTCCCGCTATCATCTGCGCATCCGCCATCACAGCTCGAAAATATTCCGCAACACCTTCATGAGTATATTCTGATGCTTTTCATTGGCTAAGAGACCGTGAATTGGATTAAAAAAGAAAATGACGTATGCACTCTCCCGGCTTGAAAGGTAGAAAGACGCAACAGCGCTCCTGGCTCTAGTGGTAGAAACACGGTTATGCGCTCCCGGCCTTAATGGGTTAAAAGGTGTTTGTAGGTGGAAATTTGCATGTTTGAGCAGACAAAGACGACAGCTCAATATGAAAATGTTATTTTTCGCATACATTCAAATGTAAACATTGCCTTGATGTTATCTCCCCCTCAGGTCAGGCCAGGTTGATTTTGGGGTATTTTTCGATTACACCACCCGCCCCACATTTCCCTCTGTTCTCCGTAGAGAACATTCTTAATGTTCATCAACATTTTCTAAAGAATAGTTTGGGTTTGTAGATGTTTTTTGGGTGTTTTGCAAGGATAAAAGTCTAGATCCGCCATCTGCAATTTGGACATCTGCACTATTGTTCAGTGAATGTAAGCACTTTGATACTGGACGTGGGTCATGAAAAATATGTGTTAACCCATTAAGGACTAAAGCGCCTGTCTCAAAAGCTCCCCAAAACCTAAGGTCGCCTTTGGAATTACCCTTGAAAACCTGAAAATTTCCCAGAAATACAACACTTACAAAATGATTCATATCCCAGCCCCTGTAGCAGACAGAAACATAATTCCAAAAGAATTAAAGAGCTTGGACGTGGCTTTCACACAGGCAGAATTTATTATTTACTGTTTTTACTGTCGAAGATTGCAAGAGAAGCACTATTTTAATTTTTAAAGAATCGAGTGGTAATTACCATCCTCTATTCTGTTACAAAGACATCAATATTGTCATTTTCTACAAACCATATCATATCACGTTCGACTGGTTCCACTGGTCGTGCGCGTCGTCTATATAGCACTGCCGTTACTTATCAGAGCTCCCGGCGATCGGCGGCGTCCGCCATTAGCCTACCTACGGCTCGAAAAAATTCCACGACATGCTCCGCGGTCTCGCGACACCATCACGTGTATATTCTGATGCATTAAACTGGCTAAGAGATGGAGAATTGGATTACAAAAAAACACAGACGTATCCACTCTCCCGGCTTTAAAGGTAGAATGACGCCATAGCGCTCCCGGCTCTAGTGGTAGAAACGCGGTTATGCGCTCTATCCTTAATGGGTTAACAGACCAATCAATCAATCATCCAAAAATTGGATATCGGCACTGACACCGAAATGTAAACTTGGACTTGCAGTGCACAGTAAATCCAGCCTGAAAGTCCAGAACAGAGGTGCAATTGCTGAAAGCGAGAAGGACCTTTCACATCTCTCATCACTTGTCAAGATGCCACTGAACTGAGTATACGTGTTAGAACTAAGTATAGACAACTTGCGCTGTCACTGGGTGTGGGCGTCACCGCCAAGTTTCAATTGCATCCTATGAAAGGAGTGCAAACTTTCTGTGTACAGTTGTCAACACATCACTGCATGTGGCCCCACATGATAGCTAAAAATAGAAACATACTAACTAACATTTGTGCAGCATTGTAAAGCCTCCAGTTATTTCACACCTTACCTGTATATTTCAATTCATATGATACAGTATGTCTCTGTTCAGAAAAAAAATAAAATAAAAATATGGAGCTTAATTTAACATGTCCTAAATGTTCTTTTTGTTGTAGTAATAAGTACTGCAATACTCATGTAGCTCCGAGAACCAGAGACAAATTCCATGTGTGTTTTAACATAGTTGGCCAATACAGATGATTCTGATTCTGAACACGGACAAACAATTCATATCCAGTATCGTTAATAAATGTATTGTCAATATCAGATCAGGTTATAATATGCGGGTGTAGCGAAGATGCCTTCATGTGGACCACATCTCCAGGGCTGGCGACAAGATTCAGCCAGGAGATGCCATCAAGTCTGCCCATTCGGAACAAAGACTTCAATTGAAATCATAATGGACGCCACATACAGTACTTCACTGTCAGGCAGTTCAATCATGTCATTTGTCCCAACAAATCAGCAAAGAAAAGTATGCAAGTAACAAGAAGATGAAAACATTCAACTACAACAAAATTAAACACATCATAATGATATTCCATTATTCATGTTTTTATCTAAATTATTGGAATGCAATACTTTAACAAATGTATTTAAATTTAGTTCCCTTTATTTTCTTTCCACTTTTGGAGACCTTGTAGATGAGAAGTCTTTCACGCCTTTCCTTAATCTGTCCGTGAAATAATGTATGTGTCTTAAGAGAAACATTTTGTCAAATGCGTTAATGCAGGTGCATTATTTAGTGCTAATCCATATTTGCGGCTGTTAGGCCTTGAAGCCCGCTAAGTGCATTTCAAGTGAGTGTCATTCATTTTAGACGTTCCAGTGCACACTTAGCATCATCACATGCTACATACACCCTTGACTAGCCATTGCTTGTTTAAGTGAGAGGAAAAAGTGGTTTCCTCAGTGTGTGCATTTGCTTGGACTCAGTTTACACACACTATCACATAGTGCTATGCACCTCATGCATGCACGCACACAAAACCACACGTACACACAGGAACACACACATTCGCAGAAAGCTTGTGGCTCGCCACCAGAGATGCTTCTGCAGGCTCAATTAGGCTGAAAATTGAGTGGGTCAGTGGTGCAGCCAACAGCCCCAATGTGGAATTGATCTGGTTGGCTTGATCAAGGCAGCCAGTAGTCTGGCAGTGAAAGACGCTGATTGCTAATTGCTAGGATAGACAACACACGGAGGCACTTCGATATACGTTTGAAAGGTAAACCAGATGTGTTAGGACACAGACCGTCAGCTACGATTTAAAGTGCTTACCGTATTTTCCGGACTATAAGTCACGTTTTTTTTCCATAGTTTGGCCAGGGGTGCCATTTATACTCTGGAGCGATTTATGTGTGAAATTATTAACACATTATTACCTGTATATCATTTCACATGTTATTTTAACCCACATAAAGAACATAAAGTTGAGCTATTAAAATGCATGAATAATTCAAACGGTTAAAATCTAATATTGTGTTAAATAAGTAATTAAGATAGTATGATAAAAAAGACAATTTGACTGTCTATCAATCCATCTACACGAAAGTGTACTGTTCCTTTAAAAGGCACCATGCCTGGCAATGCATGGTCTTGCATCATCAGCAAGACACACGCACGCACTAGAGCGCAGGAGAGAACAGATAATTACGACCGAATACAAAAATACTTTTGGAGACTTGGAAACATTCTACATGGTCGGCGATAAATAAAAGACTTATTTAATCGATCTACGACCGTTTTGGTGAGTTTAAAGTTATCTTACAGTAACTTTCTTGTAATGCTACATGTGTGGATGTTAGCTAAATGTTACCATCGTAGCTCTGTGGAAATGATGTGTACTAAGCGCACAATTTTATTAATTTGATTTATATGGACACATTTATTTGCGTTACGCGACAGAGTCAACTTGGATTCCGAGAGGGGGTGGACGGGGGGGCGACTTATACTCCAGTGCGACTTATATATGTTTTTTTCTTTTGTATTATGCATTTTATGGCTGGTGCGACTTGTACTCCGGAGAAACGTATAGAAAATACGGTACTTACCATTAAGTTGGAGAATATTCCTGGTAGACAGGCTCCCCCCTGTGAAGCCGCCAGTGACTTCACGAGGGATGATGATGTGAGGATGAGACTGCATGCGGTCTGCTCTCCTTCTCCTACTCAGATCTGCTTGGGACCCTGTAAGGCAGAGAGACCATTTCTAGTTGGATAGTCAAAGTCGTATCATTTTATATCTCAAAGAGTTACTCAATTCGAGAAGGTCAAAGAGAAGCTTAAACGGACTTTTATTTAACTCCAAAGGGCAAATGTTCAGATAGCAGTCATTGAGCAATCACCCCAAACTGTCAGACAAAATTGTCCAGGAAGAATGAGGTCATGCGATATCAAATCAAACAAGTCTTCTAAAACTCGTTATGAAATAGTCAATTGAAAGTTACACCCTTTTTAAACCATAAATGGATTTTTTTCCACTCAAGCTATAAATGGCGTTGCACCTTTGCGTAATAGCGGGAGAAAAAAACAATTAAGCTTCTTACTCTAATAATGACACAAGTAAAAAACTAATTTCTACTAATTACAGTACAAACAGATGTGAAATCTTACGAAACCCACAGTATGATTCGCAGACTCCTCCGTGTTTAGGGAAAAGCCAAAATTCTATTGTCCCTTCTCAAATAAGTGTTCCTCTCGAGGATGAAAGTGATTAAACACATCACAACAGACAACAAACCCAAAGCAGACATCATTGGAAATGTAAAAATATTGTATGCCTACTTGATTTGACATGGAATTACATTTTACTCAGTTAGCGACTCAAGAGGACAAATGCAGGACACAAAAGGCTTCCCTTATTTTGTAGAAACACTGTAGCAGAGCAAAGAATATGTTAAATTTGGTTGACGACTGAAATTATTTTTTTATGTGTAGGCTATTTTTTGTTCATTCGCTTTATTTATGGAAGCATTTAGTCAAAGTGAACACACTGAAGGAACAAGCTTGCCTTACAAGACCCGAGGCTGGATCGATACCACGGTCACAAGCCAGGCGGGGTTGCAGTAATTGGCATCTTTGACTGACAAGAGAATTCTAAATGGAGAGAGCTGATAACATGACGACCGTCATTCTGATTGATGGTTAATGTTCCACAGTAGAGCAAAGCCAATATGTTTAATATGAAGTGCATTTTGCTTCTTGGAGATGGCATCATTTCAGATTCATTTTAAAAAGACATGAATATTTTAAAACATCTCAGACATCATCAGTTCTTCATATCTATGACAGATCCTGATGACTTTTTAAGGCATATAAAGGTATAGTTGGATTTCTGGTCGAACAGTGAATAATTGATTGATTCATTCATCGTAAATTCTTTAGCCACCGATAATCTAATGTAGGGAAAAAGGAATCATTTATGAACACCTTAAACACCTTATTTAAATAGGGGGTGTGTCAGAAAAAAATTGCAGGACCTCTATCACACAAGAAATAGATTTGAAACCCAATCTATAAGTTTTCCCCTTCACTCTACGGCAGAGGATCAACCAACAGGTCTTCAAAGAGCTCCTGCGGCCTTTGCTTCACTTAGTGCGTTAGAAGAGGCAGGACAACTCGTGGCTGCTTCACCATGACAACAAGCCTGCTCACAATGCCCTGAGCATCCTGATGGAGCTACCAGGTCATCAAGTGGATCTGTTTTTGAGACATACATAAAGATGGCTGTGATAATGGTGCCGTGGATGACTCGGGAAGAATCCTTCTAGGAATACGTGAAAGTGTAGATTACTTTGAATGAAAGACTTGTATTTTGTATTTGAATTATATCTTTTGTGACACCTGTCCTGAAATCTTTCTGACGCGCAGGCCAACATTGGAGTCTGTATAGCTGACGAAAGATCTAATTATGTTTAAAGCCCTGTTAAATGCAGGATACTTATAATGCCGCAATTAAAATCTTAACTTTGAACTGTCAAAACATACCCAAAGGAGCTGCTTAATTGACAGAGAAGTTGCTTTATATCATCTGCAAAGAGGTGCCGTATACCACTTCAAGGACGCTTCCATATAAAATACGGTGACTGCATCAGTTAAGTGGCTTCACCAACTAGAACTCATAGCTAAGTGAGCATGTAGAAGTTGTTGGAAGGGGCATCAAAAGCACCCTCCAAATGTTTTCGAGGCAGACTCGAACAACAAACTGATAATGGGCAACATCTAAATGAATAATAGGAGCCTGGGGTTGCCATGAACACAGACAGCAGCTCTGTAGATTAATGGTTGAGGTGTCTGCCGTCTCAAAGCATCGCCTTCATCATCCATCAGCCTTTACCGCCTTCCCACTCTGCACAATGTAATTGTTTGAGTTCTATTTCCCCAAATACTGTTGCGAGGACATTACTTCTGCTTAAACATCTCCAATCCATAATAAAACCATCAAGACGGACGCCTCAATGACTCATTATAGGCCTTTCAGTTAATTCCTTTTGTGCATGGGATTGTTTTGGTGATGGATGGAATTATGCAAGAGAGCCTGCAAGAATGCAAAATGAGTAACATCAAGTACTATTTGCCCATAATAAAACAAATGGCTTAATAATGAACCCAATTATAATCCTCAGATTTAATCTTTTAAGCATTCTAATTAATCAACTTTTACCATAGAAGACGTAATAGTCGCAACCAATAATGCCTAATCAAATACTCATCTAGTTGACATAGATGTCAACATCCGGGTCACATGATTCCGAAATTCACCGTTAAACTATGGGTTATACTTTACATTTCGATGTAAACTATAAAGTCAATAACATCATGAGCTTTTTGGAAACTTGGAAATCTTTTCATGCCGGGAAATGCATAGATAGAAGAAATGACTGATACAAAATGAAAGATGCTCTCGCTCTCTTAGTACGTGTTCTAAAGTCTACTAGCATTTTGAAACATTAAATATGCATGTATAGTGCTTAAAAAATACATTAGACCACGGACAAATGTAAAGTTTATGCCACAACTGCCCTATTTTTTGTTTTAATAATTGTTAATATCCCAGTTAAAAAATATAATGATAAATTAGATGGATAATTGTTAGCAATGAAGTTTGACCAAAAGTGGAAAAAAATTGGAAAAAAAGTGGAAAACATTATTTCATTACTATTCTATTTCTTATGATCAGGTTTTAACTTTTAATGTTAGAGTACATTAAGTGTACTCTAACATTAAAAGTTAAAACCTGATCACTTAATGTACTCTAATGTACACTATGGCTCTTTTTAGCTGACCGTGACTCCAATTCAGGGAAGAAACGTGGGGGCGGACTCTGTATTTATGTCAACAAAGGTAGGTGTACAAACAGTGGACTTATAGGGAGCCATTGCTCCAAGAAAATAGATTATTTGATTGTTCAATGCCGGCCACACTACTTGCCTCTCAAGTTCACGGCTGTTTACTGTACGGCACCAATGTTTGCATAGCTCGCAGAGCTCATGTTAATGCTAACATTGCGTAGTGAGGCATTACAGGAGCTCCGTGACACCATTAGCTCTTTACAATCCAAGCACCCGGAGGCATTACCCGTGTTGGCAGGTGATTTTAACCACTTAAACGTGACAGAAAGTCTACCAAGTTTTCACCAGCATGTTGCCATGAAAGCTAGGGATGCTGCTTTCACGGAAAGCTGGCTGTGGCCATCAAGAGGGCTAAATACTCCTAAACTCAGAACATCCAGGGCCACTTCACTTCCAATGACCTTCGGAGCACGTGGAAAGGCATTAAGTGTATCGCAGACAACAACATGACCGCTCTGAAAAATTCCAGAGTTGTCATGTTGTGAAATTTGTGGCCAACATAGCTTTAGTGTGGAACAAAGTCACAAACAAAGTTGACTCCAAGTACTGGGAGGAGGTTGAACATCTGGTGGACTGCTGCATATATAGGATGACCCCCCAAAAAAGGGAATTTTTGAATGCATTTGTACAGGAGGACTACATCTTCAGGACGTAATTTAAAAAAAAAAAAATCCATCATTTTTTCTTAAATGGCATATTTTAAGATTTCAATTACTATGAATAAAATATCTTTCTTCCATCAATCTTGCTTTTATTGGATTGTTAAAAAGTTCCCTTTTTTTTTCTTTGTGTCACCATGTATAACAAGATTTGCATTAATGTGAAGACCAAGAAGATGGTGTTGGACTTCACAAAGAACAGGGGATCCAAGCACATCAGAGGAGCAGTAGTGGAAGTTGTCTCCAGCTACAAGTATCATGGGGTCCAGCTTTCCGGGTGCCTGACCTGGAGCCGAAACACTTCCTTTCTACTGAAGAAGGCTCATCAACATCTCCTACTTCCTGCAGAAGTTGCAACGTGTGGTGGAGAGCGCCCTCATCACTAGCATAACGATGTGGCATAGCGGCTGCTAGGCTGCAGGAAAGAAGACGCTAAAAAGGACAGTAAAGACCACTCAGAAGATTGCGGCGAACACCCTCCCCACATCCGCAGACATCTCCACCGGCAGATGCAGAAAGAGGCCTGTGCATCATCAAGGACCCAACCTACCATGCACACACCCTCTTCCATCCCATCCTCTCAGGCCGGAGGCAGCGTAGCATCCACAGCAGTACCCCCAGGCTGAGGAACAGCTTCTTTCCACAAACTGTCAGACTGTTCAAATCAAATCGAGCTCTGTCGCCCCATCATCCAGCCACCCCCGCCCAACCTATTCATCCCTGAATGTAAACTTTTACTCTTGAACAATATATTCTTTTTATCAAGTACAAAATGACCTTGTAAATACCACGTGCAAGTCAAGCCACTTGCACTTTCTTTCTGTTGCATCCGCACCTTTGCGTTGACAGAGCTTTGACACAGCCCCAGCAATAGCCAGTATTAATAATTTAAACCGTAAATACACTGTAGACTAGACTCCCTAAACACTTAAATATCATTTCAAACTAATCTTACATTCACATTTATTAATTATAATATGTAATAATTTATTTATATATTTATGCATATAATTTATTAATTCTCCCTTTGGAATGACCTCCCATTAGATGTTAGGCAAGCACCCTCTCTGTCCACTTTCAAAACCCAGTTGAAGACACATTTTTATTCTCTGGCTTTTGATCAGACCTGACATTTTCAGCTCTTTTCCGGTGTCAATTGTATATAGTGTTTTATGTTAATTTAATTTATGTTAATTTATTGATTAACACTTGTGTATTATGGCCTTTTTATTGTTTATTATTTATTGTTTTGTAAAGTGCTTTGTTAGAGCTCTAGCTGTTTTGAAATGCACTATATAAGTACAATTGTATTGTATTGTATTGGTGTACAGATTATTTAATTGTAAATTATGCACTGGAAGTGCGCATGTCCATGCCATTTCATTGACAACTAAGGATGAATTTGGTATCAGTTAGATAATACTGTATTTCCTTGACAACGACTACTACTTCCCAATTACCAAGAACCTTTTGTGTTACCTTTGGGTGTTATAGAAAAATTACAAAAATCCACAAATTGGTTAAATGCTGTATCATTATTATTATTATTATTATTATTATTATGATTATTATTATTATTTTTTTTTTTTTTTTATATGTTTAGTGAGAAGGAAGCCATCTTCTGTTACACTGATATTGTGATATATTGTTGATGGCTTTCTTCCAATATCTATTATTGTTTATTCCTTCTGTTATGATATGTTTGTTGCCAAAATATTGAAATATCATGTAAAATACTCTACCAACCGACTATAAGAACCCTGAAATAATATTCCGAGTTTGTGCTAGAGAGAGAACACCAGAGTAAAGCTGTTCCTTCTCTATGTGGAAGTAATGGGAACAAAATAGCATGGGGCTGAACTGTATCACATTTATTGATAATTTCACACTGTTGCATGACAATAATCGCATTGGGCGGCACCCCGCTGACCCAGTCCACTTTGCTATGCTGGCAGTTCTTGAGGTTAAGGCCACAACAAACCAGCAATTTACTGGCCCAAGAACAAATGGGAGCAAGCACCGAGGGACTTCGAAGTAGTCTGAAATAATCAATTTTTCCTGCCTCCCGATTCCAGGCCACTGACCTTTCCGAATAAGCAGATTCTCCCTGTCACCTCAGGGCTAAAAAAAGCAAGGTTGATAGAGTGAGGCCTTTAGACGAAGGAAACAGCTTTCAATAAGTTAGACATACTGTATGATCACCCCTTGGGGAAGTCCTTAGGATAAACTAATTGTTAGGTAAATTCCACTTATAACTTGTTTCACTTGGCACCTTTCAGCGGAAGTCTCGGTGCTCTCTCCAGCTGCAGCACTCACTCCAGGGCTTATCAGGTTGCTGCAGAATTGGAGAAAGTCGCCTTTTCTACTGTGGAGAAACTGATATATATTTTCTGTTTGCTTTTGTGCATGAGAGCATACTTATCCCGGTCTACTGGCAGAGCAAGAGAAAGGCTATAGATGCATTTCGAAGCAAAATAAACTGAACACGAGAGAGCTCTCGGCTACAGTGGCACAATGACGGTTAGCGTAGCAATGTGGTTAGCGTGCTTGCCACACAATTAAACCTCCCGGGTTCAAATCTCAACTCTGGCCTTTATGTGTGGTGTTTGCACATTCTCCCGATACAACACTTGTATGTATTTGCTGTGGATACTGGTTCCATAAATTGAAAACTCTAAATTCTTCATAGGCGTGAAAGTGAGTATGAGAAGTTGTTTGTCTAGAAAGTATATACCCTGTGAATGATTGTAAATCTTGTCAAATATTGTTAAGTCGGTCTGCTAAAAAGTTGGTGTTTTGGTACAAATAATGCTATCTGCCAAGTTGGTTCTATTCTAAAATAAAGGAAATAAAAGCTAAACTGATAACACCTTGTCTGCATCTTTTGATACCAAACTAAAATGTTTTCAAAGCAAGAATACAGGAATTGGCCTCAGTGTTTTTGTAATTTTGATGTCAGCGCCTTGTGCCCAACTCCATGGGCTGTGTGCACATAAATTACTAGTAGTTTGTAGTATCAATTAAAAAAAAAAAAATCCTTACTTATATTGGCAGCCGTATGTTAACAAATCTTTTACACAACTTGCCCCGCACTAGAATATCTCTGATGGCATCTGACATATCATTAGTGTATAATAGTGTATGTTGATGGTATAGAGTGGTTCTTAAGTGTAACTTTTTCCTAAACTCCCCTATATAGTGGCAAATGTAAGAAAATGCCTCCCTTGATTCATTACGCCTAGTGAACATCATTGATGATTACGATCTGGACATTAAGCGCTTGCAAAGTGGCCATCGAAGCTGAGGTGAAACATCCCTCTAATGTATCACTTAGATTACCTCCAGTTCACCTGCAGGGTCATGTGGCTTCATCAGATAGAGACAATAAAGCAAAATAGATTTCCTCTTGGTTGACCAGTCAATCAGTTTCATGGGAGAAGTGGGACTTTGTCATATTTTTTTACATTTATATTTTACTTCTTTTTGTCCTTCATTCTTCACTAAAGGTTGCTTGATAGAATTAATGAATAAGGCTGTCAGCATCTACCATTGCCGCTAATTTAATGACTTGTCAATCCCAATATAACTTGGTGAAAATGAAAAAGGACATCAATTGGCGGTCAGCTTTTTTTAATTTAAAAAGACAGGCCTACGCAAACTTTTTCAATTAAAAAGAAACTGATAAATAGAATAAAGTAAGTTTTATAGCATGTATGATTGAAACACATTTAAGCAGGACTGCTGTATCAAGGAGAGAGATGATGTTAGACTACATATAGTTTAACTATATTACATACAGCTGACTTATTAGACTTGATTACATAGTAGGTAGAACTGCAGAATCTAGTGCATTCAAACAGGGGAACTGTATTAAAAATGTCTTTACAAAGACAATAATGTACATTTTATTACACATTTAAATAAACAGTGATATTTTCAATACAATTACATTCATATGATTTCTCTTCTCATAAATTCCAACTGTAGTAAATGTATTTTTTTGCCCCAATGTTCGAAACGAAACGAAAGCATTTGTTAATGTAGCCCAGGGGTGGGCAGTTCCAGTCCTGGTGGGCCGGCATATACTGCGTGTTTTATGTCACTCTGCTGCAACCCCCCTGATTCAAATGATCAGGATTGTGATCTAGCTTCTGTAGAACTTGCTGATTATATGATCATTTGAATCTGGTGTGTTGCAGCAGGGAGGGATGGGAAAACAGGCAGGACACCGGGCCTCGAGCCACGATCTAGCCTCTTCCTGCAGATACAGCAGGTGGCAGAAATGTCACGATTAACCGGTAACGTATGCTGTCAGTAACAACTGAAAAAAAATAAAATAAATAAAATAAAATTACATTAAAATAATAATAATGAATCTAATAATAAATTAGCACATGCTTCTTGGATAAAGTGTGGGAAAAAAAATTCTCCAACATGTGGCACCATCATACACAAGTAGACATAAACACACTTGCTCACATTAAGTTTTTGCAGTGCCGTTGCTATGAATGATAAACTAATATACTCCGCAGCCTCCTCTTTAGAGTGTCCCTTTCGACACGACAGACACCATCAATGTGGCGTGGTTTTCACATTTCCCTCGGCACTACAGAGGCGTTTCTTTTTCAAAATGAAAACCCTTGGCAAGTGGAGTCGGCCAGGTATTGCGTAGTGGAAAAGCGACATTAGCTTGGCCCGCATGCATTTTTTAAACGCAGCCAGGGTGGATTTACTAGCATTACAATTGCAAGAACCCACGGCTAAGACAGAAAAATCACAGTGGAAAGGTTCTCACATGATATCAATGTTCTTTTGCAGACTATTTCCATTCTCCAGCCTCATCACACAAGCTGCCCATGCTCTGCTACACCTGTCTGTCTATATGTCTGCGTGGACGCATGAGCGCTCGCCTCCTCGGCATGTGTGAACGATTTGATTTCCTCCCCGTCCAATCTCAGTCGGAGCCTTCACACAGCACATCCATCTCAATCCGTGTGTAACTTTTTGACTTTTTGCGCACTAATGAATGCCCTTCATATCCTTCTACGTGCCAGCCATTAAGAATTGTTGATTCATGGCAGCCTGATGGCAAGACACCTCACTGCCTCCTCCCAGAGGTGTCATGGAGGGGGTGAGGGCAGGCAAAAAAAAGGTGAGGACTAACAGGGAGAGAACGTGAGGAAAGAAGCTAACATGGATGAAGAAACAAAGAAAAGTAGTCGTGAGTCCTCCCTTTCCAATTCTGACTGTCCGCCAAGCTGTCTGATGGATAACTGAGCATTGATTGGAATTTACATGCAGACACAATCCCCCCGCTCCCTCACCACCACTTCTATCCAATAAGCCATTGCACTCTCAACCTGCTTTGAGTGATAAGCGCAATTGAGAAAGTGCTGGCATATTTAGAACTGACAATGGCACTCTGCGTGTTTCTAAGGCAGGGTAGAGTGATGCGTTGTTTATGAGAGGGAGTATCTTTCCGAGGTTGATGCATGGCAAAGAAAAGATACTGTCAGCAGCCATTGCTCTGCACAGGGCCAAAGTGAATGAGTACAAAAGAGGGGAAGAAATAGCGAGCTCCCTATCTGGATGAAGGGGGTCTATCACATCAAAAACTTCTCTGTGGCACAGTGTTAGCTTTGTACACTTACAACAGCAGAATCAATCTTAAGGATTCCCTTGTCATTTTCTAACTATATTCAACAATAAAAGTAAACATTTTATGGTAAGGGACATCGCCTGAATATAAAAGTGGTTTGTAAATATTTAAGGGGGCAGAGGAAGATCAATGATCCAAACTACTCCACACTCGTAAAAAGTGTGAACATAAAATCGCATCTGTACAAGCAACAAACACTATATACAAAAAATAATAATAATTTTCACCAAGTTCTGAATCGTACATATCACACATAAACACAAGAAAAAAAACTTAAACCGTCAACCTTACTGTAGGAAATAAACAAGGGGAAACAGCACAAAGTAACAGATACGAAGCTACTGCTAAAATATGCTCAAGTTTCAACTTTGAGACACCATTTTTCGGCATGATGAGGATGTGCACTTGAGCAGCAGATCTTAACCTCGATGGTCCCAATGTGTCAATATGTGCGGATTTAATTCAAGAAAAAAAGCATGCACTCTGAATGATAAATTCCCTAACAGTAAATATGATTTTTACTGTGTAAAAGAGACACTAGTGAGTTAAATGTTCCAAAATACTTGCCAATGTTCCCAGTGCGTACATGCAGCCGACCCCTGACGATAGTGTGGACCACCATGGGGTTGTTGGAGGCATCGCCTGTCTGCAAGGTTTCCTCTCCCGCATAGTCAGTTGTCAGAACCTCCAGCTCATGGAGCGCTTGCACTGCCATTTTACCATGCCGCAACATGTGCTGGAGATAAAGAGGAAGAAAAAAAGTACATCTATATAAATAATCTAAATGGATGTTTTAGGACTCCAGTAACCCACAAATTGAGAAAACATGGACCAGTAGTGAACCTTTCCAGGAATGGTCAGCCCACAGAAATGACCCCAACAGCACAGCGACAACCTACCACGAGGTCACAAAGGAACCTAGGTCAACCTTCTAAAGAACTGCTGGCCTACCTGGCCTCAGTTAAGGTCAGTGTTCGTGGCTCAATAATGAGAGAGAGACTGGGCAAAAATTACATCCATGGCAGAGTTCAAAGGTGAAAACCACTGCTGACTAAAAAGGACATAAATGCTTATCTATCTTTTGCAAAACACATCTGAATGAGTGCCAACACTTTGGGGAGAATATTGTATGAGCCGATGAGCTGAAAGCTGAACTTTTTGGAAGGAGTGTGTCTCGTTCCATCTGGCATAAATGTAACACTGCATTTCAGAAAAAGGACAACACACTCTAACACCTGTCAAACATGGTGGTGGTAGTGGGATGGTCCGGGGCTACTTTTCTGCTTCAGGACCTGGACGTCTTGCTGTTATTATGGAATAACATCAATATTCCATCCATGCCCTTTAATAGAAAATCCTGAGGGAAGATGTTTGTCCATCAGTTCATGACCTTTAACTGAAACACACGTGCAATAGACACCAGTCAACTTCTAGATCGCTTGTAAAAATGGTTTGGAATTGGTCTCAAAGTAGAATACCGTACTTGAATCGGATTGTGGCATGAACCCTAAAAAGGCCCTCCATGCTTGAAAACGCTCCTGTGTTGCTGAATTAAAACAATTCTGGAAGGAATAGTGGGCTAAAATATTTCCACGGAGATGTGAAAGACTCAATTCCAGTTACGGAAAATGCTTGATTTTGTTGATGCTGAGGGGGGGCCAACCAGTTATTAGGTTTAGGAGGGCAAGTACTTTTCCACACAGGGCCAAGTAGCTTTGAAAAAACAATGCAACTTAATAAATACAATCACCATTTATTCAGTATGAGACTTTTTCAGACACATAAGTATGTCATTAGGATAGAATGAGTTAAATACGGCATTTTATGTTTACTTGGTTATATTTTTCTGATATTTACATTTATTTGATGACCTTGAAGTGGGAAAGCTAGGGCAAATACTTGTTCACGGCACTGTAAACTTATTTCATTATGTTTTCTCAAATTTAATACATACAAAAGTAAAGTCACATGCTCCCACTGTATCTTTTCAACACTTCTTTCTAATAAAACAATTAATGTGGGCATAAAATACGGTGGGATCCAAATGCATCTGTGCTCATCTGGCTCCATGAGAGACAAAGAAAACATGGTAACCACCCAAAATTGTAAAGTTTTCATTATGAAAACCCTTAATCACACAAAAGTTGTGTATTGCACCAAAAGGTTTGTTTTATATTGGGGAGAAAAACAGAAACCAAAAAGGACGGGGATGTGGTGTGCTTTATGTACCGAGACTTGATTCTCTATTATGTCAGGCTCACACTATAAAAATCTACAAATCTGCAAATGCTGCACGAATCAATGATGGATGCACTGCAATGCCATGATGGGGTGTGAAAACAGATAGCAGTCTATCATAAATTACGCTTTATCGCTGGTGGTTAAAATGTCACACGAATCGAATGAGAGATTCTTCTGTAAGAGCCATAAGACAGTATTGGTTTTGAGCAGAAATGGAGACTGCAATGCCCCAAGCGTACTACCTTGAGCTCAATGGCTGTTGAACCGATGAGCAGCAATGAGTCACTATCCCAGATGTCAACATGCATGGTGTGAAGGGCCAGGTAGCGCAGGAACCGATGCTTCTCTCCCGGCTTTAGAAAACTGTCATCGACTCTGAATTGTACCTGCAGCCCAGGAGAATCTGCACAAAGGAAACAAACGTATAGGGGAGCTAATTAACAGACTGCATATACCTGGAATAAAACAGAAAATAAGTTGAAAGTAGCAAAATCGATAATGAATAATGTACCATGAAAGACAATTGTGAAAATTAATTCTTTTATCATCTGAAAGCTGACATTAAAAATACAGTCACCCGCTATATCGCAATTCATTGTTAGTGTCTGCAGTTTATTGTTTTCAAACCAGTTGTCTTTAAGTTGTTGTTTTATTTTTACATGAGTATACTCAGACCCGTCCCCTGACCTCGGATTTAAGGGGGGCACATGAAATGCGTGGTGGGTCAAATTATTAAAGAGATGGTTGGGTCGGGATGGCCATGTTTTCACTAACAAGTTCATTTTATATATTTTTTGATCAGGAAAATATAAAGAGTTGTCATTTTCTATTTTATCAATAAATTTAGGAGAAATTAGGAAATAAGTGACTCCATGAATAACGCCTCTTTTTAATGAGGAAAATGGCCGCGCCCCCTACCGTTCTATGCTTGTCACTGGGGGGACCGATTACAAATTCTCCGTAACGTCCATGCTTGCCTGATTGCTTGCCCACTGCTCTTGTCCGCTTCAGCCTGTGTAAGTGGAGAAGCGATCGCCACGGTATTTTTGATTTTGTGGAAGTGATCATGATGAGCTCACGTTTTATGTCAATGAATCCAAACTATTGTGCAGGACACTTTTATACTTTCACAGGTTGAAGTGGACAAGTGTAGTAATGTGCATTTGCATTGTGGTGGCGATCGGTCGCCGTTTTAGACAACAGAACTGACAAAGCGAGCAATATTACCCCGCTTGCCTTCCTCGAGTGACGTAGACCACAAAAATAACAAGCAGAGTTCCAAAAGGGGGCGGGCCAATTTGTCGTAATACTAATCACAAAAAAGCCCTTAATCACTACAGAGTATTTTGGTACTGATGTCATTTTTACATGCAAACCTATTATATAAGTGCCAATGTTAAGCTCATCCAAGTGTCACTTTAATAATGCCCTAAAGTACTACTTGGCTCTATATATTTGATGCTACCGTACTCTATTTGTGCAGCACTTCCACTCTCAGTCAATAGTCTTGAATGATACCCTTTGCGATAACCACTGGCAAGTATTACCATTGGCAACATGTACAGTACAGTTTAAATTTGTTCAAAGCATGAGGGATGAACAGATACCCATAATAAATAGGGGTTCACTGTATTATCATTCATTCTATTCATTGGATGCAAACGTACTCATAAAGCAAAAATGTCATTCCGAATTCTGAAAAACTGGACTGCCGTAGAATCATGGAATATTTTATTTGTTAAAAAAAGAAAAAAGCTAACATCTCTCAACAAGAATGATTTTCAGTATCATTACAACAGGAATGTTCACGTCAATGATCCTATGTTAGTTGTATGAGCAGCATCAAAACAGTTTCCTTTTAGCAGACCCAGACAAAATTCATTCAGCATCCATCTGCCCAACCAGCCAGTAAGTCTCCACTTGGACCATTAATTCTCCCAGCATGCCATGAGTTTGCACCAATGGGAGAGCAAAAAAAGAGCTAAGAGGAAGATGGACAACACTCTGTGGGTGTTTGTGCTCATAAGCAGGGAAGCACTGAGATGTCTGGCCCAAGGGGGTCTGCAATGGGTCGTACGCGTGTGTATGTGCACTTGGGTCGGCATACTTGGAGTGACATCCAGCAGAGTGACAACTCACCCTGCAACACTACTACGCAACCAGGATAGATTGTTTGATGTGTGCGCAGCAGGTCAAGTAGACTGAAATTCATGCTGGGCAACAACAACGTGCATGTGCGCGCGCGTGTCTGTATGTGTATGTGCAGAGCTGGGCACTTTACCCGTTTTGCCGGTCCGTCCTCAGCCTCTGACCTGGGTACCCTTCCGCCCCTACATTTACAGTCTTATATGTTTTTTTTTTTTTTTTTTTTTTTTCTCAGTAATTTTTAAAAAATAGAGTGGATGAGGCTTATATAAATTTGTGGTTTATAGTCCGGAAAATACAGTAATTTATTTGTCAAAAATATCCATTGAGAAAATCAAAGGAACATTCATAAACAGTTGAAATGTTCATGAAAGTTCATGTTTCATGACATTCAAATAAATGGTTGTGCTCTGATTGCTGCACTAAAGTTTGCTTCTTTTTTTTTTTTTTTTTTTTTTTTTTCCCGAGCCTTCTCTGCAGGCTGCCATACTTTGACTGAGCTCCGACAAAAACGACATCCTCATACTATGTGAGTGTTCCCAAGTGCCACAACATCGTGTTGTAATGATTGGCACTAGATAATAAAAACGGGTTGGGTATGCTGCGACTGATACCAATAAGGGTGAGTCATGTCAAGAGTTTCACAGGAACACAATCGCCATCGCCGCAAGTTGCAGCTTCATGGAACACTGATGCATGTGTATGAGGCAACACTTTTCATCAAATCATCTGACGACATTGGGTTGAAGGATTGGAACACGAAAGAACAAGACAACAAAAACATTGTGCTGTGAAATTTGTTTT
Organism: Filicampus tigris; assembly: GCF_054856515.1. NCBI lineage: Eukaryota > Metazoa > Chordata > Actinopteri > Syngnathiformes > Syngnathidae > Filicampus > Filicampus tigris. The sequence goes on from NC_141217.1 coordinate 6,695,624, forward strand.
GTAGCAAAATTGTTTGCATTCAGATTAAATTCGACAACAGTCATCATGTGAGTCAGTAGACTAAATAACAGAGATGGGAAATCCAGGTTCAGAAAGCAAAAGCCCTGCCACAGTTTAGCAACAACTAACCACGCTTCGGCAGTGACTCAGATTTTGTGTTTTTACTTCGGCTATTGTTCTCAAGTCGGTGATGAATATTTCTTGTCCAGTATACTGTCCGATTCAGCACATTGTGCACTCATTTGATTAACTCTCCTTTTATGATTTTCTATATTACAGAAATGTTAGGTCATTTTTATTTCCTTACAAATAGCAGAACACGTTGACCAATGGGTTCTGTATTCTTCACTGTTTTCATGCTCCGTCGTTCTTATTTATATTACAGTGTAAGCTCAAAATTGGGCCACGATGCTCCGTCATGGAACATTGGCTGCTGTTGTTGTTGATGGTTGGCTGATCAAAATTAATTTGATTGAATTACTCATTGACATTAATCACATTTGGACTAATTTGTTCAGAGTCCAAACTGTCGCTATAACGCGAGAAGCTAAAGTAGCAATACATCTTCACTCAGTGGACTCAAATGACCAAATCAACCAAACACAAGTAAAACACTTGAGTTCTACTGAGGTGTGATCGTGTGATATGATACACATGTGATGACAGTTCGAACGTCCAAGATGAGGCATTACTTTCACCAAATGTGCGTCAACAACATTTAAGGCAGTCCACTCAGCTAGGACAGGCTCATCCCCTCCCTAGCAACACCGTTTACGTTTAGATGAAGTCTCTAGTTGAATGAATGAATTCCAGTTGATTTCATCTCCTCGGCTGTGATTCTACTTCGACATTTTCATTTGAGCAAGAGGAGGATGTGACAGGTGCTGATATTCAAGAGAAGAATGGTACATTAAATCCCGAGAGAGGCAATAAACCGACTAACTGCTAAATCGTACCGTTAACTCTTAATCCTTCAAAAGTAAAAGGGTAGATTTAGTTTAGCCTTTTGCCAGTAAATTGGTGTAAAGGCTCTGCAAGAGAGAATATCGCACAGTATATCTGGAAGGATCTGTGTGAAAGTACACTGGGTAATATAGTGTGGTGTGCAGTGAGAAATATTGACAGTACTAATCCAGAGTGTCTGTCTGTGGAAGCCTGTGGGGAAAGGGGGGTAATGTTTGTGTGTTCAATATCACGCTCTGTCAGTAGCAGTAATATCTCTTCCATTTCATTAGATGCAACATGAATAGACATCAATCACTGGCCGCTTGGCTGATTGAAAGGGAAGTGGCATCGGAGAACATCGTGGAGCATCACGGAACTGGCTCGCAGTTTGTACGAAATGATTGGACAACGCCGAGCTGGGGAGGAGTGAAATAAATCACCATGTAGCTTGCACGCACGGTACGCGCTACAGCTAAGGCCGTCCACGTAAGAAATGGTGCTTTGATGGGGGGTTTCTGGGACATTTTTTATGCCAAATACATTTTAGGATATCGAACTTGTTTGTATATCTGATTTTTGTTGCTGTTAATGATTTGGAATAGAAAAACTCTGACGAGCAATCCATGTGAATTACCCCCCCCCACACACACACACACTTTTCACTAATTCAACATAATTTTTCCCTTACCTTACAAACTGAGCATGTTACACATTACTTTTACACATCAAACTATTTTATGTGACTCCTCGTTCATTACAAAGGATATGTTGCAGACCTATCTGCGATAGGTGAAAATCTGATAGAGACCATATACAGTTGTTTTATATATATATAGTTTAACACCGACCATTAAACACAATTTAGCTGATTAAAGTACACATTGAGAAACTATTACAAGCACAACATGTATGGAAGATAACTTATGTATTGTAATAGCTTTTTTTTTTTAAATATGACTTTAAGAGGCGGTGCCTGGCGGGGTGGTGGTTGTAATTCCCATGTTAAATTTCCATGTAATTTCCATGTTAAACAAAGAGCTACGATTCACCAAAAACATCCGCGATATAGTGGGGCGAACTGCAAATACATTTTGCTAAATTTATTTTTAGTAAGTTTGTGTGTGCTGAGGACAATGTGCATTCTTTGTTTTGTTTTTTGACTTATTTTTGTTGTTGTTAATTCTGAGTACAAACTAAAAACTCCAAGAGAAGGTGACACAATCCAGGAGAAAATCATCAATATCTTTCCAAAGCAACAGAGGATCATTACCGGAGTTGAGAGAGCCGTCATTGTTGATGGAGGTTAGAACACAAGGAAGCAGCTCGCTTGCTTTCTGCTGCACCTTGTCACTGTTCAGTAGTCGAAGCTGCTGTGACGTGACGGGTGGAAAACGGTAGAACTGGAAGGTGAAATAGATGCTGGCAGGCCATTCAGGACCGATCCCCACCATTTGCATTCTGATAAAAAGTTAGAATGGACAAAATCAAGAAGGGCCATAAGAAAGAGACAGAATGCATGTTCTCTTCTGAAGATCCGAAAGGAAGTTGTCCATACATGAATTCACCCATACATAAAATCAGTTAGGATCTATATTGGAGCTCTGTACAAGTGAACAAACCCATAACATGACTTCCATTTCCTAATTAATATTATTAATTAACACATACACTGTACTGTTTCATCAGTTGTTAAATCATTCATTTAACTATTATTCATTTTCACATTCAAATAAATAAAAATTGAGAAATACATTTCAAATTGTTTCATCTACTGATAAAAAAAAATTCCTTGTCCTTTAAACAGCAACCACACATTCACAAATCAACAGGGAGAGAAACTTAAGGTTGTAAAAAACAAAGCCTTTATTGTCATTGCACACTTAGGAGATTACACTGAATTACACACTGAATAATGAAATCAACTTCCGCTCACTTGTAATGGGCTGATTAGCAATCAGCAATCACCTCTCTGTTCAATAGACAACAAAGAAAGTGCATATTGCATGCAAAACGCATGTATGCATCAGAGGGACAACCAAATTTCCTTTCAGTTTCATATTAATACATTTTATCCATCCATCATAAACATTACTGAGATGGAATACAAAGGTGAAAAATTATAATATTATTGTGATTTGCATATTAACTACAATACAATGACAATATATATAAATCTGGTATACAGTAACTTTCTTTAAAGAAGAAGCCAACCCAAATACATTTTTTTCAAGAATATGTTCTATGCAGGCGGCACGGTGGTCGACTGGTTAGCACGTCCGCCTCACAGTTCAGAGGTCGCGGGTTCGATCCCGGCTCCGGCCTCCCTGTGTGGAGTTTGCATGTTCTCCCCGTGCCTGCGTGGGTTTTCTCCGGGCACTCCGGTTTCCTCCCACATTCCAAAAACATGCATGGTAAGTTGATTGGATACTCTAAATTGCCCCTAGGTGTGATTGTGAGTGCGGTTGTTTGTCTCTGTGTGCCCTGCGATTGGCTGGCAACCAGTTCAGGGTGTCCCCCGCCTACTGCCCAAAGACAGCTGGGATAGGCTCCAGCACGCCCCGCGACCCTTGTGAGGAGAAGCGGTACAGATAATGGATGGATGGATGGATGTTCTATGCAGGCCTACTAATCGAAACAAGGCATTTTGATTAATAATGCGTTTGTGGAAATATGAGTTAAACAGCAAAATCTAGTCACTTATTTCAACTGAAAATGACATCATAGTTGCCAATCATGGCTCAGCTTCAGAAAACAGGTGCGCTGTGATTTGTCATTACCTGAGCCCTGAGCAGTTGCGATGTCATTTTCAGCCGACAGAAGTGACAAAATGGCCGCCCCAGAGATGGCTAAAAACGAGTGAATTAACTCTTATTCCACAAACGCAATATTTATCAGAATGCCTTGTCTCAACTAGTAGGGCAGCATAGAATATATACTGGAAAAAAATACATCTGGGTTGACTTCCACTTGAAAGGATTCATTGTGATGGATGAATGGATGAAAATAAAAGAGCACATACACAGCAATAGTGTGTTTTGGAGAATGTGCTGTGTTTGTATTGTATCTCTCGTGAATTCATCTGAGAAGGAAGCTAAGTTTATCGGGGTCTGCCTTTGTCCTGTTTACAATTTTTAATAAGCTAGCAATTTTCTTTTTTTCCAACAATGTGTGTTTTTTTAACATATGTTCCTGCTAAATTTGGATGAAAATCAAAAGAATCTATATTCCATCATTATTTCATGATAATTTTTAAACAAATACTGTGCCCAGTGTTCTTAGGGAGGGTAAAATAAGTAAGCATATATTATCTTAAAGGATTGTTTTATACATGTACACAGTACAGCATTAAAAGCCTTTATTATAGATTAAAAAGGGTGAGATTATTAATAGGGAAAGTTGCATTATTGTTATTTCTAATAGTTTGACTATAGTCGTAATTTCATTGGTGAAAAATTGGTGGCCGTTGGCTCTCTCGTGTCTTTCTTGAGGGAATACGCAGTCGTTTGTCACCCAACTGTTAAAAGATGATCATGCTTTAAATGAACTTGATTTTCTAATTCAATTCACTTTCAATGTAACCTCACACATTCCTTAATGAACTGACAAACCAGCCTCACATAGGAAGTCACCACATTGATGTGAGGATGCTGCACTCATTGTGTGGGTCATATAGAACTAGTGTACACAATTCTGTCTGCTGTCATCTCCAGTAGGAAGGGTGTAATAGGATGCACACTGCTTATTTCTCTGTTTTAACAGCATGTACATTTAACTGAAAACAAGGCTAACATATTCTGAGTGCTCATGCACAGAATGTCATGGTGGTATGATGAGCTACAACAAAGAATGGGCTTATTAAACTGCTGACATTGCACACGAAAAGAGAGAAGGACACAGTAGTGCGAGTGGTGTGTTCAGCACGCATCTTCCACTGTCACTGAGAGGGCGCCGGCTTCGGGGCCTTTGTGACGGCTTGCTGACAGAGGCTGTGCTGACAGGAAATGTGTTTTTGCGAGAATTGTGAGCATATGTGTGCGTGCGGTGTATGAGCATGCAGCGGACATGTGAGTAGAGGATGACTGACAGAACTTAATGCCTGAGTGCGTTCTGTATCTTGGCCGCAGCTCAGCAGGAGGGGAATGGAAAAAGAAACTCGGCTGTAGGCAGATTTTTTTTTTCTTTCTTGGATGCAATTGAAAAATGCAAGGATTCACATTTGGAGTGCATGATCAGAAGTGTGAAAAAGGAAACTTTTACTTTAATGTATTTTCGAACAATAGCGGTCGCCCCCCCACCCCACCCCGCCAAAAAAAAAAATCACGTTTTCATTACTGTGTTTTACCCATTAGGGCCTAAAGTGCCTGGCTCTACAGCTCCTCGAAACCTAAGGTCATCTTTGGAATCATCCTCGAAACCTGAAGTTTTCCCAGAAATTCAACACCTACAAAATAATTGATATCTCAGCCCCTGTAGCAGACAGAAACATAATTCCGAAAGAATTTGAGATCTGAGACGTGGCTTTCTCACAGGTCCGAGTTTATTAATCTTTACTGTTGCAATTGAATTGAATGAATTGAATTGATGTAAAAATAAAGTGACAGTGCAAGAGAAGCACTATTTTTAATTAAAAAATCGAGTGGTAATGACCATCCTCTACTCTGTTACAAAGATGTCGATATCGTCATTGTCGACAAACATATTCCTTAACCACATATTCCACTGGTTCAAAGTGCACAAGCGCGCACCTTTTTTTTCATTGCCGTTACTTATTTGAGAGCTCCGGTGATCGACGACGTCTGCCATTATGACTCGAAATAATTCCAGAACATTCTCCCCGGGCTCATGACACCATCACGTGTATATTCTGATGCATTTCATTGGTTAAGAGAACGACTTTATGACGGCTTTAAGGGCAGAAAGATGCAACAGTGCTCCCGGCTCTAGTGGTAGAAATGCGGTTATGCTCTCCCAGCCTTAATGGGTTAAATGATACTTGTTTTTGGTCTAAATTAAATGAATGCACTAATTAACTAAGCATAATCCTTTCCAGTGGCTCAGAAATAAGTATACTGTAGATGAGTGGAGTTACATGAATTACATTACAAGACAAATGTTGGAATTTAAAGACAACAATGTTGTAATATTACAAATATGACTTCATTTAGTCAAGTGTCAAGGTTCACCACATAATGGTAACCGAAACAATCTGATGTCAGACGACACTTCTGATTAGATAAATGAACAAAGTGTGTCAATCCGCTAGGTGTTTCTCAGAAACAGACCAACCTTAACACTATTACATAAAACCGATGCTGATGATGGTTTTGATGTGAGTTTGACTATTTCATTGTTTGTGATTCAGTCTAACTTGCAAATGCCCTGAAGAAAACAAAACAGCACGTATGCAGTACACAAGCTGCTGTTAATAATATCACAAATGACAGTATTGTACACTTTTACCTTGTAAATGCAAGAAACTGGAAGACCAGAAGATTCTCCTGCAGAGGATCCATTTCTTCACAGTGCGGATCAAAGGGCACCGGTTCCGTGGGGTCCAAGACTTCTGCCACCTGCCCTCTCGAATCCACAATGTCGGGAAAGCCAGCAGAGTAGAGGTGGGCCAGTGAACTCCTGGAACTGACTGTGGACAAACTTGGAGGAGAAGCGTTACATTAGATTGAGAAGGGTTCAACATGAGATTGAGTCTAGCACTGGCGACAAAAGCTATCGTATAACAAAACAAAAAATCTGCAGTATATGTTGCTATTAAGGATCTTGCAAATATGTTTATTGCCTGCTGCAAAGGCCTCAGTCGGGTGATTTGCAGTAGCGTATTGCTCCCCCACCGCTCAGCTATACTCGCATCAGTTTGTGCCAGTCAGTTTTCCTCAAACTAAGACCCCATGGAAAGCATCATTCGGAACAACTAACAAACGGTAAGGGAACACATTTTATTTGAGCTGGAGACTTAGGGCAGCAGGCAAGAAAAAAGATTGCTGCAGCAAAGTGAAGACCAAAAAGTTATACTGCATAGGCATAATAACAGACTAAAATAACATTACCACGTGTGTTCATCGCTGGCTGCATATCCTCAAAACAACGATGTGGCAATGACAAATCTGTTCTTTGATCACCCAGATGGTATTAGCTAGGGAAGCTTGAAACCCCAGCTGACAAGTTACTAGAAGGTTGATACTGGGTAGTGGAAAATTGGTATTTCATGTTACGCTTTTCAGGCACCACAAGTTACCTTATTTTCGAACCACATTTTTTTGGTGGGGGTGGGGGGGGGGGGGGTTGGTTGGGGAGGGGGGGGGGGACCGTTCCATCCACGGAATCATTTTCTTTATCCCTGTAAAGTCAGAAGAGCGCTGGCGCCGATCTCGTTTAGCCTTTTGCTCATAATTTAGCAGAGCTTAACTTCAATTTACGGTACTCATTCCGTTACAATCAGTTTCAACGTCAGTCTCGACTTTCCCCAAAACTACAATGAGGGTGTCACCAACATCCATCAAGCACAGGCACCGTGAGAGCGCTTGGAGGGAAAAGACAGAGGGTGCTGCAGTACACCCTGAGGATTTCCTCGCATAATTGTCAGTTATGGCTAATCATAGCAACCACCTGTCTTGCGGCAGCCATAGCACCATTCATAACTTCTACTGTCAACTGTGACACCCAATACAGCACACAGATGGCAGGCTAAAATGTGAGCACAGGACGATGAATGTTAATGTTTTGGATATTGTTTGGGCTTATCACAAAAACATTGTCCGCGCCCAGTTTGTAAACATATAATTCCCAGGGTGTAACAGAATGAAGCCTTGATCAAACTAATTATGGTGACAACAGTGAGGCTGGTGGATTATTGCATTTTCTCTCTCTGACGTGGATTCAATTTCATACATCCGCCAATTCGATTCAATTCAAACTATATTTACGTTCAAGGCAGTTAATTCAAAATGGTTTAGGTGGTAAATGTCTTTGTTTTTGTCAAACAAATGAGTCATTCCACACTAAAAACGTTCTGCTTCCCAAAGAGGAGGCAGAGATGTTTCAGTCCACTGAAGTGAAGTGCAGCATGTCTAAATCCACACTGTAGGCTCACAAAGCTGTTTCTATGCAAGTTGCTTGTTTACAGACTCTCTGTACTAATGCAAGATCTTGTTTCTGTGTCAGAGTGCCCATTATTTTCCGGGGCGCAGTCCTTTCTGTCTAGACTATTGGCACATCCCTTGGCATTCTGCTTTACAGATGGATTAAATAATAAAAGTTCCATATAAAAGCCAACTCCGCTGTGATCATTACCCAAGTAAGAGCAGCAAAAGCAGAGTATAAATGGGCTATTTGTGGAATTCTTCCACCTAAGAACACCCATCCACCCATTATCCATACCGCTTATCCTCACAAGGGTCGCGGGTGTGCTGGAACCTATGCCAGCTGTCTTCAGGCAGCGGGGGACACCCCAAAGTGGTTGCCAGCCAATCGCAGGGCACACAGAGACAAACAATCACACACACATAATCACACCTAGGGGCAATTTAGAGTGTCCAGTCAACTTAGCATGCATGTTTTTGGAATGTGGGAGGAAACCGGAGTATCTGGAGAAAACCCACGCAGGCACGGGGAGAACATGCAAACTCCACACAGGGAGGCCGGGGGGATTGAACCCACGACCTCTGAACTGTGAGGCGGACGTGCTAACCAGTCGAGCACTGTGCCGCCCCACCTAAGAACGATACTATTGAATTACCCAGAACAACCACTGTCAATTATTAAGACGGCCGATACTGCAGTTGATAGCAACAGAGTGACTTACAGATCTAATGAATGGCTATATACACCGAGACACATTAAAGAGGGTTTTATATGGCTTCATTGATGACTTTGGCAGACAAACAATGACTAATGCTACTAAAACATTCACTACTCGAAGGTTCAACTACTCGAGGAACAAAAAGTGATACAAATGTATTGTTGCAATGGTCCTTCTCAGGATAAACACATTACATGACCATCTGCTGGAGTTACCACCATTCTGTTAGATTTGTAGCCAGAGAGAGAGAGAGAGAGAGAGAGAAAGAGACTGAAACAACTCTATAAATCAATTTAATTATGTATTAATCTGTGTTATTATTTGTGTTTTACACATCTACAAAATAGTTTTTGCTTTACCTTATTTATGAAACTGTTTTTATTTTGTTTCCACAATTACACATCTTTATTTTTACCAGTACTTGTTATTATTCATTCTTCATATGTATGGCACTTTGACTGGAAGCTCAACTCACTCTAAATCGTCTGTGGTTGTAAGTGTGAATGGGTGTTTGTCTATGTGTGACCTGTGATTCATAGGCGGCCAGTTCAGGGTGTATTATTATTATTATTATTATTATTTTTTTTATTATTATTATTATTATTATTATTATTACTGTTATTACTATTATTTTTAAAATTTTATTATTATTATTATCATTGTTAAATTGTTAAAATTGTATTGGTATGACTTGGTGCCTGGCTGGATCTTACTTTCTAGCTGATTTTTTTTCTTTGTGAAAGATGATGAAATAAAATTTTTAATTAGCCTTTACATCTACAGGGGTATGATGCCGTTGACCTGCACAATTTTAAATCCCAGTAAAACTAGTGGCCGTCATTCAGCCGCGCATGAAAGTTGGTGACAAGGGGATTTTTGAGACCCAATGGTAGCCCAAAGCAAAAAGTACCAAGGAGGCCCTCCTCCCCCCAAAAAAAAGAAAATATATATATATTTTTTTTTTATAAATAACTGTTCCTGATCTTTATGAACAGAAATTCTAGGCACAGCAGAGGCATTGAGGGGATCCGGTTTGGTGGCCTCCGTATTGCATCTCTGCTTTTAGCCCAATTAAGCCGCCATCTTCAACTCCCACTGGAGCGGTACACAGCTGAGCCTGAAGCGATTGGGATGGGAATCAGCACCTCTGAATCAGAGACCATGGTCCTTAGTTGCTAAAGGGTGGGGTGCATTCTCCAGGTCATGGATGACATCCTGCTCTAAGTGGAGGAGTTTAAGTATCTTGTGGTCAACAGGCAGATTGGTCCAGATCTGCAGTGATACAAACTCAGAATTGGCCTGTGGAGGTAAAGTAGTAGATCGATTTAGCAGTCAATCTACTGTACATTCCCACCGTCACCTATGGTCACGAGCTGTGGGTCGTGACCGAAAGAACAAGATCCCGGATACAAGCGGCCGAAATGAGTTTTCTGACAAAGGTGTCTTGACTCTTGCTTGGAAATCGGGCGAGCAGCTTGGTCAGCCAGGAGGCAATCAGAGTAGAGCCGCTTCTCCTCCGTATTAAGGGGACCCAGGTGAGGTGGCTCGGGCATCTAGTTAGGATGCCTCCTTGACACCTTCATAGTGAGGTACTCCTGGCAAATTATTATCATGTGTATCGGTCATACAATGTACAGTATAAACACGAGAAATGATGCTATTTGTATGTCCTACTTCCATTTGTAGTCTTTAAAGCACAGCCAGGCAAAGAGTGTGCACGGGCACATGCTGCGCTTAGTCACCAACGTCCTATCTGCCTGTAGCACTGACAGAAAACAGTGTAAGCCAGACGCTATCTGTCTGGTGACTGGCAGTCCACCCAGTGCTCCTTTTGATAAGGAGACTTTTCAAAATGTGGTCAGGGACAGAGGAGGTGTAAGGAGCATGAAAAGGATTTTTAAAAAATGCAACGTATGGGTGTTTGTCACTCAAAGGCCATTTACTTCAAAAGGCACACAGACTTTGAACAAACCTAACACTTTCCCAAATGAATTGAGAATAATTGATATTAAAGACGGAAAATATATCTATTTTGCCTGGATCTGAAATGAGTCCGATTCAAGTGGTTGTAATATATAATTAATTATCAGGACAGCAAGAGATAACGGTCAGCTTGCCTGCATCATCAGAATTAGAATCAGAATCACCTTTATTATATTAGGAATTTAGCTCTGGTAGTATGGCACACTAGTATTGCAGTAACAAGCAACTACGAAAACCAAAAACTTGACATATAGGTAAAGAAAGTCCTTCGATAATGTAAGGGTACTATTGTGCAGTAGTACCACGCAATGACAGCTGTGCAACAATGTGGAGAGTCCTAAGTGACCAGTCGCAATCCACGTACTGCAACTGTGGGTGTGCAATTATTCAGAAAGTCCTTGAGCGCTTTAAAGTGTCTAGTGCTGTGGATTATTGATCCATGACAGTCGCTCAGGTATGTAGAAAGCTGAAGCTACAATGATCCCTGCGGTAAATAGTTCTAGTCGTAGTTTAAAGGTCCCAGATTCAAATCTTGGCTCAGGTTCGAGTTTGCATATTGCTTGTGTGGGGCTTCTCCATCGTACTCTGGTTTCCTCCCCCATTCAAAAAACATGGATGTTAGATTAATTGAAGAGTCTTAATTGACCAGAGGTGTGAATGTGAGTGTGAAAGGTTTCTTGTTTATATATGCCTTGTGATTTGTTGGGACCGGTCCAGGGTGTCAGATGGAATTGGCTACAGCTCACTTGTGACTGTAATGAGCACAAGCGTGAGAGAGATTAGATTAATTAGCTGTCCATTGTTATAGTGAACAGGAGTAGTGATTTTGTATTCTAGGCAAGTGGGTCCAGATCCAAAAGTTGGTGCTGTGGTAAAGCATTTTAAAGTCAATACAGGATAGTGACTTAATAGGAAAATTCTGTGTATGCAAAACTAAACATCAATATATCTTGCATTTTTACTGCATATGTAAATCATTGCACGCTTTTGTGTGTGGACACTACACATACTTTAAATGATACTGTAAATTATTTTGTTTCAATGTGAAGTTAGACTACATTTACTTATGTGTTTTTTTTACTCATGGGTCTTTTTTTTTCTTTTTTTTTACTTGTGCACACACCTTGGTGCAGTCACGCCCACTGTGATGACAGGAGCATGGACAGGAGTGAACGGGAGCTCCTCAAGTTGGTCTTCCTCCTGTTTAGCTGAATTTGTCACCTCCTTCACTGGATGATGGTCCATCCCAAGGTGTGTAATACTGCTGACAGTTGAGCAGGCCTAAAGAGAAATGGCATGCAATGATGCTGATAATAGTGAGAAAACACAACTGCAATAATGAACATATTACAATTAAATGTGACGGTGTCAAAACTGCGCATTATCATTTTGTTAGTAAGCGCCGTCATTTTGACATAAAGTAACTCTTGTATTGGATCTCATTAGGTCTTGCAGGTGTACCTAATGAAGTGTCCGCAGGGTGTAGATGCCTAATGCCTGTGGGTGAACATGGTCCAATTAAGCAGAGACAAGGCAGCTTTCATAGGCAAAGTGCTGATACTGTGCTGCACATAGCTACAACTGGGAGAGCAGGTTAGCCTTACTTCATTTGTGGAAATTATTCAGTAATTAAACACAGCGCAGTCTAGCTGACGTCTTCATTTCTGCTTTTCCCTGGCTGAAGTGATGAGACTCTGCAGGTCCATAAAGATAGTTAACAGTTACACCCAGTTAGCTACGTTCTCATGTAGTTTCCATGATCATGTTTGAGAGCAAGAGGTTTCAATTAGACAAATCGGCTGAGAGAAAAATATATGACCCAGTGTCGTGATTTACAGAAATATGCTCTGAACATTTTGAGAGATGGAAGGTGATACAGAAATGCATCTGAAAATGTAAAAATAGATGAAAAGATGAAATCTGCTGCAGACAGCATCTTCAGTATTTCCAATGGTTTGGGGCTCAAGTTTAGTTGTGCATGTGTATTCAGCACAAGTGGAGCACTGTAAAGATGCATCTTTGAACTCACTGACTGCCTGTGTATACTTTCATTGAAATGATTACGCATCATGCTGTGTGCAGCCTCAAGGCTGCCTTTCTCACTGTATGCATGTGTACGTACCGCCGTATGTATGTTTTGTGCGTGTCTGTGAACGATCAGGGAAGGAGATCTTGCAACGTGTGATGGCCATTGAGCCGGCGCCATTAGGGAGGGCTGGAGAAGAGAAGGAAGTGACTGTTGCCACGGCAACCATGAGCTGGAATGGCTGATGGTCGGGTAGTGTGAGGTGGCTGTCAGTTGAGACAGCGATAGCTGAAGGGAAACACAGATGAATAGTCATTATCGTGTTTCGCCATGTTATGTCACTATAGCTTGTGATTGTTTTGTTAATATTGTGTTATTATGAAGAACAAGGGAGAGAGCCTTGTACTTCCATCTCAAATGACAACAACGGAAAACATTACAAATAATGTTCATGAAAATTCAGACAGTGGATTCAGAAAGGACAAGATGCAAATAAAACCCCAGAAGAACCTCAATTGTGATGTGAACAGGTGTTGTTAGGCTTGTCTGGAGGAAAAAAAAACTAATTTACAGCATGGAATCAAATCTTATTCTCGTTTCACCATCTCATCAAACCACTCAGATTTTAACGTCTCCTTAAAACGGCATCATCTCTGATGTAAAACGTGCAGTAGGCAGTCAAGTTTCTCTGCCAAAAGCTGAAGAGACACTTTCACAGCACCATCATTAAAGTTAAAGATCCAGAATATGTCTATTAAGAAGTACTTGACTGGCTAATTGTACGATGTAATCTGAAATTTAAACTCAATATACTTTCAAACTGTCACAAATAACAGTGATCCAATGACTTTCTTCACTGCTAATACAAGGCTAAACAAACTTTTACTCTGAGGAGCAATTTTGCTAATCATTGACTTAATTTGAGCAGCAATTCACCAATTTTGAGGAGAATTTTTTTGCAGGTTAATCTCAGGGACCTGAAGCAAGGGTTTCATTAAACAATATAAAGGAGCGGTTGAACGTAAGGCGACAGCTATCGAATATTTCAGTATTCAAGTATCTACTAATAAATCTATAGAATAAGCATGTATTCAAATGAACTATAGTAAATCCCCCTGCGTCGCGGGTTCGGGTACGCAGTTGGGGTATTCTGCATTTTGCCTGTGTGTGTACTTATTAATTTTGCATTTTGGCCTTTGCCAGCATTTTGCTGCGTTGTTATGAGTTTCAATTCTACACGTCAAAATAAAATATCTTTATCTATTGATATGATATGTATCTTATTTTGGGGCGTGAAATAAATGACCATTACTCCATTTCATATGGCACAATCAGAATTCGGACCGATCAAATTAGACATGAATTCAAGGTACAGTAGTTGAAACATGGCATTCTGATTCATATTGCATTTGTGGAATATGAGTTTGGCAGCAAAATTCACTCCTTCTTAGCCATCTCAGATGGCTGCCCCGGCCATTTTGTCACTTCTGTCTACTGAAAATGACATCGAAGTTGCTCAGGGCTCAGGTAACGACCAATCATAGCTCAGAAAACAGTTGAACTGTGATTGGTCGTTACCTGAGCCCTGAGCAAATTCGATGTCATAAAATGGTTGGACTTTGCTATATTCCATAAACACAACATTCATCAGAATGTCCTGTTTCAACTAGTGGGCCTGCATAGAACATATTCTTGAAAAAAAATATGTTTGAGTTGACTTCGCCAGGAAGTACAGTAAAGTATATCCTGCTATGGAAGAACAGAGTAATCTGATCAATGTTCCTCTCTAACTGAATGATGCTTTCACTTGTCTCTGCCTGGATATAAACTATACTGACTTGAAATAGGAAACACATCTTTATGAGAGATGGCTCTGAACCGTGCTGAGTCGTGAAAGGGACATTTTACGGCCCTATTTTCGTGCACAGCACAACTCTAGCGTAAAGTGCTGTGCGCATGGGTGGAGTTTTCCATATTTTGGTATTTTCGTAGACAGGTGAAGTTAGAGGCATTTACATCGTTTGAGTGAACAGAGCCGACCGACTTGCTTACTGGCCAATTGAAGCCACTTTTCTCATTCTCTTTAAATTCAGCGCAGGAGAGGCGCGCACAATCTTTGACATGGCAGAGGCCGAAACTGACTCGGGAGTACCAATATTTTTTCCCACCTGTGTTTATACATCACTTTTGGTGTACATGTTAACCAACAGGCAGCAATGTTGTGTTGCTCTTGTGTTCCTGTGTATAGATTATTCTCCACTTCATTGTTGTAAGAGTTTTCCCCAGGTATTGCCTTCCTCCCAATTTCCACAAACATGCATGCTAGATGAGTCTAAATAGTCCATAAGGGTAAATGTTGATGTTACCTGCGATTGATATGCAACATGTCTAGGGTGTACCCTGCCTCTCGCCCAAAAGTTTGCTGTCAGCTCAATGAGTACATACAGTATAATAAATGGATGGATGGATGAATGAATGTTAATTATAATCTATGCTGCTTCCACAGAAGTCCAATCTCTTCTCTTCCACACTAACAATGCCAAAGACAATGTACAGTGGGTGCGGAAAGTATTCAGACTCCTTGAAATTTTTTACTTTCTGTGCCATTGCAGCCATTTACCAAAAAGCTTCTAAAATGTTGTCAGTGTGTTGGGGAAGAATTGTATCCTGTGGAAACGACGAAGCCAGTGTGATTTTAAAGAACAAAACGTGTCGAAGTAAAGTACACAAAAGAACATATTAGCAAGGTGTCAGGAAGTGACTATCAAGTCAAAGCGTGAAGAATTGGAGCTGACAGAGACTAAATGCAGTATAAGCGATAATAGACTTTTCTACACTCAAACTATCCTTTCATTCCTCCATCCATCTACAATTTACATTGTTCATGCCGTTTAGGGTAGCAGGATAGGACAAAGCTTGCAGTATAACACGTTAAGCTCAAAATTTACCATTTCAAACTACCATTTTAAGATGAACTGAACTATGCCACTGGGTGAAATTGTTTTTATTTTTCAATACTCTTGTTGAGTTTTCTTTATAGTTGAGATTGCTCTTGGGTTATCCTTAGGCCAAGGGATGAGGACAACATAACCATACTGAACGCTAAGAAAGTACTGCATCTCAAGCACTGTACCACATAAACATACGAAAATTCTAGGGAATATTGCTTCCCAATCCACCTGCATGCAAAATGAATCGCGGGTGTTCCACAGATTTGAAAAGTCAAGGCTGCTTTTCATCCACATAAAATATTTGTGATGGCAGTAATGATACTACGTCTAATGTGGTGGAGCAAAAAATAAACTGTAGCTTGACAGAAGCCAGGACAACTCCCCAGGGAATAATTAAACACTTCTTGCAAATGCTTTCAACAAATGTTGAAACAAAATGGCTTCTGACTTTTACAATCCTACAAAAATGGTAGTAGAGCAGGAAAGTAATCACGGCCTTGCTCTCGTTTCAAGGAAACAGGTGTAACTAATTACATCTCTGCATCTTAGGGAAGCCAATTCTACAGGGTCTGGCAGTAGAGCAATAGAAAGACTTCCTTTCTAAGATAATGCACCTGACATTCATACCACAATGCAGTTTCATTAATCTCTGTTGAACAGTCACTATCGGTGGTCTGGAAAGAAAATGAATACAGGGCTACCTTGCAATTTGCATGCGACAATAGTTGAATCATTTGGAATTTGACAAGAAAATGAGCCTCCAAAGGCACACAGAACCTTGGACTGAACCATCACCATCATCATAAAGATGGTCAACCATAACATTGTCCCTGTTAACTATCGGGAAGATGGATGGATGGCCAGACAGTCACAGACAGACAGACGGGCATTGTTATGAATATATTTGCATCATACTTGCATCTTGACACTGAAGTGCAATGACAGGAGTGCCTGCACAAAGCAATGAATGCTTGCAGTGCTAAAATAGAAATGAGTCAAAACAAGACTTTTGTCAAGGTATCCGAGATAAAAATGGAGTGTAACTATTCATCATTAAAGACATCAGCAAAAATGAGTTGTGACTGAGACAGTAGCAGCTCCCAGATCAGCCAGTGCCCGCAACCAAGTGCAACACAACCTCGCCCTGGCTTGGGGACTACACAAGCACTTGGGTTAACGGAATACAAGCATGACCATGAAACACATTCACAGCCCGATGCAAGATATCGTCATCAACATGGACAGAGTCAATGGCTCACCCAAACGTTGGCTATAAATACCACAGCGTAATTAGCATTCTGCACAGCAGCAAACAGAGGGCCAGAAATCAATAATGTATGCAAGCAAGAGAAAGTTGTCAGATCAAACAATGGCTGCCAACAAAGTCGGAGGGAAAGGATTGTTTATGCTCGCCATCCCAGAAAAGGATGCGATTGATTAATCAGCACTTGACAGCCATGTTGACAAGGAAAGAGAAATTTGTTGAACAGGAAAGGGAAATGGGTTTAGTTGGTTGAAACACTTATTTTTATAGCTGTATCTTTGAAAGCAGAGGGATGGGAAACAAAGAGTGCATTTGTGACTACTGCTGCACAACTAGTCAAGATGAATTTTAGGGTGCCAAAAGCAATGGCACGGCTTCACACATTGATTCCCATTTCATCTCTGCATGCAAAGACTTGGAGTGCCATTAAAATGATAGATGCATACATAGCCAAATTGATTTACAGTGTGCACTCAGAGCAGCTTCAGCAATAATGACTTAGGCTTCATACCCTTATTTACTCAGTCTTTCATATAAATGTAGGAGCTATACACAGAGACATATGCACTTCAGTCATTAGTCGGCTCATAAAACATCTGACACATGCTCTCAAGTTATACTGTGAAAATGTAAGCAAACACTCTACTCACTGTTACACACCCCTACAATACCACTCTACAATAAAGATTGAAAGTAGTGCCATATATTCAGGACTATAAGACGCACCTTTAAATAAGATGCATTCACTCTATTGTTAAAAAAATAATGAAAAAAATGATATATAAATTGCACCGGGTTGTATGCCCTACATGTTGAAAAATGTGATATTTACTGCATTTACAGAACGATTGATGCAATTGACCACACTATTTTAGTTGATAGGCTTAAAACACCAGGTGGGGATCAGAGACGCTGCACTAAATTGGTTGGAGCGAACTGGGGTCACCATAGGCAACCACTCCTCAGCCACTTCTACCCTTGCTGGTGGTGTACCACACAGTTCAGTTTTGGGCCCAATTTTATTTTCCATTTATATGCTGCCCCTTGGCCACAATATTGAGCGCCATAAAGCAGGGGCGTCCCGATACAACCTTTTCACTTCTGATACGATAATTATATTGCAGCCTAGAGTACTATCTGATGCCAATATCGATCTAATATAATGGCAGCAGGACTGATATATGCTTTTATTTATTTTATAGCATAACATGTTAGAAGAGAACTGATCAAGTGATGCTACTCAAACTAATAACAATAGGCAGCAAAAGTAGGTATGAAAAAATATGACCCATTTATTCTAATGCTGCAAGTGAGATCCCGACGCTGTAGGATAGAAGAGCAGAAGTGGAGTCTCGAATGGACGGCTTGTACAGTGGGTATGGAAAGCATTCAGACCCCTTTTTCCACTTTCTGTGTCATTGCATCCATTTGCCAAAATCAACAAAGTCCATTTTATTTCTCATTAATGTGCACTCAGCACCCCATCTTGACAGAAAAAAAACAGAAATGTAGACATTTCTGCAAATTTATTCAAAAAGAAAAACTGAAATATCATATGCATATGGTCATAAGTATTCACACCTCTACCATTTTCAGGTCTCTACAGAGATGCTCAATCGGGCTTAGGTCAGAGCTCTGGCTGGGCCAGTCAAGAACTGTCACAAGAGTTGTACTGAAGCCACTCCTTTGTTATTTTGGCTGTGTGCTTCGGGTCATTGTCCGATTGAAAGGTGAACCTTCGGCCCAGTCTGAGGTCCTGAGCACCCTGGAAGAGCACTGTGAGCCGTAAGGTCTTATATAGAGAGGTGAGTGCCTTTTCTCATCAAGTCCAATCAGTTTAATTAAACACAGCTGGAACTTTGGGGATATTGGTAAATGGCTGCAATGAAAAATTTCAAGGGGTCTGAATATGTTCCATACCCACTGTATATCACACTTAAAAACAAATTTTTAAAGAATGGTTTTAATTGATGTCTTCTCCCAACTTTTTTGCTGTATTTACTTTTTTATGTATTGTATTGGACGGCGGCAAGGTGACCAAGTGGTTATGATATCAGGTTCATAGTTCTGAAGTCCAGGGGTCGAAACTGGGTTGTGGGCTTCCTGTGGAGTTTACATGTTCTCCCAGTGATTGCGTGGGGTTTCTCTGGGTACTACAGCTCCCTCCCACATTTCAAAAACATACTTCTTACTCTATATTGCCCTTACGTGTGAATCTGAGTGTGAATGGTCGTCTTGTCTATTTGTGCTGTGCAATTGGCTGGCAACTAGCTTTGGGTACTTTTGTCCAGGGTCTACCCTGCCTCTCTCGTCTCAAGTCAGCTGAGATAGGCTTCACCTCACCCAAGGCTAGAGACTAGAATTGAAAATGTTCTTTTTGAGAATCTTTCTATTAACATATCACATAATGACATCAAATAATTAGCATTATTCAATTAGCTCAGCAAATTAGAATGGATAAGCGAACTGATAAGGAATCGGATCAATAAGGACTTTCATTAAATGGAGTCGAAATCACTTAATTCTTATCCATTTCCATCCATTCAGCCTGGATCCTAATGAGGATAAGTGGTATAGAAAATGGATGGAGGTATAGGACTGATGCTACATTCAGTCCTAAAATGAAATGTGGTTTTGCCCCTTGAGTCTCATGTGAGTTTGATCACGGGCTACGAATGTAGCTGCTTCATTTACGCCATGCCACAGATAAAAGAAGGAGCTCCCCCTTCTCCTCTTACTGGAAAAAAAACCCATACACTGGGCATGGGCTAATGAAGTTTGCTTTGGAATCAGATATTGTCAGTGTGAATGTGAAAACTAGAAAATGTCATGTCTTGTCATGTATAGAGCAGCGACTAAGCCTTGCCGCACACTGAGTGACACAACTGAAACCAACTGAACTACCTTGTGTGGAGTTTGGCAACCGGTTTTCATGAGTAGCCAACTGTCGGCCACTGGTTTTACCATGATTCAAATGTCTTGTCGGTGAACAGAATCATTACGTCGCAAATGTAGCAGCCCAAAAAAAAGCACATACTTTTTCACCCCCAAAAATATATTATACATCAATATACATACATACATACATTCATTCATATCCTAGCTGTCCTGTGAAAAACACCCTATATCCATTTTTGTCATTTTCGGATGTCCGTAACACGGAAATCCCATTAATGCAAACATTTCAAAAATGGACATGTGTTTTTATATTTATATAACTAGAAAATATCATGTCTTGTCATTTATATATATATATATATATATACTGTATATATACACACACACACATAAATACTATATATATATATATATATATATATATATATATATATATATATATATACACATATATATACACATATATGCATATATACAATACACAGTATATATATATATATATACACAATATATATATATATATATATATGCATATACACAATACACAGTATATATATATATACACAATATATATATATATATATATGCATATATACAATACACAGTATATATATATATATATATATATATATATATATATATATATATATATATATATATATATATATATGAGAGGGAGGGAGAGAGCGAGGGAGAGAGAGAGAATGGTTATCTGTCCATTTGAGTTTAACACGTATTGTAACATGTATTTCTAAACAAATCCATGATATCAGTTTACAGTCTTTTAAAGGAGGCCCTGAACCTGTCAGTGGCCAGAGGGATGTCAACAGAAGATGTACATGTACCCACAATCACTTGATGTTGGAAAATAAAAATATTAGTAAAACATAATATAGTGCAAAGACCATTTCTGCCAAAAGCAGAAAAACATGATTAACCCACCGCAACTCTTGTGAAGAGAAGCTGTTTGGATAATGAATGGATGGATGATTAACTCATTCAGTGCCAGATGATGTTCTCAAATGGGAAGCGCCGGTGTCAGCCATTTATTATGACTATTTTGACTAATTTTTATACAGAAAGGTCGACAGAAAATTTAGTTCTGTATCTATATAAGCATGGGATCTGCCAAAAGAAAGCTTTGATCCTCTTCTTTCATCAGAAAAAAGTATGTTTCTACGCTTTAACATTTTTTAGTAAACAGCAGTAAGTTTCTTGAAAATACTCGTTTCAAGAAAGATTCTGAGAAAAAGAGCTTTATGTGAAAGGACACATTACAAGCAGAACTTTCACTTCGCTGCTGTTTTTTTGCATTTGTGATACCTCAAATATTCAAACAATGCTTTATTGTACTCCTGAGTATTGGTGAATCGGTTTTGTCAACAGCAGCCTGTCTTCTGGTGTAGTCCCCCGACACTTTAATCATGCTGTCGTGCAATCCCTGCTTAAAAAGAAACCTGGCCTTGATCAAGATGTGCTGTCAAATTTTAGACCCAATCCCAAGATGCCTTTTATCCCTAAAATTTTGGAAAAAGTGGTGCATTCACAGTTAAAATATTTATTGGATGAACATAATGTCATGGAGGTTTTCCAGTCAGATTTCAAGAAGATGCATAGCACAGAGTCAGCCCTGTTACGTGTTTTTAATGACGCCCCCCTGGCAAATGACACTGGAGACAATGGATGTCTTGTTTTATTGGATTTGACTGCAGAATTCGATACGGTAGATCATAGTATTCTTTTGACTCGTTTTCACACCAAGTGGGAATTAGTGGAAGCGTTCGAGAAGTGTTAAGATCCTGTGTGGCTGGCAAGACATTTTCTGTTAGCCTAGGTTCAGCTGAGTCCCGCTCTGCCCCTCTACCATATGGTGCTCCACAGAGTTCTATTTTGGGGCCCTTGCAGTTCTCTTTGTATTTGCTGCCCCTGGGTTCCATCCGTTGAAAACATGGCATTTCCTTCCACTGCTATGCGGGTGCAATACAATACAATATTTGACTGTCAAATCTATTTCCCGCTGAGCGAATGAGACGCTTTCTCCTTAAAACCACTTTTGTTCTGTCCAGAGGACATCAAAGCCTGGATGTAGGGGTGGGCGATATAGGCTAAAAAAAAAAAAAAAATCTCTAGATTTTTTCAGAAAACTCGATAACGATAATTTGACGATATTATACAAAAAATATTTGAAATCTGCACTTGCTTCACAGACCAATTGTGGATAGACAGCGTTTGTGAACAACATCTCTTTTAAATGGCTATATACAGTTTTTGCAAAACATAATGATATTCTAGGACAATATTTAACAATAAAGAACAAAAAAAATATGTATAGACTTACATTGATTTTTGGGAATATTGTCATTTAAATGTCTCTGCTGTTATTCCATGATGTGACATTTTGAGCTGTATTAAGTACTGGTGTACCACTGCCAACTACGAGAGCAATCAGAGTTAGAATAAGGTGTTAACTACAGCAATCAGAATGAGAAAAAATGTAGTATTTGATATGTGACGTGTGACGAAGTGTCACCCAGCAAGAGAAACAAAAGACGTCGTCATGACAACACCCGTTCTCATACATTGGCCACCGTATTCAGAATAAAGTTGAATAACAAAACTTCTGCCGTCAATGCACCCTGATTTTCAGCATGTCCTCATACTTTGCGGCCGTCGACTGACTTGAGTCGTTATGCTTTTAGAGGCAGTATTAATACTCGATAACATCGTGAAAGCAAGATTGATGATGATATGGATGATGATATATATCGCCCACCTCTACCTGGATATTACTAAATTTCTTAAATATCAACAAAAAGAAAACAAAAGTTATGGTGTTTCGCTCCCAGTGGCTCGTGTCCATCCCACCCTGTGTGACCTGGGCCCCCTGGCTTAATATCTAAAGCCAACAGTCTCAAACATGGGTTTTAAAATGGACGTGATCTTAAATTGGACCAGCAAGTCAGCGCTGTTGTAAGGTCCAGCTTCTTTCATCTTAGACAGCTGGCTAAGGTAAAGCCCCTCCTTTCTCATCAACACTTAGAAACAGTCATCCGTGCCTTTTTTACATCTCGGCTAGATTACCGTAATGTAGATTATTTTGGAGTCGGCCAGTCCTCCCTCAAGCGTCTCCAGATGGTCCAACTGGAGCTCGCAAGATGGAGCACATAAGACCAATTCTGGCCTCCCTTCACTGGCTCCCAGTGCGTTTTTGGGTTCAATTTAAGATTCTTGTATTTGTTTTTAAATCATTAATTGGCCTCGTCCCGGCATACCTCTCCGAGCTCCTCCACTTCTACGCACCTTCCCGCAGCCTTAGGTCTGCGGACCAGGTGCTGCTCGAGGTGCCGAAGACTAAGCGGTGCTTCAGAAGGGGATCGGGCCTTTTCTGTTGCTGGTCCTTCCCTTTAGAATGACCTTCCATTGGTTGTTAGGCAAACCCCATCTTTTTGCATTTTTAAAACTCGTTTGAAGACACATTTCTATTCTCTGGCCTTTGATCCTATCTAAGACTGACAAATTTTCGGCTGTTTTCCGGTGTCTATTGTATATAAGTGTTTTGTGTTAATTTATTGATTTCACTTGTTGTATAATGGCTATTTTGTTGTTGTATGTAAAGTGCTTTGTTACAGCTGTAGCTGTTTTGAAATGTGCCATATAAGTAAAATTGTATTGTATCATAAAGAACACAAAAAATGGCGCATTTGATCATAAAATAACAGTTTATTGCAAGATAAACACTGCACTGTGCATGTTCACATTGATGCCTCTAAAGGGGGTGGTCACTTCTCTCCTGTCTGACTGTACATTGACACTCAATCATTTTTCTGGGAAATTCTATTCAATTTTCCACACGTAAGGCGGTCACCACGATCTCGTGCACGTTACATCATCCTTTTCCTTTAAAACCACATTGACGATGGGACTATGTCACCTTTCTTTGATTGAAAGAACTCTGTTGCAGAAGCAGAGTGGTTCCGTGTTGCCGTGGAGCATACACAAACACTCAAGTGCTGCATATAAAAAGTGGGTTGTCCCATGGGTGGACCTGGCCGTTGTGAAAATCTGGCCACTCCTGCCATCTAGTGGTGATTTTTCAAACTGAATGCATTCCGAAAGCCTTGATCCTTGCTGAGGACCTGCGCAAAGCCCTTTATTCTAGTTTAAAATAAATGTGAAAAAAAAACTGAAAACGTATGCATACGTTACGGCATCCATGGATCTGAGCAAAGCCCTTTATTATAGTTTAAAATAAAATTTAAAAAAATAAACACTGAAAACGTATGAATACGTTATGGCATCCATGAACAACGATTCTGCAAACGTATTTTTACGTTTTGGCATCAAATGAGTTAAAGATTAAAGAAAGAAAGAAGAAGAAAGACCTCAACATCTCTTACCTTAGGGCCCCGCGGTGATTCCGGAGATGAAACTGCTTGGATGTCATTCTGACCTGCAAAATATATGCACAAAAAGTTGTTGAATCATAAAGTAAACAGTGACCATGTAAAATGAAATCATCTGTCACTTGAACTCACATCTTGACCTCCGCAAGGAGGTCATGCCTTGGAGAAAGAAATGTATAAAAATGAATTGTGCAATCTTGCGTCACTGACACTAAGTTAAAATAACATAGTGGACAAAACAATAGTAACCATGTTCCCTCAGCACTCACAAAAAGATTTGTTGTTCGAGGTCATGAGATCTTGGTTGTGGGTGTGCACAAAAAAAACACTGGTTGAATACAGAAAGAGTGAGGGATGGTAGAGACTTGAAATAACTCAAAGAAACCTGAATGAGCATATGCCAAAACACTACATTCCGAGTATTGTGCTAATGTGAGTTGTGGTTTGCATAGAAGATGCACTTATTACCAAAGACCATACCAACGATATTTAAACCTAGTAGCAAATGTATCCACATGGAGAAAGAGTTCCATTTTGATGATTGTTCCTGAGGTATTTGGTTGGTCGCCATGGTAATTCAGAAACGAAAGGTTTCCCAGCATCTCTTTGTCCTTCCTCCTACTCTTTGTCGCGCTCCGTGCTGGAGCTCGACTGATCTTTTGGAAATTGCTTGGTCTGCCTGGGGTGTCTCACTGTAGCTCCCATCTGTTCAGACAACATGCACACAAAGCTATGCTGGCTCTCTGTCACAAACTTGCTCTTGCATTACCTCTCATCTGCAGACATCTTGGTTTACTTGCTCTTGCATTACTTCTCATGGGCAGACATTTTGGTTTATGATGTTCACGTTTCACTGTTTTACTTGCCAGTGGGGAATATGTTTTACCTCATCAAGATGGACTGTTAATTTCTTCTTGACTAATGAGCTACAGCAAGGCTAATGCAAGCTCAGATATGTGTGCAAGAAGCTATGTTGAAGCATAGATGTCTTTAATTCTCACTATAGTAGGGCCTTGAGATATGAGTGTCATTTGCTTCATAACCATGCTTGTGTAATATCAAAATATGTGTATCTCAAATTATCTTTCTCCAGTGAAATGAATAAAAGTTCCATGAATCTGTTCCAGCCTTCCAAAAAAAAAGTAATAATGTTGTACTGTGTATTTTAATGAGAAAAATAGCAATCTAGAATATTATATTTATTAAGAAATAGTAATTACATATTTAAACAGAAACATTAAGAAGTACACAGTTTTAGTGATTGGTTGGGGGAAATCAAAACTGTAGTATGATTGAAACTGAAAGTGTTGTATTAAATAAATGAGGTATCACGTGTTTTCAAAATAAGAATCAGAATCATCTTTATTGGACAAGTATGTAAAACACACAAGGAATTTCTCTCTGGTAGTATGAGCCAGTCTTGTATTGCAGTAACAAGCAACTACAACAAAAAGAACATTTCGGACATGACATAAGTATTGAGTCTTTACATAATGTACAATTAGTTCTGTAGTAATGAATGATGACAGCTGTGCAAGTGATGTGGAGAGTCATCAAGTGCAATAATTACAATGCAATGACAGTAGTGCAGATGAGAATTTTCACAGTTTGAAAGGAGGGGTCGGCAAACTGCGGCTCCGGAGCCACATGCGGCTCTTTCAGTTTTATGTTGCAGCTCTGCGTGGCTTGGGAAAATAAATGATAAGTGTCCGATTGAAGTGTATGTTATTTGTCTCAAAAACGTGTATCATGTCTTCTTACTAAGTCATAGTTTTTGGCCACTTTCATATGTGCTCCTAGATTGGATAAATATCTGATTTTTTGCAATGTGACCGCAGTCTGACCCGCCAGGTCGCACACATCCGACATGACGTCATCCGAGCCCACAATGCGCTCCGCGCAGGCGGAAGGATCAGTGCTGACAGCGACTCTGCAGTTGTTTTGAGTAACAGTATTGACATTATATTTGACTTTAATTTAATCCAACTTGAAACATGAAGCAATAAAGTGGACATTTATGGTGATAGTAGTAATTCAGCCACGGCTCGATCGGCTCATTATTTACTCGCAGTTTTACGGACGTCTCCATGAAATGAGATCAAAAAGCCTTGCCTCATCATTTCCCCCAAATGCTGTATTTCTACCTCTGACCGAATTGCTCCACAGTGGAAATGCCCCGACACGCTGGACCACATTTACTTCTGTAAACACTACATCATGTGTGACGTCACCTCTTCTACGCATGAGAGTCACTTTAGGGATGCATATGTTCACTCACACATGAAAGAGACTGACGTGACATTTATGTAATATGAACGGTTACACACGAAAATCTGATTTTTAAAAAAAAAAGATGGCAGCGTACAGTCCTGCATAAAGATGAAAGTGACTTCTTACATCCCTGATTTGAGGACACTGTGCGCAGAGGTTCAGGAGCAGAAGTTCCTTTAACCAGGTAAAATAAATATTCAGGCGGTTATTTTGCAAATATTTATTTTCATTGTTCAGTGAAATAGTGCTCTTGTTTCCACTCTATTTTTAAATTCAGGCATTTTTGTTTGGGAGATGGATCATTTAAGTTCAGCTTTTTAATTCATTTGAAAGAGACCTTCAACTCAACTCAAATTTAATTTTCTGAATCATGGATGGACTACAATGGATTTCATAAGCAACACACTATTTTACAAGTGTAAAGATTATAACTAACATCTACGTTTCAGATGTCAAAAACTGTTTGCGGCTCCCAGTGTTTTCTTTTCCATGGAAACCAGGTCGAAAAGGCTCTTTAAGTGTTAAAGGTTGCCTACCCCTGGTTTAAAGTGACCAGTAGTGCAGTAAATGTGATATGACGATGAATTTGCAATGATGCGGAAAGTCCTTGAGCACTTTAAAGTGTCCAGTGGTGTGGAATATTGATCAAACAGTTATACAAATATGAATAAATATTGCAATATTGCACTACTGTCAGGTATGTACAAAATTGGCAATATTTGCAAAATGCAGCTATGAGATTTTGAGTCAACTGTTTAGGAAGGTGATGGCAAGACGGAAGACGTTAATGGGCTGTCTGCTAGTTTTAGTGTGCATAGATAGCGCCAATCTGAGAGAAGGAGCCGGAAGAGGTGATGACCCGGATGTGGAGGGTCTGAGAGAATTTTACTTGCCCTTGTCTTGGATCTTGCAGTGAGTGAGTAGGAGGGTACGGATGCTTTTTAAAAAAAAAAATTGTGCAGTCCTGTGTGTTGAAGTCGGATTGTGTCCTCTTTTGTGACAGCACTGTGATGGATGAACACGGGACTAATGTTGATAGTGCATATTGATGATGCTGTCCCCTCTGTGTCCTGTCTGTGAGGAAGCTGTAGAACCTCTGGTTAATAGCAGAAGACACGCTGAGCTGGAGAAGCTTCAGAGAGAGGAGTTCCTGGATGATGGTGTTGAACGTAAATCTGACATTCACCAACCAGATCCTCAGGTAGTTCCCAGCGCCGTTGAGGTATTCCAGGATGAAGGGCACCCCCGTGCTGACATTTACCGACCTGTTTGCTCGGTAGGAAAAATGCAGGGGGAGGGTCTTTAGGTGGTCCAGCTCAAGGTGTTCAAAGGATTTCATGAGCACAGATGTCAGAGTGACATGCCTGTAGTCATTCAGTCCCCACATTGCAGGTTTCTTGGAGACTGGGACAATGGTGGAGTGTGAAGACTGGAGCAAACTGGTCAGCACAGACTTTCAGGCAGGAGGGAGACACTCCATGTTACAGTGCTCGGGTATGTGTCCAAGTTGTCAGCTGAAGTTTCAGACACTCCATTCAGAGTAGTCCAAACAATCCTGTAGTGCCAGCTTTGCTTCATTGGTCACTCCTTCACTATTTTCACTGCAAGTTTCTCACATTTAAGTGTGTGTTTGTATGTTGGCGATGCAGTGAGTGGATTTAACAGTGACCAGACAAACCCAAAGCTGCATGGCATGGAATGCTATGAGTCTTTTAGTGTTGTATTGCAGTGATCCAAAATGTTGCCTTCCCTGGAGATACAATCAATGTGGTACTTAAATCTAGAAAGTTCATGGTTAAGTTGTTCTGTTAAAGTCGCCACGGGTGATTTGGAGTGAATCTGGGTCCTTTAGTTTTAGCTTTACTGATCTTCCAATACAACACAAAGGCCACAAAGTTAACCACCACTGCATCAAGTTTATTTGATTAGGTTAGTGGAAATTACATTAGATAACAAAATAGATAAATTAGATGTACTGAACTACCACCGTAGTTACTTACTTACTTAATTACTTCATTAACTTTCCCAAAAATCAAATCTCAATGAAGCCAAAAGTGGTCTTAATGTTAGCAAAATCCTCATTTCCAGCAATGCGGAGGTAAGGGGAATTTGCCCTTGTAATCAGTCTCAACTTTGAACTCCTAATATGTGTTAGTTGTTTGCACTTATATTGTCAGGAGACTTTAAGAATCTAGAAAAAAGGATTATGCACACTACATTAGGCTTCTTTTTTTGGGGGTGAATCTTGACTAAATAGTGATGTAATGTTAATATAATGACTGTTTATAACTTTTTTCTCTAACCAAATAACATTTATGTTTACATTTACCAACCTTTTCTACATATGCAGCAGATTATCAAAACACAACAATTTAATGCTTTCTGCAAATACATAAAATTGATACGGCACACACTTGAGGTTAGCATGCTGGTGTGGCCCGAGGCAACAGCTCCAGTTCCCACCGGGCACCAAAGGAAAATTAATTGCCCACCCCAGAGTTCTTTTGATAAAATACAAGATGTCATCAATGACAGACTCACGAAACAGGCCATGGGTTTAATTCAATAACGGGTATTCAAATTCCAAGTTGTAATAGGGTGAGACTTTTGAATAGTTGCTGTGTATACAGTAAGCCACAGTTGACCTCTCCAACATGCGCGAGGGAGAAAGGCAACATCAAGTTCAGCCGAAGTGCTTGCACTTTGACTGCAATTCCCTTGGGCCCCGGTCATGGATTGTGCTCATCCTCAACGCTGCATAGTGGATGCTGTTTTACAGGACATGCCAACTTAAGTGTTGTTGCACAACTTCATTTGTCGTTAAGCAATGAAATTCAATTATATTGGTTAAGCAATGTAATCAAAATAAATGAAAACATTTCAAACACATCTGCTAGAAGTGAGGCGACATTTACTTTGAGTGGGCGATGAAGACGATCGTCCCTGTCGTGATGCATCGTCCAACTTTGTTCTCAGAGATGTCTTTGGACTGGATGTTGTTCTGTCCGAACTGGGGGACAGCCGAAATTTGACCATATCCTAAGAAGTAAGCATTTCAAACAGTTAAACAATGTACAAAAAAAGAGTAAAATAAAGTGCTCTCTGCAAACAACAGTAGGAACATTTTTAAAAATAAAAAAATTTGTAAGATTATTCACAAATAATACAGGTAGATTAGAGCAGACAAATATATGCCTGTTCATCTTTGACAGATAAAACTTAAATGATGAATGAATGAATGCTTTGCAGAGATGGCACTTAGTTGGGTTCATAAAAAAAATAACACCCTTGTCTCTTTAACCTCTATGGATACACGTGCCACTTGTGCAGGTGGTTGGGCCCAAGCACCATCACGGTATTAAACAAAGTGTTGGACTTCTGTTCTGTCCAACGCTCTGATTGGTCAGTCTTGTGTGGCTTAAAAAAACAGCTCAGAAGCGGTACTTTTATATTCTAGGCCTTCCAACGCCTCTTGTACCTTCACTTTCTGGGATTTTTATTCAGCATTCTTTTATGATAGTGTGTTACCTGAACTGTGCCTGAAGTTGAGAGTGGTGCGGCGCTCTGAGTTATGGCTGAGTTGTAGACCATGACTCTGAGAGGGTTTGGCTTTGAACCCCCTTGCAGAACCAGGTGTGTCTCTTCCCCCTTCCAGTTTGTCTGCTCCTGGAATGGGCACAACATTGCCCAACGGAGGCATTGCAGGAAGGCTGCCCGGGATGTTGACGTGGCAGACAGCTGTGTGATGGGACAAGACAAAGGAACATGGATATTACTGGCACTGAAATGAATAAGTTCACTCTCAATTTCATTAAGTACACCTTCAGGATATAAATGGCACATGGTTATCAAAATTCTGTGTGAAAGATAATAATGCTGTCACGGATGACATGCTGGCTGAACAATAAGTTAAATTGTTATACTGAGAACTCTATATTTTAACCATCCATATAGCTTAAAGTCCCTGTAAAGTGTAAATGAAATAAATTTGACACACCACACCGAATTGTATTGTTCACTAGCCTGCCAAATTTGAATGGAAAAATACCCGAAAAAAAACAGTATGTAATAAGGCATATCACAAATTAGCGGCAGTCTGTAATGCGACAGGAAGCATTGCACTCTGTACAAAAAATGGATTACTGAATTAGTTGTTGACTGAAATGTACCGGTAATATTGTTTAATACATTTATTGATCAGCAGCTGATGCGGACTCTGGAGCTGGACCAGGCAGAGAACCTTCACGAGACTCCAAAAAAAGCTCCAAAACTGCCTCGCTTCCACGTTTCACCTGTAGAAATGCTTGACCCAACAGGGCAAACTACAGAAGGTGACCCCATCAGAATGTGACAAGCCAGGAGGGAACATAAAGTCATCCCTGGTAAATTGCGAGTTGACATGTTGCGCGCCTTTGAGCCTCTGGGACTCAGCAGGCCCATCTTTGAAAACAGCTTGAAAACACAGGGTAAAAATGGCCGCTGGGAATGTAGTGTAAATGTAGCCTGAGGGTCGCAGGTGAGCTGGAGGCTGGAGCCTATTCAACTTGACTTAGGGCAAATGGCGGAGTATAGCCAGCATTGGTTACCTGTCAATGTCAGGGCATACAAGTATAAGACAAACAAGCATTCACACTAACATTAATCTATGGACAATTTCGAGTCTTCAAATAACCGAACAAGTACCCAGAATCAACCCACATTAGCACGGGGGAAAAACACACACTCCACCCTGGAAGGCTGGAGCTGATATTTGAAACCTCGAACCCCAGAGCTTTGAGGCAGACATTAACCATTTTTCCACTGTACCAGTTCCAACCCGAGCCGGGCTTGCTCGGCCCTTGAGTGGCCAATTTTCCATTATGCTCTTTCGAGGCCATATGGTTACAATGGAATCGCTTTTCAGAACCCCCTCCGAGGTGGTTCTAAAAGGCAGGCTGAGCAACGCGGCGAAGTCACAGCTATCTGACTGGATGACAAACGCATTTCTGAAAGTAATGCAGCAAGGAACTCCGCTGCACACGTCATAAAAACACAGTACGTACAATACAGTAAGTACTAATGAATAAAATAGTGAAGCATGTGGTAAAAAAAACTCCAACTTCTTGCCACTCGAGGTTTGTCGGCACCCTCAGTCGTCCTAAAGCGCAGTCCGGAGCCTCGGCTGTGCACCGGTCCGACGGCTGCGGCCCCTGCCTCGGGGGCAGCAGCATGGGGGGGGGGGCACCGAAGCGCTTCGGATGCCGGGGGGTGACAGTGAACGGACCCGGCGAGCGGCACATAGGCAAACATTTTTACCAAAAGCTTCCCTATTGCATCCTTTGGCACATATGAAGTTGTTAATATCAATAAACACAATATGTGTAATTTATATGCTGTATCTTTATGTCTCGGCGGTGTCCAGCTGGCAGCTCTGTCTGCCTTGCTTGAACCTGGAAATGGATTTCCATTTCTGTGAACGCTTCTGTGCTTTGATGGGGTGTTACTTGCGACTTTGCCGCATCATTTGCGGCAATTCAAAATAGAAATTTAGCTATTTTAACCGCTATCTTCCCGTAGCAATTTGGTAAAATAAAACAAATTCTTACTTCACAATATGTACTCAAACTAGTAGTCAGTGTCGAAAAATTCAGGGTGTCCGCGCCGCTGCTTACAAACTATCACCATTGAAAGTATTCATCATATTCGTGTAACTAATCATTATTACTTTTGTGAGTAACGATAAGAATTAAATGTGTCAGGCGTGTCCTCACTTGTCAAGAACAATTTAGTTTAACAGCAAAATCCTGAGAATTTCATTCCAGCAAGGGCAAATGAGTGATGTTTATTTCAAATTGATATTTACCCTGAACTAACACACACACACACACACATTTAACTATTTAATGCAATCATCAACATGTAGTTAATAAAATGTGACACATTCTAGTGCTGCATTAACACATCTCGACTGACACAGCCTTGTGTTTGCATGTCTGGCTGTAATTAACAGTATGAACCTATAGCCCACATTCAGAAGTGAAAGGCAAAAGGGGAATTTGGAAATTGCTGCAATCAGGGTTGTGAGGTACAACACTGCGCATGCAGTTGTCGACATGCATGCATACATTTTGATGATTTAACAGTTCACCTCTAGCCCCTAACCTCAAGTGCAAACAATCGAATGCCTTGCTGGCGCAATTCTATTCATTTCCACATTCTCCGGACATGTAGCAAAGAAGCTGTGTGGAGTTTCCAATAAAACTTCATTGTACAGTATTGGCTTTATAAGCACAGCAGACAATTCTTTAAACGACAGTCATTCGCTTTCATCCTCTGTATAGGGAACCGAGAATCTAGGTCACACATAGACTTAAGGAAAGCTTTGCTGTGGATGAATATGATTTACAGTCTGTCCCATTATACTTGTATATAAAAAAAATCCTGGGGAAAGTACAAAAAAAAAAAAAGAATGAAAAAGTATGTGTGGGGGGGAGTCTTAAGCTTTAAATCCTCCACAGGGGACTCAGGGCTTTTGCTGAATCGATTAATAAGGTGGTCAGCTTCATACAAGTTTAATCAATCACAGGTAGAATACACAAGGCGCAAAATACACAAGGATCCCACATTGTTCAAAACAAAGGGAAACCCAAAATGGTTAACTCAAAACCTTCAATTCCCTTGAGAACATTTCTTTACATGAAAACCATAATCATAAGCTGCAGGCTATCAGTCATATATAAAAAAAAAATGTATACCTAAATGGCATGCAGTCACTGGTGCCTTCGGTGATCCAGACATATGTAGATGGCAGCATGTGTGCTTTATGTGCTGCTCTACTACATATCCGCAAATAGATAACATCAACTCTCCACATAAGAATGTTTGGACAAGCTGATGAGAAGAACTTTATAGAAGTGAAGTCTTTTAAATCCAGGTTAAAACTATGCTTTC
Source organism: Filicampus tigris (assembly GCF_054856515.1). Lineage (NCBI taxonomy): Eukaryota > Metazoa > Chordata > Actinopteri > Syngnathiformes > Syngnathidae > Filicampus > Filicampus tigris. The sequence continues at coordinate 6,729,108 of NC_141217.1, forward strand.
TTTCCCCATACCTTTGGATAAGGTATTTCAAACATTTAAAATAAATCTTTTATTTATTTACTTTTCCTTTGGATGCATTTCAATCTTGTGTGTGTAAATGTGTTTTAATTGAAGTCAATGTATGTTCTTGTAAGCTACTTTGTTTTATTTGCTTTGCCTTTGAATGTGTTTAGCTGTTTATTTCTAAATGCGTTTAGGTGTTGTGCTTTTGGTTGTACAAAGTACACTGAGTTGCCTTTTCTGTGGAATGTTCTTATTTGAATAAATCTGCCTTGACTATAATTATTACACTTAGTTATTTTGATGTTTGGCTTCAGACAACCTACTATCTTTTTTTAACAATGAACCTTCGAGCACAAATGTCAATACATGAAAATATTGCTTAAAGTACAAGTCTCGTAAAAAATGTTCTGCAATAATATGTTCTATGTAACCCCGCTATATCTAAACATGGTAATCTGATTAATATTGCGTTTGTGGATATGAATGAACTCATTCAATCCCAAAGATATATTCATATGTCCTTTCACAGTCCAACCATTCAATCCCAGGAATTTATTTATAATTTTTTCAATCTTTTTCAAACGTTAGGTAGGGTAAAAGAGGGTCCGAAAACACCTGGTACTGATTAAGCATAAAAATCCACCTGCTCTTATCTTTCTCGGGGGCGGCCATTTTGCCTTGCACTACCCCTTGCTGTCAACTGAAAATGGCACCACAGTGCCAAAAGGCTCATCTTGCAAATGTCACATGACCAACCAGAGAAAACCTGAGTTTTACCCGAGTTACCTGAGTCCTTAGGCACTGTGATGTCATTTTCAGTCGAAAGCAAATTTAGACTATTGCGGGCACACGGAACATATTCTAAGGAAAGTTTTTAACTTGGCTCCCTCTTTAAGCGTTTCTGTTATCTATTATGGGCAATATAAGCCATTACAAGCCTAAAAAAAAATGCTTGATTTATCAATGTTATATCCATCCCAGCTAAGTAATACGAAGGAATCAACCTCTAGCAAGAAGCTTTTTTTATGGTCATTTGTTTCTTAATTAGCAAGATTACGCCAAATGTATTCAACTGATTCTCAAAAAAGGTGCATATTCAGCACATCGTTTTTCTTCCTTTATTTTGTCTTATCTCGAGCAATGCATGGTTCCATCCACTCACCCCTAGGCAAAGAAGAGGAGTGGTGCATCCCAGACTGGTCACCAAGCCCATCACAGGGCAGATACTACTTAAACAGGCATTCACACTCACATTTACATCAATCAAAAATTAAGTGTCTTAAATGAACCTAACATTTCTGTTTTTGGAATAGGGGCACTGGGACATGCGAACTCCACGCAGGAAAGCCAGAAACAGGATTTGAACCCCAAATCTCAGAACTATGAGGCATAGAATGACTCCCGATTTCGCTGAATGCATGAATACTTATAACAAAATTTCTGACATATACAGCAGCTGGGTATTAACCCATTAAGCTCTAAGGCGCCTGGCTGAACATCTCTCTAAAGCCTAAGGTCAACTTTGAAATCACCCTCTAAAACCTGATGTTTTCCCGGAAATTCAACAGCAGATAGAATAGAAAGAGAATTCCAAAGAGTTTGAGAGCTTAGACATGTGACTTTCACACAGACCTGAGTTCATTATTGACTGTTTTAACCCATTAAGTCTGGGAGTGCATAACCGTCTTTCTACCCTTAAAGCCTAGCGCTGTTGCGTCTTTCTACCCTTAAAGCCTGGAGAGCATATACGTTATTTTCTTTTTTTTAATCAAATTTTTGTTCTCTTAATGCATCAGAATATACACGTGACGGTGTCGTGAGCCCGCAGAGGATGTTCTGGAATTCTTTGGAGTCACATTGGCGGACGCCATCGATCGCGGGAGCGTTGAGCTTTGTGTTGAATTTCTGGGAAAACTTGAAGTTTTCAAGGGTAATTCCAAAGACGACCTTAGGTTTTGGGGAGCTGTTGAACCAGGCGCTTTAGGCTTTAATGGGTTAATAAAACATTTTAAAATTAAGTCAGCGGAAGAGATGCACTATTTTTAATTTAAAAAAAAAATCGGGGAGTAATTACCATCCTCTATCCTATTACAAAGCCATTGATATCGTCGTTGTCTACAAACATGGTTCCACTTTTACTTCACAATTTATATCATGGATTAGACTGCTTTATACTTGCCCAGTAGCCTCTGCCTCTACAAATGGTCCCCGGCCTGTCCTATTCCCACTTTTCAGAGGAACTAGACAACGCTGTCCTCTGTCTCCCTTCCTGTTTGCCATTGCTATTGAACCCTTGGCCATCTGGTTGCGACAGGAGGGTAGGTTTGAGGGCATTATCCGAGCTAGTAGGGTTCATAAATTGTCATTATATGCTGATGACCTCATTTTATATGTGTCCAACCCGGCTGCCTCTCTTCCAGTGGTCCTCGGAATATTACATACGTTTGGGTTATACTCGGGCTATAAACTTAATTTTCACAAAAGTGAACTTTTTCCTATTAACACCTCTGCCAAACCTATACCCCAGTCTTTTTTTCCCTTCAATTATGCTTCAGATGGATTCAAGTATTTGGGGGTGCATATTGCCAACTCAATGAACCGCCTTTTTGCTAAAAATTCCCCCCCCCCCCGTAGAGAAATGCAAATCTAACTTTGATAGATGGGCTGGTCTCCCAATATCCCTAGCAGGCCGGGTAAACTTGGTTAAGATGGTCATTCTGCCCAAATTTTGATATCATTTCACGCATATACCAGTACTCATTATGAAGGGCTTCTTCAGATCACTCGATAAATTGATAAACTCATTTGTCTGGGGGAATAGAACTCCACATATTAGCAGGGAGGTGTTGCAGCTTCCCAAAGATGGGGGGTCTTGCAATGCCCGATATGTTGCACTACTATTGGACCTGCAATACTCACAAACGTTAATATTGGATTGGTAGCAAAGACGATAGCACACGCCGCTTGTGGGTAGATATGGAAACTGGGTCTTCTAAAATCTCTCTTCACTCTTTGGTCTGTTCCCCACTCCCTTTGACCATCTCTAACCTTTCTTCTAGTCCGGTTGTAATTGCCACCATTAGAATTTGGATTCAGATCAGAAAAGCCTGGGTCTCTATAAAGCCTCTGACTTAGCACCTATGGTAAACAACCATCTATTTTCACCCTCGTGTACAGATGTGACCTTTCGGGCTTGGTCTGACAAAGGCATAGCGAAACTCAAAGACCTTTATGAACAAGGGACCTTTATGTCTTTTCTCCGAGCTTTGTAGGAAATTCAGTTTACCCAACTCTCACTTCTTCGGGTTCTTTCAGATGCGCCATTTTGTTAAGTCACAGAATCCCATATTCTCGTGCCGTCCTACTGAAACTTGGATTGATTCGTTACTA
>NC_141217.1:6737500-6822500 GCF_054856515.1 Filicampus tigris
TGAAAACCCACCTAAAAGCGGGGATATCTCACTTGTGTCGACTGAAAATGACAACAAAGTTGCTCAGGGCTAAGGCAATCACAGCTCACCTGTTTTCTGAAGCTAGCCATGTCATTTTCAGTCGACAGTATTGACAAAATGGCTGCACCCGGAGAAAGCTGAAAACAGGTGGATTTCTCATATTACACAAACATAATATTAATCAGAATACCTTGTTTCAACTAGTGGGCCTGCATAGAACATACTCTAGAAAAAAATATGTGTGGGTTGACTTCCTTTTAATAAAGTATTTGCATAAGAAATTCAATCCTCTTCATTCATGTTAACGGTATTAAAATTTGATAAAACATTTTTTTGAAAAAATAAATAAAAGCGAACCATTCGGGTGATATTCTGAGAAATTATACCAGAATAAAAAAAATACACTAATAATAAAGATCTCTTAATTTTGTAAATTGTTAAGACACTGAAATCTTTAAACACTCAGCAACAACAGCCGATGACATATCTAAGTACTCAAGTTAAAGACAAGTTGTCATTACAGTACATATATACACTTTTTTTTTTTTTAATTAAAAAATACATACACTAGCAGGTACAATTATTGCTAACTATATTGAAACTGCATCCATCCATCAATTATCGATACCGCTTATCCTCACAAGGGTCGCGGAGCGTGCTGGAGCCTATCCCAGCTGTCTTCGGGCAGTAGGCGGGGGACACCCTGAATTGGTTGCCAGCCAATCGCAGGGCATACAAAGACAAACATCCGCACTCACAATCACACCTAGGGGCAATTTAGAGAGTCCAATCAACTTACCAGTGAGGCGGACGTGCTAACCAGCCGACCACCGTTCCACCTCATATTAAAACTCTTTTCATAATGAAAAAAATACAGTAACGTTAAAAAGTCTTTATGAAATTGTATATACTTTTTAGGCATTGAAATATTTGAATGTTCAACAGCATATTGGGTTATCTGTGTTGAGGTCGGATTTGCGTGTTGCTGAGTTGTGATGTTTCCGAGGTTCATGAATGCATCGTACGGCAAGCCAGTGGAGCAGTGGAGAAAGACGAGTGCGAGCAGTTGTCCTTGGATTAATAAAAACGTGATATTTAAACTATGTCTGACGGTGTTCCTGGAAGACGCTACAATATGATAAATCTCTCTATTTGAGTTTGACGTTTTTGCTCCCTCGTCTAAGAAACATTCACAGTCGGATGATGCCGTGCATATTAGACGTGTTACCTGCCGCCCATCTCATGTGGCAATGTCGGCACACAACTTTGGGATTTCTCAACGTACCTTTCCCAATCAGCGATTTTAACAGGAAAGCCAGAATGTTCCAAAACAGGAGATCGCAGTGTACGGGGGGACCTTCGAGGTCTGTCTCTTTAATACACCCACGTGTACTGTTACCCACGTGTACTGTTACACATATATATATATACAAAATATTTAATCCTGATTAAATATATATATACATTTTTTAGGGAGTCATTACTTTTTACTCAGCAGTGAAAGCAGAATCTTGTTATAACAGTACACTGGCGGAGGAATTGGAATAGAAACAACAGCCTATGGCTAAAACATTTTTCATAAAGTTGCACTGAAAACAATAACGGGCAATGTCACTGCACACGTAATTGCTCCAACAAACAAAACATTTGCAATGGGAAGAATCCATCAACCTTGTTTGGAGATGTAAAATACAATGTTTCAGCATCACTAGACTATGCTTCAAACACTTGTCAGGCTAGAAATATAGATCTCACGTCCGTCACCTGGAACAAATAAAATAAATGAATAAAACTATGGGGACATAAAGGACAATGGAAAAAAAATGGAGCAACATCATCCAACGGTGACAGACTGAATTCTGAGTCTTACACATCTGAGACTCCATTATCCCTGAAAATGGGAGGGAAGAAATTCATAAATATTCACCATCACCTGGAAGCTTAAGTATGACTTGTTCCTCAACAAGAAAGTGACACCATTAATATTAGGTATAAAACATCAGGGATGGATCTGGTTACATCTTTAGTTCTTTAAAGCAAAAAAGTTTGCGGTAAAAAAAGAACTCTAGCTGTGCCTTTGTGTTCAAGAAAATGATAAGACACGACGCAACGAAGGGTTTCCTAGAGCACAGCGTGAATTAATCTTAAATTAGATGGATGTGAGCATTTATGGGAGAATGGGCCTGACAGTTATTACTATTACAGCATGTCTGTTGGGTTCTTCAAGTCATTATTTCAGCCCAGAAGCCTGCAGCAGGCACTAGCCCAGAGCTCCTACAACTGTACTCTGCACAATGAGAAGCCCTGGAGGGAGGGAGCCAACACGCGCTGAGATCATTAACTTAAGCGCACTAAACCATTCACATTTTCATCCATCTGCATGAGTAGTCCAAATGAACCCAGCATGCTATACTGTGCTGGGAAAATTAAACCTTGCCTTTGATCACTGCTTCAAGGAGACACTCTTGCAAGACGCGTTTAACGCTTTCACTTCATTAGAATATGCACATGGCAAGGCAAGGCAAGGCAGTTTTATTTATATAGAACATTTCATACACAAGGCAACTCAATGTGCTTCACACAAGCAAAGACAACACCTGCATTTACAAACACAACACTTAACAACATTTCAAAAGCAAAGTAGAGAAAACAAAAGCAACCAACAAAACTACAACATTTAAGCAAATTTGCAGAGTAACTTTAAAAACATTTAAAAGTAAAGAAATTAAAGTGGGTTTCTAAAATATATCAAATAATTTAAAAAAAAGAAAGTAAATATTTTAAATTGTCTAGAGGACCTTAATCAAAGGTATAAGAAAAAGCAAAGTTTTTAACCTGGATTTAAAAGCATTTACACTCGGGGCTGACTTCACTTCTGTTGGCAGCTTATTCCATTCGTGTGCAGCGTAACAGCTAAATGCAGCTTCACCATGTTTACCTTGAACTCTCAGTTCCACTAATTAACCCAAGTCTGCAGATCTCAGAGCCCTACTGGGTTTATTATATTCAATCAGCATTTCATTCATGTAATCAGGACCCAAACCATTCAGTGATTTATAGACCAGTAGCAAAATGTTCAAATCTATTCTACACTTAATTGGGAGCCAGTGTAAATAAAGCCTTTACGACGGGAGTAATATGTTCCGATCTCTTTGTTCTGGTAAAAACCTAAGCTGCGGCTGTTTGATGCTCTTTTGAGGGAGACCAGTAAGAAGACCATTACAATAATCAAGTCTACTGGAGATGAAAGCATGGATAGGTTTCTCCTGGTCTGCTTGCAGCATGCAACCCTTCAGTCTGGATATATTTTTCAGCTGATAAAAGGCTGATTTAGTGATTGATTGTATATGATTGCTGAAAGTCAGGTGTGAGTCTATCAGTACCCCCAAGATTTCGGACTTGGTCTTTGGTTTCTAAAGACAGTGACTCCAGGTGTTTTCTAACAGCAATCCTCTTTTCTTTATTGACGAAAGCAATTACCTCTGTTTTGTTTTGGTTTAGCTGAAGGAAATTCTGATTCATTCAGTTGTTAATTTGCTCCAGATAGTGACACAATACGCTGATTGAACTGGTGTCGTTTGGGGACATTGATATATATAGCGGTGTGTCATAGGCATAACTGTGATAGGCAACATTAGTGTTCTGAAGCATTTGACCCAGAGGTAACATATACAGACTGAACAGAAGGGGCCCAAGGACTGACCCTTGAGGAACCCCACATGTCAAGGCCCTCCGATCTGATTCAAAACTTCCAATGGTCACAAAGTAACTTTTTCCTCTAAGTAAGACCTAAACCATTTTAGGACTGTTCCATTTAATCCCACCCAAGTTTCCAACCTGTTCAACAGTATGTTATGATCAATTGTATCAAATGCTGCACTGAGATCAAATAAGACTAGCACCGACAGCTTCCCTGCATCAGTGTTCAATCTTATGTAATTTACTACTTTGATAAGAGCTGTTTCTGTACCGTGATGAGGTCAGAATCCTGATTGGAATTTATCAAAAAGTCCGTTCGAGTTCAAGAATTGCAAGTATGTAATATGTAATGCAGGTTTATATGCAGCCTTAGAACGCCCTCCTTTGGTTGTTTGGGGTATTGTTTGCTGAGGTTAAAAAGGAAAGAGATACAGTATAATGTGTTAATAATTTCACACATATGTCGCTCCAAGGCGCACCCCAGGCCAAACTATGAAAAAAACTGCGACTTATAGTCCGGAAAATACGCTATGTTTTATTTCTATTGTTAAAACCTGTTAGTTTATTTGTTACACCAATATTTAACCATAAAAAAGACATTCCTGCCGTCTTTTAGCCCCCTGTGTCAACAGCCGACTCAATATTTTTAAGCCATTCATTTTCTATACCTCTGCTCCTTATACAGTACAAGTCGTTGGTCTAATCAAAATGTTATATTAGATGAAATATTATTAAGACCTGAAGGCACCTCCACAATCACTGTGCATACACTATTTATGTATCCTTAGGTGCAAAAAGGTCAAATATTTTATGACTGCAACTGCAATCAAGCTGGAGCTTACTGCTGTCCCGATGCTGTGTTTACTTCAAGTGGCAGTTAGCAGTGTATCATTTCTGTCACCTGTTATTGCTTTTTATTCCAGCTCCATAGTGCAGAGTGCCTGCATTTATTGCTGGTCATATGTCTTCACCTGTAGGCAGTTTTGTCCTACGTTATGCCTAATTCAAGAGAGTCATTATAGCAATTGTGCAAAAGGGGCGCAGTCAGTCAGTGATTTAGCTTACACAAAGTGCACCAGGGTCCCATTTGGTGCGGAAATGCCACGGCTACATGTTATGTAGACTGTAGTGAGGTTCTACAAGTTTTAACATGATACAAACACGGGCTACAAAAGCACGGAAATTAACAAGCAAATACACAAGTAGTTAGTTACGCACTTAGTGTCATGTTTTGCTCTGTGCTCTCTCTCTCTCTCTCTCTCTCTCTCTCTCTCGATTCTTCTGGTAAGGTTTTGTAATATAAAGTTTTTGCTCCTCGTCACTTTGACTGAGCGCTCTGTGTTTCGTGTTATTGGAGTTTTTGCAATCTCGTTTTGTTTTTCGGTTGTCAATTCTTCCCTGCCTTGTGCGAGCGTTTTGTGTTTCCTATTTTGATGTTCCCTGGCTTTGTTTTCGCTAGCGTCCTTTGTTCAAACTTTGTTGGTCATTTTTTGTAATCTGTAATTAAAGCTTTTTCTATTTCGACGATTTTGTCCTTTTCTGCGTTTTTGGGATCCACATTTTTCCTGTCCGCTTTTGTCAGACCTGACACTTAGAAAACGAGAGCAAAGCAGCACCAGGAGGCCTTATGTATTATTTTGCATTAAAACTGTAAGGGATAGCAGATTGACAATTAACAGTGTAAACTCATTTTTCAACAGATGTTCAAGCCTCTGTTGGTTCCAAAACGCCACTAGCCACTTTGTACGACTGCCGTTATCATTCAAGTCGGGATTTAAGCTCCTCCAGAGTGGGAGCGCAACCTCGGTGTGCGGTGACCATCCACAAAGCAGCCATTGGACGTGCAAACATTATCGCCGCTGTCTGTCTAGCTTCTAGTGGAAAGCATCCGTCTGGAGAAAGATGGCACTGCTGGCAGACTGTGACAGGGTACGATTCACTCTAGGCCTACCATGAGGGGAGATTTATGTACTCTTCAGTGGGGGGAGAGCTGACATTCATTTTAATTAGGCAGGCAAAATATTGTCTCTACGGCAAATATATATAACCTCGCTTGCCTTGTAACTCAACTTTTCCTCTTGATGTACGAGAGGAAAAAAAAAATAGTGCCTTGAGGTAGGATTGACCGCTGAGAAATGAGCCACCAATCAACTAAATATAACACTTCCAAATCCTGATGACATTACCGTGCTTTAGCTGTATGATTAACATTTAATTAACATTTACGTGGCATTTCACATCAGAGACACACAAAACAGAACAGGTTTCTTTGAATGTGAGGTCAACAACGGTGGGAGGGGTTTGTAGTGGATGCAGTGAGATATGTGGTCAAGAAAACCTGGACAAAGATGGGGTCTGGGGTTGGGGGTAATCATAATAGTAAACAGGGTACTTTAATGAGCATGTTATTGTGGGAGCTTTTCACTCTGCAAACATAATTAAGACCTGCAGGGGCCCTCGCGATCGCTGCGCATACAAACACACAAGTGTGTACACACACAACCAAGAACATACAACACACCACAATCTACACGGTATGTATCTGTCACCAGCCAATTAAAATCCAAAGGAGAGTCTCGTGGCCCAGAGGAGAAGCTGTACACCAACACCTTTAATAAACTCAGCCGCAAGCCATGTCACTGCATCCGTCCCCACATCTACCCGTGTGTCGAGCAACCATTCGATCTCAGCTATTTATGCATGGGGCAAAAAACAGGGGTGAAGAAAGTTCAAAGGGGATTTATGTATTTAGCTGGACTGAGCTTTGTTGATGGAATTAGATGACAATTCTTACGTCACCACTTAATAAATTGTTTCTTTTATAAATACAAATACTCGATGTACTGTACATAATGTTTAATTTTATATATTGTATGGCTTATCACTTATTATCTCGTCTCATTATAGTGCAAAAACTGAGTACCTTATTTTCCTATATTTTACTGTAAGCCGCTACTTTTTTCCTAGGTTTTGAACCATGTGGCTTATATAAAGGTGCAGCTATTCTGTGGATTTTTTTTCCACCGCTAGGGGCGGTCAAACCGGAATTACAATACAACACAACACAATTGCCATGAACAGGATGTGACTGCAGGTGGAGGAGTTCGACAGACAAAGGCGCTATGCACTAGCTTATGAATTAGGTGGTATGCGGAAGTACAGCAATAAAAAATGGACGTTAACTGACAATGGAGTGGCAGCAGGCAGTCGAATGATGATAAGTAATGTTTATTTTCTCTTGGTTCTGTTCCGTTTTAATCAGCAAAGTTGCTGCTCTGTTAAAAGGCGCTGTTAGGAAAGAATTTGTTCAGGTACATACATGTGTATTTACAGTTCAAAATCGTTCTCTAAATGCAGTAAATATCACATTTTTCAACATAGATAGGTGTGTTTTATATAAAGGTGCGGCTTATGTATGGGTTTTTTCATCCTTTGAAAAAAATAGAGTGGGCACGGCTTAAATAAAGGTGCAGCTTATAGTCCGGAAAATATTGTATTATGTATTAAAAATAGGCATTCTTCTTAATCTTGGATCTAGCTCCATAAACTTGTGATCATGGATATAATCAATCAATTTTTGATGGTCAATAACTTTGTACATGTGGTTCACACGCCTGACTTCAGTGCAAGCGGCATGGGTTCAACTCTCACTCAGATTTACTGCCGACCAGTCCAGGACATGTCATTCAGGAGCATACTTTGTTACAGTTGGCTTATGCATTTCAAAATGAAGAAGCTCTCATGCGCTGTCAGACTTTTTTCTAATTTCCTTGCATGCCTATTTCACTTACACACAACACTACAAAAAAACATTTTGCTGATATAATTTTTGGGATACTTGCCTTGGAGCCTAATATCTGCAGCAACACATCCGCCAGTTTTCTGACACTGATTCATTGCACAAATCACTCTCAATTATATTAAAATTATGTTCTGTTGCCACCGTAACAGCTGACTTGGAGTTTGTCATTTATAATCAAACCAGACTGAAATTGAGGGGGACACCCTTTTTGCTATTCAGCGCACAAAGTGAAAAAAGCTCCGGTATTCTGTCTATTGATAGTTTTCTTTGTGTTGTAATGATGCTTTAAGGAGCAACCAAATGATGGAGAAGTTTCTCACAGTCCCATTCGTTGTCTGTGTAGTAGCATATAAGAGATGACTTTAAAAGGTCACATAATAATGGTTGGACTTCCTTTGACGCCCAGCAATCGACTGTGCCAATCCTCAAATACAGTCAGGGTTAAAGGTGAATATATGATGTGCTTGACAGGCACATTCATTAATGCTTGCTGCTCAAATGAAGAACCCATTTGACATGCATCAAAAGCTGTCACCATCCTCTTTCAGTCACACAAGTTTGGTGTCAAAGAAGAGCTTGAGAGAGCTGTCAATTACGCTTTGAGGAAGGAACTTAGTGCTTGCTAGTCACTCAAGCGCAAAAGACAGAAATGCAATAGGGTGGACCTTTGCAATAGAGGTCAAACAACATGACATCAACTTGAATTTGGCATCGAATTGAAAGCAAAATAAGCAGTAACTCAAAAAAAATGAAGGCGAAGCACAACAAAACTGTTCAGCTTTAGTTGATCACCTCCCCTAAGAGTATGATTGATTAAAACCGCAAAAGGAAAATGCTAATGAAGATAATAAAACTAAAAAAGCAAAGTGTTACTCAACAAAGGTAAGTGATCACTACACAAATATTGTTTTTTACGTTTTAATCTGGACAAGATGTATAACAACCTTTTGTACTTACAACAATTAACTATGCTTAAGTATTAATTAAAACAAATGGAATTGGAGCTGTGCAACAGATCAATTTCCATTATTTCTTAAGGAGAAAAATCCAAACAACAGTTACATTCTTTCTGCCCCTGTGCACTGTTAGCTACAATTTCGTCCTACAGGCACTCATTCCCTGTGTCAGGATTTTGGATGATAGCAGCCAACTCCTCACCCCTTGGAAAATTGTTTTTTGGCAAAAAGACAAAAAGGAACAGGCCAAGAGTACCTCTTGCCACCGTATAACATTGATCCAGGGTTCCATTAGTGATGAGCTAATGTGTGTCATCATGAGCAAGACAGACAGAAATAAGCCCCATCCTTTTGAATAGGACCACATGCAGTGCGACTCGATTGCGTGTCGTAATTGATACGCAGCATCAAGCACTTGCAGAGACAGGGCAATTGGACAGAAGCGTCAGAATGCTAGCGGTGACACATTCTCACACTAAGTGCAGCACGTGTATCTTATACTTTGACATGGAAGGATAAAATATTTCATATTTGTCTATGCCTAGAAAGAGCTGATTGGTGAAGACATGCAAACATGAGCAGGCCAGAAACAGAACAGGAAAAACATGAACCAAAATTGTGAAAACAAAACAAGGGAAATCATCTGAAACTAATCATTACTTACTGTATGAAAAACAGGAAAACAGTCCTGCATGAAAACTACAACAATTCAGTCAGATGTAATCATACTATATGCTTAGCTATATGAGAGGGTAAAAAATATGTTTGGGTAGACCCCCCTTTAATAATAGCATCAAATGATATAGCATTTGTTTATGTATTCTTCTGCACAGTGAACCTTTTCTATTTTATTTCAAATAAAATGATATGCTCTTCTATTCTGATGGTGTCATGTGTCATCTTCCAAACAGCTTATCCTGTACAGGGTCGCGGGGAGGTGCTGGAGTCTATCCCAGCGGACGATGGGCGAAAGGCAGACTACACCCGGAACTGGTCGCCAGCCAGTCGCAGGGCACACACACACAGACACCGTCACTGAGCGGTGTACCACTACACCATCAGGGCCCCTATTCTGATGGTATATACAGTAATATTTTGAGCTGTTCCTCACAATTGGTGGAGATTTATTGTACATTTTAGCCTTTCTTTTTTAGTTGTACCTAGATTCAAAGCGACGCAACACAAACAATTCAAAAATAATAGAGCCAGCAGCCAAGACTCAGAACCATTATGAAGGCAATTGGACTTTGATCGAATTGCCTGGGAATAGAAACACTATGTGAATTGCCAGAATCTATGATACCTTTTCAAGAATACAATAGCAAAACATAGATTGTATCAAGGTTTAAAAACATGTCCACCAGGCCTTGATTGGTATTTGAAGAGATAGTAGTGGCAATCAGACCCAGTCCAGTGCCAAATTATAAAAGGGTTTCAAGCAGCGCCAAGTGCTGTTGTCTGCCCTGAAGGCACACCTCAGCTCAGTACCTATTAAACCTAAAAAAAAAAATAATAAAAAATAAAATAAGTGGGGGGCATGTCACATCTGTGACAGCTTTGTCACAGCACAGGGACATGGGGAATGTCCCATCACACTTCTCAAGGTAGCTGAGTGACACATGACGCTTTTTACAGTCAGTTGACGCCGTGCAAGCTTTTTCGCCAAAACTCAACGTGAACGTGAGTGAGATTTCAGGCATCACTCTTGTCATCTCCAGGAGAGAGCGCTTAGCTTGCTCTTATCAATCATCAACACCCAAGGCAGACTGTGGATTACCATTACAACACATGCACACAACAGCACAAACACTCCACTGCCACACAAGGCACAAATGATTCACACAACCTAAACACTGCATCTCTAAGCTCATCAAATGTCCAGGCCTGAGAAGGTCACAGTGGTCAACTAAAATGTGTTGGGATAACATCTTTTCTGCTCACCCAAACAACCACAATTTACCAAGATATACGGCATGATATTCTGTGGCGATAACTCGCTCTGCTTTCTGACATAGTGTGTAGTCATTGGACACCTCATTATTTCAACTTGCACAATCTATGAGATCCAATACAAAGATTGTTCCAAAGCTTCTTCTGTTCAAATAACGAAAACGACTACTGTTCAACTCCAGTCCTGTTTACATCAGTCTGTCAGTTGCATGCAAACTGCCAGACACTGCACGTTTTTTTCACTGCAGATCGATTTGCTGGATGCGGTGGATCACTACAACAGATAGATCCAATGCAAGTAGACACTAACAGTAAAATCAATTCCTTTCCATACACATTTGGATTTTTCACTGAAGCTTCATGTGAAGTCTTCCTTGGCTCACAGTCCCAACGAACTGAGTCACTAACAAACACAATTACAAATTTGGTGCCACCAAAGGTTTCCTCTTCTTTTGGATATTCTTATAAGAAAGTTTTGAGTGCATACATTAAGCACAAAGAAACTCCTCTAATACAGGGATACCCATTTTATCGTTTCCATCCACAGGTCAATCGAATAAGTAATGAGGGTAAATGGCAAGGCTTAAAGGAATATAGATATTAGCCTACCATCAATCCTCACTACATACATTTTCCATTTGATTGACATACAGGACAACCAGTCTAAAATCTTTTTTGACACACGGGTCAGTACACATGCAGCAGGTGCAACAACAGCAGCAGCTGCAAAATTCAAAGAAGCTATAGAGTTGCCCCCCAGTTAGCCTGATTCATTTATACTGAACTTAAAAAAGGGATTAAAAATGAGTGACGAACACGACCAAGCAAGAAGCCAAAAATCTACCACTTCCATGTGAAATAGGAGGACTTTTTTTCCCTAAAATGTCATATTGAAGTGCGTCAGCAAATGTACCATTGCTATTTCGAGCAGGGGAAATGTGAATCAGGGCGGCACGGTGGTCAACCGGTTAGCACGTCCGCCTCACAGTTCAGAGGTCGTGGGTTTGATCCCGGCTCCGGCCTCCCTGTGTGGAGTTTGCATGTTCTGCCCGTGCCTGCGTGGGTTTTCTCCGGGTACTCCGGTTTCATCCCACATTCCCAAAACATGCATGGTACGTTGATTGGACTCTCTAAATTGCCCCTAAGTGTGATTGTGAGTGCGGATGTTTGTTTGTCCCTGTGTGCCCTGCGATTGGCTGGCAACCAGTTCAGGGTGTCCCCCGCCTACTGCCCGAAGACAGCTGGGATAAGCTCCAGCATGCCCGCAACTCTTGTGAGGATAAGCGGTATA
Organism: Filicampus tigris; assembly: GCF_054856515.1. Classification (NCBI taxonomy): domain Eukaryota; kingdom Metazoa; phylum Chordata; class Actinopteri; order Syngnathiformes; family Syngnathidae; genus Filicampus; species Filicampus tigris. Next base: position 6,749,220 of record NC_141217.1, read on the forward strand.
GATAATGGATGGATGGATGCATGGATGCATGGATGGATGGATGGATGGGGAAATGTGAATCAGAATTTTCGGACTGCTCATAAAAGGCAGCTTCCCTGTGAAAAGTGAGCTGGGAAAGAGAAAGGTGAAAGAACTAAAACGCCAGTTGTCATATTAGAGCCAGTTGCTATATTCATGTACTACCCTTTCGGGGAGATACCGACATTGATTTACTTGCATAAAGAATTACTACACTGCTTCATATTAACTCGTCTGGAGTGGAGGGTGAGATTTTGGCACTGCATGCTGACAATGACATTCAGCTCAAGTTCAGGGCTCATGGACAGTTTTGGAACTAACTCACAGTGGACAAGCACCCCAACTTCAGGAAAATGTGCTCCCTCCTTGACTGCATCATTCAGCTGCACTTATTCTTACGACTCAGCATTTTCCGACATGAAGATTATTAATCTATTAATTAACATTTTTAAACAGTAAAGTTTACATTTATATTTGTTTGAAATTGCCCCACTGAAGATGTTTCTAGACAAAAAAACTTGGTTTTCTGCTATGCACAATGTGGATATAAGAAATCAAAACTGTTGATTAGATTTAAAAGATAAATATATAAATAAACAGTAAAAAAAAAAAAAAAAAAAAAAAAAAGGAAGCCAATTGGTTTGCCAGTTGTTTGCTATTAAGTGAAATCTCTAAAGTAAAAATATAGTTTATCCGAATACACGATTATTTGATACAACTTTCAGTGGGATAATGGAATATTGAAATATGCAATAGCTGCAGCTTTACATTCAACATCCCTGTTTTATTGTCGTCTTTTTTTGGGGCGGGGGGTCGTTTTATAAAAAGTTTTATTGTTCCTAAGAAAAAAAAAAGTTATTTCGAGCCTTGATACTACTCTAACATGAATGATGATCATTTGGAGGGGTGCTTAAGGATTGTTATCAGCAGCTGCTGTCTGGGCTATTCATCCCTGTCTGATACAATTTAGTGCAATTGATCAGATTAGGGTACTGACATAAAATGCACAGAGCTCTATTGTGCATCATGGGATAAATCAAGTTATGCAATCATATAAAGAAGACAATATATTTACAAATAAACATGTTTTGCATCTTTGCAGTAGGTCGACAATTTATTTTTACTTAATTTTATAAGTAGCTTCCAAGATAAAAAAGTGTCATCACCCTTAATTTAATAGATTTATGAAAATGAGACATGTACACAATTCGCGGCAATCTGCTAATTAGGACGTTTTGGATCGCTGGTAGGAAAAAAAAATAATAATGAAGCCTGTAGCAAAAACATGCGACTCAAATTTATGCAGCTAATTTCATTAGCCGTCAGCACACAGTGAGACACCAATGGCTGATCAATTGGCTTACCTCTATATTGATATATACGTAAATGAATTACTAATGTAACCTGTCAAGTGAGGCAAAGTTTTGTTGAAATTATTTTCAGATTGAATGTCCTCAAGTGTGTGTCATACATGCAGTATAATTACATCCCTCTTACCATTGTCTCTCGGCCAATTGGAGCAGAGAAGACATACTCCAGCTGGAAGACAATCGCTATGGCTTGGTGATTGATCAGCCTGAGCTCCAAGTTGCTGCGAAGGCCCAGCGTCTGGGGGGCCGATGATGCTGCCGAGCTGAGGAGATAACCACACCCACACACAGGCACAAAATGAAGGGTTGCCAACAAAACAAACATGATCACCCGATCACGCACAACCGTTGAACTAAATAACAAGAAGCCCCTTCATTTAATGCAGCTCAATTTATTTAAGGCACATAAATCAATGCACTGAAGGATTAACACTTGTTTGCTCAGTGTGCACTGGGAAAGAAGTGACAGTCTGCATGAGTACTATTTTCCATTCACAGTTTGCATACTCCATAGGCCAGAGCTAAATGTGAGGTGGGGTCAAGCAAAGTTTGCCTTTTTCACTACATAAAACCCAGAATGTTAGCTGATCTCATTTTTTTTTCTGTAGTGGTTTCTCATTCTCTAATATTTGGAATCAGCAAATTACCAGTATGACTAATGAGATCAACTTTATGGATTATCAGTATATACTATCATTAGGACAATACTGCCTCATTTACATAAGATTGCTGCTACTAAATTATTATGTGAATACTAGTGGTGGGAGCCAATTAAAAAACAAATCTGAGGATTAGATGTTAATTAATCACATTCAAATTAAATAAAACATTACCGGTAATGACTAATGAGAACTGCATTATCCATGACTACTATTATTAGGACAATACTTCCTCATTCACATTAAATAGGTGCTAATAAACTATCATGTGACTACTAATGGTAGTATTCAATTTAAAAATAGTCTGAGGATTAGGTAATCACATTCAAACTGAATGAAAATCCAAATATTTGGCACGAAAAGCTATGTTGAAAAAAAAAAAAATAGGCATTTTGGTCCACACAGTGGACATTTTGACTGTTGCCTACCATCTTGCCTAACCACATTGAGGTTAACATACCTCAACGTGATTGAACAAGATTAATTTCTTGTTACCATCAAGCCCCCAAAGACTCAAAAATCCCTCCCTTTTATATCAGTGCTTTGTATTTTTCTCAACTATAAGGCCTTCAACAATGCCGAAAATTCGAAGGAAGCGATATGAGCACATACCAACCTAACAGTCTTACACATGCTTGTACAATAATTAGACTGACAAAGAAATCATATCAGTTATCTTGTGTAAAAGTCTTGCTCACCTGTCCTTGGTCTGACTACTCTGTTTGGAGCTGCCGTCCACTCGCCCTTTGACCCCTGATAGGGGCTCCAGCACCATTATCTGAGGTGGATCAATGAAACACCAGCCATTGTGCACCCCTACATGAAGCCTTCGTTCCTGGATGACAACCGTCTTCAGTGAGGTTTCTTGGCTTGACTGTTGCTGAAAAATATATAGCGAAAGTAGACGGTGACTAACAATCAAATAAATACATCCTCTGTTCAGCGTCTTCTCATTTGAGGATGTTCATGCATTGGACTAATTTCCAACAATATGAGCATCACTGCAAAACTTCCTGTACAAAAATGGCAAATCAACATGTGACATGCTCTCAGTACAATTACAGTTCATTCTAATGTCAAATAAGAATTTGCTCTGGGACGCTAGCGACCTCCTCCAGGAAATGATAAAATTAGAGAACATTTTCCAAGGTCAAACTGTAGCTGTCATGAAAGTTTTATTAACACTTATAGTCAGCTGGGATAGGCTCCTTGACCCTAACAAGGACAAACGCTATAGAAAATGGCTTGTAATACAATGCAAAACTGAGGCTACAGTATGTGCTTTTTATATACTTGTTCACATTACAAATAATAATGTGATTCCTAATGTGAACGCAACGAGTGGGTGATGGGACCCGCGTGCATGTGCACAAAGTATGACATCAGGTGACGAGTGCAAATGGAAAGATGACATGTTGCACTGTGTTTATTGAAGTAAATAACCGTCTTTCTACCCTTAAAGTCTGGAGCACTGTTGTGTCTTTCTACCCTTAAAGCCCGAAGAGCATATACATCATTTTCTTTTCTTTTTTTCAAAATTATTGTTCTCTTAACCAATGACATGCATCAGAATATACACATGATGGTGTCGTGAGCCCGCAGAGGATGTTCTGGAATTCTTTCGAGTCATAATGGCCGAGGCCATTCATCGCGGGAGCTTTGAAATGAGTAACGACAGTGATATAGACGATGCGCTTGTGGACTTTGAACCAGTAGAACCAGTCGAACGTGATATATGGTGAAGATATATGTTTGTAGACAATGACAATATCGACGTCTTTGTAATAAAATAAAGGATGATAATTACCACTTGATTTTGAAATTAAAAATAGTGCTTCGCTTACACTGAGACTTTATTTTTACATCTTCGATTGAAACAGTAAAGATTAATAATGTCGGGCCTGTGTGCAAGCCACATGTCTAAGGTCTCAAAATCTTTTGGAATTATGTTTCTGTCCGCCACAGGGGCTGAGATATTAATTATTTTGTAGGTGATGAATTTCTGGGAAAACTTCAGGTTTTCAAGGGTAATTCCAAAGACGACCTTAGGTTTTGGGGAGCTGTTGAGCCAGGCGCTTTAGGCTTTAATGGGTTAACGGAGACGTCTACTAACTGTTACTCAAAACAACTTTGCAGCTTCACGGACTATGTCAATGTGTGCAGATAAGTGTTGATACTGCAGACATATCGCATACCTATCTGATATATAGCCGCATACGAAAAAGGCCCAGGTCAGATTTGGAAAAAATCGGAATTGCACTGTACACAATGCATGAAAAAATCAGATTCATGTCGCATATGGGCAAAAAAAATCAGAATTGAGCTGCAATGTGAACAGAGTCCAAGGCTAGGTTAACACCGCAGGTCTTATTGCTCAATTTGGATTTGTTGAAAAAAAAAAATCAGATTTTTTTTGTGTAAATGTTCATATTAGATTATAAATTCAACCTCTGTCTGTCTGGTGTGTAAACACATGCGTCGCCAAACTGACCCAAATGCACAGAATAAGAGACGACGTCACTCACAACATAGTATTTACAGAATTAAATATGCTACAGGCATTTCTACAGTGAATCGATTCGGTAGGAGGTGGAAATGCAGTATTTGGGGGTAATGATGAGGCGAGGCTTTTCAATCTCATTTCATGGAGGCGTCACTAAAGATGACGTTATGTCTATTGACTCAGTTAACGAAAGAGGATTTTGAGAAAAACAGCTTTTTTCCTCCATCGAACCTACGAGCATAACATCCAACAAGAATCCGCTCAAAAAATTATCTTGCGGTACCCCCAAAACCTCATGCAGATGAGCTGTAAGAAAAACATAACAATCTCCCCTTTTTTCTTTTTTTAGTGTTGCATTAACATAAATACAGGTGTCTTACAGAACATACAGCGAGACAAAAGCACAGTATAGTTTAAATTAACATTCAACAAGAGTAACATTCAAAGTTTAAGTTTGCAAACCCCTTCGCTGAGGGCTCTCAAAAGGCCAAGTGCTGATGCCCCCATTTTGGTTAAGCAGTTGCCAAGTTGTTCTTTGGTAGCTGACCAGACCATTTGGTGAATAGTCCCAGAAAGCATCAGCTCTTTCATATTGCTTATCTCAAGACACAGTCTCTTTTCCATAACAGACTTAGTAGACTTTTACTGCATCGGGAAGAGATTGATTGTCTGTTACACACACAATGGGTAGACTTTTGCATGAACATTTACCAGTTGTGATTTCTGAGTACAGTGTTGCAGGAAAAACTGCACTGTCAATCCCATTTGCAAGAGCTAACGTCTCCCCTGCTAAAGTACTCTCAACTCAACTCTCCTGATATGCTTCGACTGCCACGATATCGGTGAGAATTTTCTATTTTCACCCATGAGCATGATGAAATGTCCATCCACCATCACCATCAGCATCAGAGAGGTTCCCCATGTCGGAATTACTGAACACTACAAGTTTTAGGGAGCTGTTTTCTTCCAGGCACTGAAATCTCAACTCACTGATTTAGGTTTCTTAATGAGCTTGTTTGCACGACGTAGAGTTTGAACCGTTGCATGTTTAGTGTTTAGATGCCAAGATAAAAACATCACACATTATATCTGGTCTGCTCTGCTTTGCTCCCCACAGAATTTGCCCTTCCAAATCTTTGATTTGAGTTTGTCCACTTCATTGTCAGTAAGTGGTGCTTCACATTGTGTCGCTCTGGTGGAATCTATGGGGATAGTTTGCAAATTTTTAATGTATGTCTTTTGTTGTAATTGTATCTCATCCTGCACAGAATGTACTTCCATTCCTATGTAAGTGAAGTTGTTGTTCTCTTCCCTGTCAACCTGCAAAGCAGCTTTCAACTGTGGGATGACTTTTGAGGTAAATGTATCTGTGCCCCCCAAATAAAGTCATATACATGGGATGCAAGGATTCCTGACATCTGACCACAGTAGTCTAACCAGTAAAACACAGATGATCTATTTTTGATACAGTGGCTCCCAACTGTTGCATGCAGTCTCTGACTCTATTGTACCAGTACAAAGACACACCTGTCAGGCCATGGACACATGTATTTATCTTCCACACAGTTCCTTTGTTTTGTGCCTCCTGAGGAGGACGGATGTAAATGTCCCCTGTTAGTGTCTTGTCTTGTAAAAAGGCGTCTTTAATGTCAGCTTTCACTTGTTTTGACATGACAGCCATGATCCTCTTCAAAGACACTGTAGCACATGTAGGTGAGTCTTTGGAAAGGTCCTTGGTATTCATCTCTTCAAAACCTACTACTCGTGCCTTTTGGTACAACACCAGCAGCAATTTCCTTCAGTGCGCACACCCACCTTGTTGAGATGCATTTATGACCTTCATCTGTGACTTCATCAAAGACATTGTTTTTTTTTCTAACTTAATATTTCCTCATGTTTAGCTGGAAGAAAAATGTCCTTATGCACTACTAACACATCATCCTCATTGTTAGTACATGCTTCCACCTGCTCTGACGGAAATACATGTATGTACACTGTCCATTGCTCCAAGATTGGCTGATCCTGTTGTGCCACCATCTTCTTCAGGCTGGCAGAACTGCAAGTTGTAACAGTATTTTTTTTCTTGCTCTGCTCAGGGCAGTTCCAGTATAACGTTGAGCACTTTGTCTGTCTTTGTATGTAACCACTTGGCCAGTTTTCATCTTAAGCCCTTTCAACTAGTCTGTTGCGGCATCTGAGACTGGTCGAAACTGCCTCCTGCATTCGGCTCTGATTCATGTGAGAGTTCTTCATTATCATCAGCATTTTGAGGTCCATTGTTCATTTGTGTCACTTTCTCATTGTCACTTTCACATTCGGTGAGATCTGCTGTTGTTGCCGTAGCTGGTGAATTTTCAACAGTGTCCATTTTTTGTTCTGTCTATGTCCACCACCTCTTTGGTTGATAGATCATCCACTTTTCTCAGTCTGGTGTGATGCACCCGCACATATGCTCCACCGTGTCTCTCAAATACCACAGACCCATTTTGGCCTATCACAACCCGTGGTCCTTTCCACTCATTACACCCTCTTTTAGTAGACTTTGTCTCCTGTGTCATACCTGTCATCAACTGGCCGTAGTTGTTTGCACAGGGCACTTTTGATTCTCTGAGCATTCGGCCTCTGTAAACGCTTTTCTCATTGCATGTAGAGTTGGGATGTGCTGATCTACCCAGGAGCTCACATTTGTTTCCAAGGGCAGGTTTGGATTCTAGCCAAACACTAGTTGGTGTAAGGACTATACCAGTGTGCGTTGTGCATGGAGTTCTTTGCCATTAGTGCCCAATCAAGTGCAGTCTTCCAATCACAGTTGTTGTCCTTTTTAACTTTCAGTAACATTTCAGTGAGAGTTTGATTATACCTTCCCAAAAGGCCATTACCCCATGGGCTGTAGGCTGCAGTAGTCTTGATCTCAATATTGAACTTTTCAGCCATGTCTTTTATTTCTTCATTATTGAATTCACCTCCATTGTCACTGAACAGTCTGCACGGAGGGCCATGTGATCCAACAGTGAATAAACTGCCTCACGATATCTTTGGATTTCTTTGTGGTGACGATGCTCCCTGCACTGAAGCGAGTGAAGTGGTCAATAGCATGTAGATACCACACATTTGTCTCAAGTTCATGCAGATCAATAGCCAGTTTCATTGTAAGTTGAAGCCATGGGAAGGCCTACAACTGGTTTGTGCTTTAGTCTACTGCATCAGCTGCACGTTTCACAGTTCTTAACAACATTCTTGAGAATTACCTTGCTTTCTTTATCTTGAGTGCCCGAGCTGGTCAATAGCTTCTGTAACCTTTCTTCTGATGAATGTCCAGTATCTTCTCCTTTTCTTTGACACTCATGTTATTTTTAACAATGAGAATCTCATCTTCGCCCTTTGTCTGGGCCTCACTTGCTTTCTCTTTATCCTGACCAGTGTCTCTTAAGTTTACACAATAATGCCTTTAAAATGTTAACTGGCCTTGTAAACATTGTTGCCTTGTCATGCGCGTCCAATACAGCACTTGCTCTCTTCAGTGAGGCCTTGCTCAAAAGAATTGATACATTTGCTGGAACAACCTCCGTTTCTATTTTGTACCTGGTCTGCCCTATTTTAGCTGGTACGGTCACTTTTCTTGTGAAGTACTTTGCCATTACCAAATTTAAATGGCCTTGCACTTGCTTCAGCCACTATTTTGTGCAGCTCAGTCTGTGACAGTCCATTGGTGTAATGTTCAAGCCATTTCTCACCACACACTGTTCTTGTGCAGGATGTGTCAATCACTGCTGACCATAAAGCAGGGGTGTCAAACTCCGGTTCTCGGGGGCTGCCCTCCTGGATGTCTTAGAGGTTTCCTCCTGTAACACAGTGGATTTGAACGATCGGGATCGGGATCAGGTGACCCAAATCCATATTTTTGTGCCTCATATTTTGTCAGTTTGACACTTTCTCTTCTGTGTGGACAGTCCTTTGCCCAGTGAAACATACTCTGACAAACAGACTCTGACATCTCGTTCTTCTGCCACGTTTCTCAATAGGATTAGTATCTTGCGTCGCGGTTTGAGATTTGCCTTCACTTTCAAATGGATATCTCGTGTGATAGGCGTATTCACTGTCTGCACTCATCTGCTGAAGCTTTTTTCTTCCAACGAACACTTATGAGCAAAACATCCAACAAGAATCCGCTCAAAACAATCTCGTGGTACCCCCAAAAAAATCACACACATGCACTGGAAGAAAAACTAAATTTAACAGTCATTGCCGCACGAAAAAAATGAACCGCTCTGAGCCGTAGCTGAATTACTTCTATCACCATAAATGTCCACTTTATGCTTCATGTTTCAAGTGGGATTGAATTAAGGTCAAATATAAAGTCAATACTGTTACCCAAAACAACTTTGCAGATTCGATCTCTCCGCTGCCAGCACTCAACCTCAGCCCACGAGGAGCACATTTTGGGTTTCAGATGACGTCAATGTCGGATATATGCGGCCTGCGGTAGTATTGCAAAAAAATCAGATACATATTCGATCTAGCACCACATATGAATGTGGCCCAGGTTGCATTTGAAAAAAATTGAATTGAGCCAGTCGACCACCGTGCGGGCGGCACAGTGCGGGCTGCACGGTGGCCGACTGGTTAGCACATCCGCCTCACAGTTCACAGGTCTGCCCTCCCTGTGTGGAGTTTGCATGTGCTGCCCGTGCCTGCGTGGGTTTTCTCCGGGTACTTCGGTTTCCTCCCACATTCCAAAAACATGCATGGTAAGTTGATTGGACTCTCTAAATTGCCCCTAGGTGTGATTGTGACTGCGTATGTTTGTCTCTGTGTGCCCTGCGATTGGCTGGCAACCAATTCAGGGTGTCCTCCGCCTACTGCCCGAAGACAGCTGGGATAGGCTACTCCACGCCCGCGACCCTTGTGAGGATAAGCGATATCGATAATGGATGGAATTGAGCCGTTCAGACTGTCATAAAGAAATCAGATACAGGTCGCATATGGCCCAAAAAATCGCATTTGCCTGCGATGGGAACCTAGCCTAAGTTACCTAACATCCAAAATTTGAGGTATACTCAGTCATGCATGCCGTGTCATTTATTGAAAAAAATGTTAAATAAATACAGTTAAATAAACACAAAGACAAAGCCAAACAAGCCTTTAGTTAGAGGTCTCCGATGTGCATGTGACCTCATATCTGAGGGCGGATCAAATTATAAAATTACTTTAGGTCCCAGTGTAACATTGTTTGTAGGAAATCACATGAGAAGTTGCAAGAATTTCAATATAATACTTAAAGGGGAATTAGTCATTTGCGCAAAAATCTGGTGTGATTATTTCTAAAAGACTGTGTGTACTTTTTTTCAGGAAGAGTACATTGGATATGTTTGAAAAGTTGGATCTGTTGTATAAATGTTGACATCCCACCTCAACAGCAATACACACCATTTGAGCTAGACCTCACAAAGCAAGGAATAAACATGTGTGTGTGCGTGGGTGTGGGTGTGTGTGTGTGTGTGTGTGTGTATGGGGATGTGTGCACATGTGTGCATGCGCGTGCATGGCAGACAAGGTGAACTCTAGCAAAATTTGCATCTAACAAAATGCTTAAAGACCAAGTGTGAAGTAAACTTAGCCAACCATCTTTTGAGTAATACCAACGGCTAAAACTATTTTAAGCATACTTTCGTTTCCCAGATTCATAATTACACCCATAGCAATGCGCTTAACAACGAAAATGCAAATGTTCGTCAATCTCCCAAAATCTTCGGCGAGTGACGTCACTTGAAGAGATCGAGTCGCCAGGAAGCCATTGTACTGCATTGTTGATTGTCCCGTTAACTGCTCTTTGCTGCTGTTTTCGAGTTTTTCGTCGAAACGCCTCAGCGCTGTGTGCCAATGCATTGTTCACATTCGGGCCAACAGTTGTTTCAGTGGCCAAAAGATAAGAATGGACCAGTTTCGTTCTTGCAAAGCCAATGGATTTCACCCCGGTGTTACGGATCAAGTGGCTTCCACATCAACTGGCTCCCGATTCCAGCTGGGGCCGTTCAGGCAATGCCAGTCCAGTAATTTTGTTTTTCCTGTCTGCAGATTTGTCACAAGCAACATTGAAACTGCTCAATTGCATACCTGTTTAATTCTGCAAAAAGACACAAAATGTCTCGTTTACAACTCCCGACTAGCTGCAAGAAATCCTAAACTTGGTAAAAATTTAAAATATAAAGGTAGAGAACGATATTTGAACCTGTGACACAAAGGGGAAAAAAGCAACAGCACAATCGGAGCAAACACTCTACCCACTACGTAATGAGCTAGCATGACTGTTGATGAATGAACATGCCACGTCCTCTTGGAAAACTGCCAATCTTACAATAAATTCACTTGCATTTTATGATTTAACAAATATATCTTAGTTGTGCTTACTAGTGCGATCACAATGTGTCAAATGAAATAAGGCTAATTTTCCAATGTGGGACACCAACCCACTATGACGTGTTTTCTCAGCGCTACCACAATAAATGGACCAAGTAAGTTATCTCATCATGTGTAATTTACAGCACGGCACGACATCAACTTTAATAACGTTAATAAGTTTAATAAATTGAATAAGCATTTAGTTTATCATTATTTCTAATCTGAGTCTCGTCTCCAACCCTAACCCTAACCCATGTTCGATTGTTCGGGCACAACACTTTCCTCATCCTGAGCATCTCGTACGTGTATGGTCCAACAACTTCTTCTTCCTCCAACTCATCAAACATCTGGATCGCCTCAGATAAATTTGAAATATTGCTTTCCGAGTCGATTTCTGACTGGCTTTGTACACTTTGCAAGTTGCGCACTGCCGACATCTTCTTGACGTGCCGTTTCAGTTCCGGGTTGTCGCTCACCATGATCTCATTTCGGAAAAACTATTACTTTATCGTATATACGAAATAGAAATTATTTTTTTCATGCTTTATTTCTTGTATGATGTTTAATTACTTTCCTTACACTTCATTTGGCATTTTCTGAAATTACTTCACACTTGAGCTTTAACATAAGAGAAATGTTGTGTGCAAGTAGAGACCCTGACTGTACCTCCTCTGTTTCCAAACAAATTTTCACAGACTGAATGTCACCTTTCACCCCAGAGTATCGAGCCACACTGAGCACCCCTTCTACTTCACCTTCTACTTCTCTACACTTCTGTCTCTTCCCTTTCAACACATGTTCTACTCCTACACTCTACCTGTACCGTTCTTTCCTTGCCATTAGCTCTTCCCGTCTCTCTTGCTTCTCCAGACTTCTCCGTATCCACCCACATCTTCTCCAATCAAATTAACATTTCAAATCTGCTTTGCTTTTTGCCCCCCTGCGTCTCTTCCAAGAAGCAACAGCAAAGTCTTATTTGCATTGTTAGTGTACAAACAACATAAAACACTGCTTGTTTTCTTGAGACTTACAGATCCACTATGACAGTTTCCATTATTCCTCCCTCTGTTTACCACTAAGCATCCTTGGCTTGTTATCGCTTCTCATCGTCTTACTAATAAGCAACAGTTGAGTGTACCATATTGTTGTTCTTTGGGGACACTGGATTTGGTTCTCCTGTCATAACCTCAACTTCATTTAACTTCTTCCGTTAACACCTCTTATCTCGAGTTCTATGGCGGTGGGAGAGATTCAGGCAATCAAAATGGATATGCCATGGTTTCATAATGAATACCCAGCAGACTTTGTCAAAAGGGCCACTGCATTGCGTTTTGTTAGAGTTGTCTTTTCATTTTGTTATATGATACGGTGACTCACCAGCTCAGTGATACACAGAATGTATGGTTGTTTAAACCATGGCAGCTCTCATTTGGCATTGGGGGTGTTACGTAACCATCTTCCAGCTGGATCACATAGGGTAGGCTCCATCCAATTAATGTTTTTCACCTACGCCAAGTGCCAGAGGTAAGATGACAGGAGAGTATAGGATATATTTCAACACAAAATAGCTCAGCTGAACATACTCGCCAACAGAGGTGCTAATCAGCTCAGGAAAACAATGGTAGACGAACAACTTACAACTCCCTAGGCATACGCTACACAGGTATTAGGGAAACAAATTTAGGACGCCACAGCAAAGCATTCAAAAACAAAAACGAATCCTCCCAGAACTCACGCCAGAAATGTGGCTGAGACAGTGTTGAAAATCAAAATGATTGGGGCATTTTATTTTTAAAAATTCTAACATGATTCAAGATAGTTTGAATATTTTTTCCACTTATTTTGTATCCATTGTTGAGTGACCATTTACAAATCTTGATTCATTTTACCATAAAATCATTTTGTGTTCATTTTTGTAACTGTCAACTGTATTTATCATTTATTCTCAATTAAGTATGAAACAATTACCAGGAGAAAGATTGCCCAGCTTTAGTTATCTCAATTGTAAAATGGATACAAAGTCCTAATTAACTAAAACAAAAAAACAGGCAACTGAGGCACTTAAAGTCATTCTGAATTAAAAGGCCTTTATTTTAACATGGCCATGAAAAAAAATGCCTACGGCAAGCTTGAGTGGATTGTCATCGTACTGCTTTTATACAAGTAGGTCACATGGTCTATGTGGGCTGGACACATGCAGTCAGATGGTGCAAAACACCCAATCAGCAACACTCCAAAAACAACCCATAAAAATAAATGACAATTAACAATTAATATATACAATTATTTACGATATCATTTTACAAAAGAGATCTTTTTAAAAAAATATATATATTTATATTTTATAGTCTTTTACAATCCTTACAGTACACAAGGATTAACAAAGTAACCTATACAACGTCCCCACTCAACAACCATTTGTCCATCATTTCCCATAATCACCAGGCCTTTACATTTGTCCACTGTAATACCAACATTGACAATAACATTTTTTAACATGAACCAACTAAATAACCAAATAATAAACACAATCAAAGCAGGACAAAGAGTAGTTAAACAAATAAAAAATAAAAAAATAAACAAATTTAGTAGCTTAGGGTGTTGTAAATAAGTAGTCTTTTCCCCCCTAACAAAACATTTTAGGTACTGTATTTTCCGGACTAATAAATCGCTCCGGAGTACAAGTCGCAGCAGCCATAAAATGCATAATAAAGAGGAAAAAACATATATAAGTCGCACTGGAGTATAAGTCGCATTTTTGGAGGAAATTGTGCGCTTAGTACACATCATTTCCACCAAGCTACGATGCTACATGTAGCATACAAGAAAGTTACGGTAAGATGAATTTAAACTCACTAAAACAATTGTACATCGCTTAAATAAGTCTTTTATTCATCACCGACCATGTAGAATGTTTCTAAGTCTCCAAAAGTATTTATGTATTCGGTCGTAATTATGTCTTCCTCTCCTCTCTGCTGAGTGGTGCTCCCCCTTACGTGTGTGGCTGCATGACGCAATACCCCAGCCAGAGGCAGGCAACTGCCTGTTTGTGGTTCCTTCTTATTCAACCATCGTCTGTAAGTAACTTAGACAATTGTGTGTACCGGTAATGACCATGCAACATTTGTATAGGACCTGAATTGTGGCTGATTGTACTGTGTTGTTGACTGAACATACTAATCGCTATCGGTAATGCTAATCGCGGTTGCTAATCGTTAGCATGTCTGCCCGTTTGTGGTTTATTCTTGTTCAACCATCGTCTGAAACTAACTTAGACAATTGTGTGTAATGAGCTGAATTGTTGATGATTGTAGGTTGTTGACTCAACATACTACCCGCTATCGCTAATGCTAATCAAGATCGCTAATCGTTAGCATAGGCTCATCTTGTTCATCTTAATCACATCCACTCTCGAGGCCAAACTCAAATATGGTATTATGTTCCATTTACAAAAGTCGGTTTTTATCTTAGAAATTATTAAATCATAATTTTTTTACTTTAGTTTTCCAAGCTCTTTTGGTAAATTAATACCCAAGTACTTCATAGAATGCCTTTTCCAATCAATGTTGTACCTCTGTCTTATGAATTGTTTTGGATCATAATTAAACGTCATGACTTGGGTCTTTTGCACGTTAACTTTATACCCCGACAGTTTACCAAATCCTTCGAAAGAATTCATAAATGTGGGCAAACATGAGTTAGGGTTCTCCAGGTAAATCAAGATATGGTCTGCGAACATTGTAATCTTCTGCTGCACCCCCGCCATATCGATACCTTTGATACCGTCATTTTGTTTTATCCACTGGCTTAACGGCTCTAGAAAAATCGCAAACAGTAGGGGGCTTACCAAACATCCCTGTCTGCAACCTTGTGCTAAAATTGCTGTGAACAGTCTATAGTCAACATTGAGCACACTTATTGGTCTATAATTCGAACAAATTATTTTATCTTTGCCCTCCTTTGAAATTACAAAGATTAGCGCTTCTCTCTAAGAATCAGGAATTGCTCCCCCTTTCAATATCCAATTAAAGGTTTGGTGTAATAATGGTGTCAAAGTTTTTCTAAAAAAATGTATATATCTGAGATAAAACCATCGGCCCCGGGACTTTTATTATTTTTAAGTTTAGAAATTGCTATATTTATTTCTCTTGTAGTTATTTCAGGCACAAAGTGAGCTGTTCTGTTCTTCTCCAACTTGAGGTACTTAGAAACTCATCGATTTGGGAATCATTACAGTCAGTTACCTGGGAGTACAACTTGCTATATTCAAAGCATTTATGAATTTCTTCTGTTTTATACAACACCAAGTTTGTTCCTGGATCTTTCATCTTATAGACAAACCTTGACGAGTGTTGCCGTTTAATTCTATATGCCAACAGTTTTGTAGATCTATTTCCCGCTTCATAGTACCTCTGTTTAGTGTAAATCTGTTTCTTATGTTTCTCTGTACCTCTTGTGTCAGAATGTCATTGATCCCTGCTTTTTTCCTCTTGATCTCAACCATAATTTTATTATCCATGGTGTTTTTGTGTACCTTTTGAGTACTCAAGTCGTTTTGCAAAGTTCTCAGTTTTTCCTGTTGTAATTGTTTTTTATATAAAGATCTTGCAATTAGCTTCCCTCTCATAACAGCCTTGCACGCATCCCACAGGACTGAGGGAGACACCTCTCCATTATCATTTATTTGCACAAATTCACAGATTTCCTTTTCAATTTCTTCTTTCGCTTGACCTTATAGCAAACTTTAATTGAGTCTCCAAACCGTTCTTTTCTTCTCTTTACCCATGTTCACTTTTAAATATATTGGACAATGGTCAGACAGGTCCATCACATCAATATCACATTTCCTATTTTATACCTATCTATCCTATGGATTAAAAAATAGTCAATCCTCGAATACAACGAGTGCGGGGCAGAGAAATAGGTATAGTCTCTTTTAGTTGGGTTTAATTCCCTCCATATGTATGTATCAATTTCTTGACCTTTTGGGCAACAACACTTTTCTGCTGGTGTCTTCCCGTTGAGTCCAACAGTGGGTTTAGCCTCAAGTTGAGATCACCACCTCCTATTAACATTCCATCCCCCTCTGTTAACATCAGATCCAAAAGATGTTGAAAAAAAAACACATTCTGACCCTGGAGGTGCATACACATTTAATAGTGTAACTAGTTGACCCTCCAGTCTACCTGTCACCAAAACATATCTACCCTCTTTGTCTTTAGTTGTCTTTAGTATTTCAAACCCAATTGTATTTGTTAGTAATATAGATACCCCTCTCCTACACCCAGATTTGTAAAATGAGTACTCTTGATTGTATTTCTCTTTAATTTCTTATGATCTGTAGCTGTCAATTGGGTCTCCTGCAAGAAAAGCACCCCAACTCCTTCCTTAATTGGGTTGCTCACTTTCAGTTGGTTGTTCTGTATCAACATACATCAAAATACTTTTTCCTTTTTACCTCGCCTTGTCCCACCCCATTTGCTACAACACCTGAACTTTGTGAACAATAATTAACAAAAAAATGCAAAATAACAAAATTGATTTCCAAAACCAGAAGTGCATGATTTCCATCTGCCACTTCAGGAAACAAAGCAAAATCCCATATCCCAACTTAAAAGTTAAGACAATTCCCCATCAGTCCACTCAAGTTCTTTAGTGGAAACACAATTACCCCCACACAAACTGTAGAAAAGCATAATAGTAAGGCATTTTTCCCTTAGGAAACACACTGAATATTATTTCTTTTTTCTCCCCACATGTGTGTGTAACCCACTTATTCTTCAGGTCCCTCCGTGGATCTCCTGTAGCTCTGCAGTCTCTCCTTGTACCCGAGTGTCGAAGTCTGCATACGGTCCTGTTTGCCTGTTCCCTGCACAGAGTGCCACATCCGACGCTGCATTTTCTCCATGGGGTCCTCCGCTGGTTTGATGACACGCACCTGGAATCCTCTCTTATGTCTCCGGTCGCCTCAGCTTCAGATTCGTAAATACATGTCTCTCCCTGGTAGAAAACGCACAATTTTGCAGGAAATGGTGTCTGGAATTTAATCTTGCTCTCTCTGAGTACTTTCTTTGCTTCAGCGTATTACTTTCTCCTCTTCATCACTGCAGGTGCATAGTCATGATCGACATACACCCGTTATCCTTCATAAACAAATCTTTTCTTCTCACAGGCGCTCTTGATAATTTCCCCTTTACATTCGAAGCTTAAAAACTTTGCAACAATTGATCGTGGTGGTGCATCTTCTGGGGTGTGGGGGCCTAGCGCTTGGTGAGCCCTCTCCACACTCGACTCAAATGTTGCTGGTATCTCCAGCTTCTCCCTGAGCACTGTTTCCACAAATGCACACATGGAATCTGCTCCCCTCTCAGCCCCCTCTTTGATCCCATGTAGGCGAATATTATCTCTCCTGGCTCGGCCTTCTTGGTTCATCAGATTCCCTTCCAACTTTCTCTGCATTTTAAGAAGCTCACATGTAACTTCTTCGATGCCCTGTATACGCTCCTCCGATTAGTTTTTTGACATCATCAATCCTGCAGTTCGTCACCTTGAGGTCCTCTCGAATGCCGCCAAGAGTGTCTGCTGTCTCACGCCTAAATTCCCCTCTCCCTCAGGACGGTCTCCAAATCAGCCATTTTATCATGTACTTGCTTGTTTTCGTGTGCGAGTTCCGTATTCTCCAGCTCCAAGTTCGGTAGCTTAGCTATTAGATTAGCGTCGTCACGTTCGTCATTCGCCTTCCCACGTTTTTTACAGTTTCCTGTTTGTCTTTTGTTACTGCTTCTTAACATAGTGCTAGCCCCTGATGTTGTCTTCTAACTCTCTTCCTTCAGTTACTTCAGGCTTAATCAGGGCATATTCTCAACTTTTATCGGGGAGCGACGTTCCTACGCTGTCGCCATGTTCGTCCCGTAACCGGAATCTTTACAAAAGAGATCTTAAAGAAAAGGAAAAATCCAGTTCACCATTGAGACCAGGAAACTCTGTGGCCCTTAAAGTGGAAGTCAACCCAAACATTTTTTTCAAGAATATGGTCTATGCAGGCCCACTAGTTGAAACAAGGCATTCTGATAAATATTGCGTTTGTGGAATAAGAGTTGACAATGGGCGAAAGGCAGACTACACCCCGAACTGGTCGCCAGCCAGTCGCAGGGCACACACACAGACACCGTCACTGAGCGGGAACCGATCCCACGCTGCCCGCACACAGCTCAGGCGTGTGTACCACTACACCATCAGTGACTCCCCTTTAAAGTATAAATCCAATAAGACTCCCTCTGTAGGACTCTTTTTAGTCTGTCATCTCCCCTTGTGGACTCAGGAATATGTTCTATAACAGTCTTTTAAAGTTGTACTGCAATGATTTGAATGTTTATAATGCAGCGCCATGGTTTGTTTATGCTCAGCTAGTCTTGATCAAAATTTGCACTTAGGTCTACCAATGTAGAAGCGCCCACAAGGACATTCAAGTCTATAGACCACATAACTTGGTGTTACAGTTGATAGATGAATTTATATTATAGTTTTGATTCAATGTGTTCATAAATAAGCGAGTGATCTTTATGGTGTCACAATATGTACAGTTAGCGCATCTAAAGTTGCCCATCCTTGTGCTAAGCCAAGTCGGGGTTTTTTTGTAAAGGGGCAAGGTAACTCCTGACCAGTTTGTAACTGAGGGTAGGAGCCTTTCGAAAGCTAATTGTGGGGGTCTCTGGGAGGGCTGCTCTAAGTAGGCTATCACTTTCGAGGATACGCCAATTGTGTTTGATTATATGTTTAACTTGATTAGCCTCAGAGGTGTAAGGGTTATAAACAGAGCCGGCCACTTGACCCTTTTTTGCAGGTCCGGCCGCGACCCTCCACCCTTGACCTGGGTACCCTTCCGGCCTCGACCACCCGCCCTTATTCATAAAAATTATCCCCCCCCCCCCCAAAAAAAAGTGCATGACGCCGCCGCGGGACAGATGCTATTTAAAGACCATTAGCTGGCTAGTTAATTTACAGCAGCAACGAGCTACGTGGTGCATTCTCTCCTCCGTGTGGGAAATTGTATGTCACTGCAACATGTGACATAATGGATCTATCAGCGCAGCAACAATTCCTGATGTGTGCGTGGCATGTGTTGCAGACATGTCGCCAACAGCACAATGCATAGGTCATGTTAATCAATGTGGCAGTTGTCGCTCGCGCTGATGCGGGAGTAGAAAGAAGCCTAAAAAGAAGCCTTTCACCCAGTAGGCTGAGATGAAATTTGGCCCATGTGAGGGCCGATTAGTGGGCCGGACTAAAATCCACTTACGGCCATGCTTAGTCCAGCCCTTTTTTGAAATTTGTCAGATAAAAAAGTGGGCATCCGGCCGGGCCGGAGGGTCCGACCGGTCCGGCGACAGGACGGACTGTCCTACTCTGGTTATAAAATATACTTGATTAGAAGCTTCTTCATTCTTTGGTTTTCGAATTAGTCAATTATTTCGATTTTGACACTTAGCTATCTGATAAGCTATAGAAATGATTTTTTCTTAGTATCCTCTACTTGTAAATATTTGTCCCATATGTTGAGCAATATTGTCAAAATGTGACCTACTTCTATAAACGCACTACCATGATAGTCTACTCAAGCTTGCCCTGATGAAGGCCTACCAAGAAAAACACGTAGGCATTTTTTTCAACTGGCCATGTTAAAATAAAGGCCTTATAATTCAGAATCATTTTGAGTGCCTCAGTTTACTGTTTTTTGAAGTCCTCTGCTGATCTCTCGACTGAAGAGCACCAAAAATATATTTTGGAGTAAATTCAACACATCCGAGAAGCACTCCTGTGTGCTTTGTTTCCTAATTAACTCACTTTGGATGAAGAAATAACAGTGTCACAAGTTTCCTTTTGTGCTATGAGAAAAAAAACACATCACAGTCAAGTCTTTTTGCTGACATTAACACTGCATCAGTGGTTGCCTTGAGCAAATAATTAAAAGTGCATCGATCTAATCGACACTTTTGGTTGGACGTAGACTACAATTGCACTGAAGGTTGAGGTAGAGATTTTAAATGCCACAAGCATAACTTTGACTAATCAGAGAATATTAGATGAATCCTGTAATTTGTGCAGTGAAATGCATCAATAAGAGTCATTTATGTGTGCAGACGCTATGTATAATCGCTTCCTGTATTGTGGAATGGAGTCAGAAGACACAACCCAGGTGATTGCTGTTGCTTTTCCAGGGTTCAGATTCCCAGCTAGCAAATCAGCAGGCCTTCTGCAAATATTAGCCAGCCACGGTGCAACTCTGAGGCGACTACGGAAGTGCAACCCGATCTGATCCGACCTGAAGAGGAACATTTTTTCCTTCTTTACTTTTTTTTCCCCCGAAGTCCAACTCCATGGTGACGCCCGGCAACCTCGTGACTGCCTAGTGA
Source organism: Filicampus tigris (assembly GCF_054856515.1). Lineage (NCBI taxonomy): Eukaryota > Metazoa > Chordata > Actinopteri > Syngnathiformes > Syngnathidae > Filicampus > Filicampus tigris. Next base: position 6,769,582 of record NC_141217.1, read on the forward strand.
GCACTGTTAGGCGGACTGACCAGCATGAAGCCACGGTACCCGGCTGGTTCGCATATGTGATATACTGTATTTAAATCCACCTCCATGGTGATGACTCATGACCTTGAAAGAACACTGTGATCTGATGGAACCTTCCTCAACGAAAGGTTACCGAACAGCACAATGGTGGTTTCGAAATACTAAGGAGTTTCTCCAAAACTAAATTAAAGCAATTTATTCTTGAACTCCTCTGAGTTTGGCAGCTGATGCAAAGGTTTTGGTTTGCACAAGACGCTGGCACCATTCAGCCATTAGGACTTAGTTGAGTGGGCGTGTCACAATGACACTGAATTCAAATCTGCTTCTTTTGCAGGTCTTTGCCTTTCACAGACTATTGCATGTTAACAACATACTGCATAGATTTGGAACTTAAACCATGTCACTGACTCATTTTGGACGACGTTACGCCTAAAAATGTGGGAAAAAATGGATTTGGATGGCATAGGTCCTTTCAGATGCTGATAAATAGGCACACACTGCAAAAAATTAAATTTAGAAGAAGGTTGGCATATTTCACAGGCATACAAGTGTGCTTCCAGTGATATCTGGATTATAATTAGGATAGTGGCTTTCGAGCCCACGATAGAGAAGATGAGAGGAAATGCTGTTTCTGGAATTGGAATGCTGGAATTGTTTCAGTGTGAAAGCAATGTTCAAAGCAGCTAAAAGGAAAACATCAATTAAAACGTTTGTGTTTTCTTTCATACTCTGCGTTTTGCTCCCTCCAATCCCCATCCGTTTTAGTTCCTCTCATTTATTTCATCACTCTTCTTCCACACTTCATCAGTTTCTCCTTTTTTCTCTCTCCTGATGCTCTCTGGCTTCAACCGTTCCGGAATTCTTCCTCCCTTGCCTGCAGTATGAATATTTTACAGCTAAGAAGCTTAAAGGGAACAATGAAATGGACCCACAGCCCCCTAAGTTAAACTGTACTCCATTTCAAGCATCAAACAACCGGAGCTTTTCAGAGCGATCAGCACACAGGTGCCACGCGGTTGCATCTGTTTTAACGTTCACACACACACACACAGAAAGTTTGTTGTCTCTTGCTTTGGTGATATCAATGCACATCCTCCTTCTGTCAGTTGCTGTGGATCCAATCAACGCAGTCCCTTTAGCGTTCAGGCTTAGCACTTGACAACCGAGGCGGAAAAAGTGAAAAAGTTGTTTGTAGCTGCTGTGACTAAATTCTGTTTGTAACATTAAATGGAAAACAAAGAGGGTAGCTGAATGGTACAAATTTGTAGACTTTATGAGGCGGTTTGTTTTGTTAACAAGTAAACAAGTGCATTAGAGATAGTTTATGGTGTTTTTTTTGTGTTTAATTAGAAAAGGCGTCCTTGTGTAGACATTCTGACGGGAATTTAAATTCTACTAAACCATAACCTTTCTGTTGGTAAATCCATCCATCCATCCATCCATTATCGATACCGCTTATCCTCACAAGGGTCGCGGGTCTGTTGGTAAAAGAGGAAAAAATATAGATACTGAGAAAAAAAAAGCAGCATAGCTATACTCATGGTTTGATTGCATGTCTCAAAAACAGCCCTGAGAGACATTATATTGATGTGGCCTTGAGGACTCCGTTTTTTTCCTAAAGTGGTCAACTTGTCATATTTGTAATGTGGCTCCTACATTGTGAAGAAGAGTGACCTAGGGACTGTTTCACTAAAGCACAGAAACCCAAAAAACATTTATGGCCCTTGCAATCATCAAACAAGTTTAACTGTTATCTAAGGCAACTACACAGGTTGTTGAAGTTTCTCCTTAACAACTGTAGAAAATTGAGGAGAAAAAAAAGCATTTTGAGAAAACAGTGTCACTATGTTCAACTTAAGATGAAAGTTGAACTAAACCACTCCAAAAATGTAAATGAAGCTGTGACTCATAGGATAAATACATCTTGTCTTTCTCATCTAGCCAGCAATATTATGTTCCCTCTTCTTTCTGATTATCCAAATTATCTCACGTCAAATGATCTCCCATTACATTTGATCCATTCGCCGAGTCTTTTTGTTATCCATTCTTTTCCAATTTCCTAACCAAGTGAGTGCATTTTAGGCCATTCTTTTTCTGTTGATTATGATTATTATTAGTCGTATGACTGCATGCACCGAACCGAGAAGCCCGTACCGAGACAGTACGGGACGAATACAAATATGCACACACACACAAACATTGTACATATATTCCTGTATACTGCATATACAATATATATATATATATATATATATATATATATATATATATATACATATACACACAATATATATATACTATATATATATATAGTGTGTATATATATATATACACACAATATATATATATATATATATATATTGTATATGTATATATATATATATATATAGTATATATATATTGTATATATATATATATATATATATATATATATATATATACTATATATATACAATACATATATATATACATATATACAATACACATACATATATATATATATACACAATACACATACATATATATATACAATACACATACATATGTACATACATATATATATATATATATATATATATATATATATATATATATATATATACATAATACATACATATATATATATATATATATATATATATATGTGTATATATATATATACGTACTGCTTAATTAATCATAATTAATTATTCATTTTTGGGGAAAAAAAAGAGAGATTAATTATGATCTGTAATTAATTGATCTAATTAATCTATTTTTTAATCTCACTTAAAAATTGCTGAGAAAAATCCCAAAGCCCCCCCATTGTCCGTATGCATGTATCCGCATTTACGGTGTATATCTTTTTTCCCAGTCATTTCCCACTTTGACGAACTGTTTTGCGCATTTACCAGCCAAGTCCCTGGTTCCTGTTTTCACGACAATCAGTGCAAAATGAGCGGAGGTTCCACTCCCCATCACTAAAGTGTCCAGTCAACCCAAAATAACCATAGTTGCGAGCTGAGGTCCAATGATTTGCGGTTATAGAAATGCATTTGTCCATATCCCCCACCAAAACATCAAGCTTGCTTTTCTTTTCATCGTCATATATCTTGCTGATTTTAGTCAGCAGTGCAGTCCTGCACGGTGGTTTGTATGATGGATCATTGGACGCTGGTTGAAACACCTCAATTAATCCCTTGTCCTCAACTATGTCAGGGGTGGCCAAGTCCGATCCTCAAGAGCCACAATCCAGAATGTTTATCCCTACGGCAACACACCTGTTTCAAATGATCATCTCATCAGCAAGATTTGCAAAAGCCTGAGAATGAGCTTGATGATTTGAATCAGGTGTGTTGCCGTAGGGATAAACATAAAACAGGCTGGATTGTGGCTCGTGAGGACCGGACTTGGCCAGCCCTGAGCTATGTTGATCGGCCTGCAGTTCATCGCTATTTGCTTTGCAACAACATTTGTCAGCCCGCCAGTCGCAGACTTGCTCATATTTGGGCTGTTCTCAAATTTAGATTGGCAAAGAGCTTTGCAATGGCTCGCTACATTGTCTCCGTTGCTATCATTAGCTGTGGCTTTTGTTGCGTCTGGTTACTTTACATTTATGTGGTAGGCTTGAACTGCTTCTTGGTATCACTCGGTCTCTATCAATAATGCCATCAGGGCGTTTTTTAAATTTACCATTAATCAGATCGATAACTCTCACATCCTCCTCCATTTTCACGTCTCATCTCTGCTCCTGAACTTGCCCACCCACCTACAATAGGAGCCTATCAGGTTATACCAAACACAATGACAGCCAATCAGTGTCCACTTCAGGGTGTGACATTGACCATTGTTTTTTTTTACACCCCCAGCAACTCAAGCACAAGCACCACGCATCAAAATGAATCTCATCAGCATACTGATACAGCAAATTTAGAGGTTAGGAATTAAATTAATGCAATAAAAAAATTAACGCTTTAACTCTGACTGTAATTAATTGGTCGCAATTAATGCACTATTTTGACACCTCTAATATATATATATATATATATATATATATATATATATATATATATATATATTAGAGGTGTCAAATTAGTGAAGAGTTTATATATATATATATATATATATATATATACACACACACACACACACACCCCTACACACACAGTACATATATTCCTGTACATAACATCCGGCATATACAGTACATATACATATATCTACATACTGCTCAGTCAAATGTTAGATTCTACTGTAATGTAGAGCACTGACTTTTATCCAGCGACAAATGTTAAAGTGGAACTCACTGTCATTTGGGGAAAAGGAGAAAGACTGACTGATGGCATGCGTGCTGGTGTACATGCGCACACGTATGTGTTGCTACCCACACTGTGGATGTTTGCGCCCCCATACTGAGCGTGAGTCATCCATTGCGAGAAACAGTGGCAGCATCATTAGCATGCTGCTCTCGTCCTCCCACCTCCCTACTCCTAAATGCATTTCAACTGATGCAACGATTCGAGTAAATCGCTTTTGTCCAACTGCTGAATCACTTCCATGAATCAGAATTGGATGCTGCATGTTTATGTTTTTTCTTCCAAACACATTTCATTATATACAGGCATATTAATATGTTGTTTAATAATATCCACTAAAAATGTCGTCATACAATATAATATACAATGTTCTTTTCATTTTAGTTATTTCGCAGACTTCATAGAAAAAAACAATTTCTGGCAGAATTAATTAACCCAAGGGCTGATGTTCCTCATTGCGTGCGTTTGAGGGTCCAACAACAAAAGAACAACGACACTTATGTTAATATGAATGTTAAAAGAATAAACTTTGACTTGTGACAATAGTTTGAGACCCCAAGGCAGGGGTCGGCAACCCGCGGCTCATCCTTATCTTGCGGCTCTGCGTGGCTTGGGAAAATACATTTTAAGTGTCTGATTGAAGTGTCTTGTTACGTCTTCCAAAGACACGACATCAGACGTAGCTTAATTATCTCCCTTTTTATTATTCCAACACACACACATGGTGATGACTTCAGGAACCTCGGAAAAAACACAACTTAGCAAAACACAAATGTCACCACAATACAGATAACCCAATTCATTACAGTATGTTATTTGTCTAAAAAATGTGCATCTTAAGAAGTCAACGTTTTAAACTTCTTTCCTCAGACCATGTGGAATTTTGGTGATCAGCATTCGACTTCTTCTAAAACTGCACAATAGCTGAACAAAGTATTTTATTTGTGTTTTTTTTTGTTTGTTTAATTGTAGTTGTAAATCGCAACATTATTGGGACCCCGAAATATTAAAATAAAATTACAAAGTCACTGTTGGCCGAAAATGTCGGAAGTCCAAATCTGGTCAGATTTTTTATCATAAATCGATTATAATGGTCCGTCCTTACTTTTTATGCAATTCTAGCCAATTTAAAGCGGTGAAAATAGCAAATCCTCAAATAAAGCACAATTTCATGGACGGGGGTGTGTGCAATGGTATGTTCTCTATCTGCTGAATGCAGTGAAAAATATTAAGGTTCGCTGAATTAAGTTGGCTTGTTTAATATGGATCAATGAGATGCTTCGTTGCAAAAAGACCCCCTCAGGTGTGTCGTGAGGTAAATCTCCGTTTAATTTTAATATGCACTTTAGACACGGTTAATTGGATCATTGTTTTATTTGCTGCATCACTCATGGCTTTAAACCTGAAAGAAGGGGATTTGTGAAAGTGTTGGAGCCAAAATGAAGATGTATTAAATTGGGCAGGTGTGTTAGCTGGTGTGACGTTTCAAAGGCTGGGGGCACGATGAGCGTGGACTTTGAAGCACTCGGTTGTTGCCGGCTTGGTTTTTATACTCTTTTAATCAATTCAAGCATCAAATTACCGAATGAATGTGTTTTGAGTGAGTGTGCAATAAGGTATGATACAACTTGAACGAAGCAATGCCTGGAAACTCAAACAAGGTGACGTTTTTTGGAGTTTAACGTCAGTGTTTGCGACTCCCAGTGCTATCCTTTTCCTGCAAAAAGGGTCGAAATGGCTCTTTGAGTGTGAAATGTTGCCAACCCCTGCCCCAAGGGGGGATATTTTATAAACAGTTAATAAACCTCTGTGCCTGCATATGGAGATGTAAAGTTTAAAGATTGATTGATTGACTGATAAAGAGAGAGAGGGCCGTCCATTTCCACATGTGAATTATTATTGCAGACACACAGGCTTAATAACAGCTCATGCAATATCGCCCCTGGGACCAGATATTCTGATTAACCCTAATTTACGCTTTTAACGTAAGTAACATTCTTCACCTTTGCTGGAAGCTGTCAAACACTCAAACCAATTCTACTACGGCCAATTATGTCTCTTGCTGCACCGTGCTGCACCGTGACTACCATTGCAATTTTTTTTGACACTTTACAAATCTCACTGGGTGTCCACAGAAATGAAGGGGACAGGATGCTTCCCTTTTATGTTTGTACTTGGTCTTGATTTTAAGACACTGCTGACTGGGAACGTGTGTTGCAACGGTTTACCCCCTTGAAGAAGTTTTATAATTCCCTCCTTTGTTTCAAATGGCATCTCTTGTGTTGGACCCATGATTTATGTCTATCGACTTGGTGCAACAACTCTCCACGGTAGGAGAACTCATATTCAATTGCTGACTAATTAGAAGATTCAATCTGATGCAGGTATTTGTCTTAGACCTGAAAATTATAAGATGATTCTATAACTTTTCCTCAGAATTTATTGATTCTATATCTTTTTCTCTACTTGCTCTAAAAAAAGGTGACTGGTTACAACTATTTTCTTGCTTTTTTGTCTTTCTTAAAGCCAGATGTGTGGAATTTTAAGTTCTCTGTATGGAATATGGTGGATTTGCTGTTTTTTCTCCAAAATCAAACATTTAGATCAGGGGTCCCCAACCACTGGGCCACAGGGCACGGCGGGCCGCACAGATGAAAGAAAGAAAAAGAAAAAGTACAGTACTTCCGGTTTATTTATTATCCAAGGCTGAAAAACATTTTATTTGAAAAGTGATCAGATTCTCTCTGTTACATCCATCTATGACTGACTCTTAACACATGTCAAGTTGTCTCCATTGCGTAACGCTAATATTAAATGCACAAGCTAGCAAATGAGTAAAAAAAAAAAAAAAAAAAAAACAGACGTATTTGGAAACACAGGTTGTTCACTTAAAGGTCAGGCAGAAAAGTAGGCAAAGTTGTTCCCAAAATGAATGAAGCACTTGTATCAACTTGCTTAGAACACTTCACGGGCTACAAAGGTATACAATGAATGGGAGTTCGTCAAAACATGCAAAGGAGAGTTGGGAAGTGAGGGGACGGAACGGAGCAGTTTCCGTATGCTGATGTGTATGATGTGACGCTTTGCAGTAACACAGTCAAAGGTGCGCCTCTTTGCCTTTGAGTGGTTGGCGGCACCTGTACCATGGGATTATTTTGTCCCTTTGTGACCATTAAAAATGAAAAAAAAACAAGACAAATCTGCTCTTTTTCATTTGAAATGCTCAGATGAAAATAACGTGATCAGACCCAATTTCCGATATGTGATCGAGTCAGGCAAACTTTACTCATGACCATCCCGTTTCGTCCACAGTTGCCTGAAGCAGGGCTGCCATACCCGCTGGGAATGTATCTTGAAGACATTTTCACATTTCACAAAGGCCTTAAAATGAGTTGCTGTTTTTTTCTAATTATTATTACTGTTAAAATACAATTATTTTAGTAGAGCAAAAATACTGTTGCTGCTAAAACATGTGGTGCAATTGGTTTGAATTTTCTTGGGAAGAGCCCAGCAAGAGGGAAAGATTCCAGATAGAGTCCATACATTTTACGTTTTCAAGGGGAACCTCATGGTCCTGCAATTTGAAATCCCCTCCTCTGTGGAATCAATATGTGTCATACAGAGCGGCTGGTTCTTCCAAAAACCTCCGTTACATGATGTCAGTTTTACATGCCTTGTTATTACAAACAAAGGGGCACACGGCCTTTAGTTCTCAGCCGGACGTAATGAAACGGCCTCTTATTTCTGGGATTTTTCTCCCTCCTTTGTCCAGGAGGGAGTTCTACTTTGAGGGAGTTTTTCCTATTTTAGGACAAATGAAGAGTTCCTGGAGCTTTGTTGGCAGTCTTTCTCCATTCATTAAATCAGCCCTGGGCGTTTTGTTCTGCCTCCGGCAAGGCACCGGTCCTCGTCTGCTCCTCACTCCCATCTTTGTCGTCTTCTGTACTCACTCTCCGTTTGATCATGAGCCAAGATGTTACTTAATTTCTGACAAGCTCCCGAGCCTTTTTATCAAGAGTAATGGCTTTTATCGCAGGCATAGGTGAACCATTGCTACAGGACGTTTAAGGTGATGATGTCGAATCTGCTATGGGGAGGTCAAACATACTCAGGCTGCAGAGCAAGTCAATGTTAATGTTAACGTTAGTTTCTTTAAACGGGGGTCAGTGACTGTTTGCAGAGGTTCAAGAGCATACAGCAAATTAGCTGTGTGCTCAGTAAAAATCTAGGACACTGGCTATATGATGCGTGCTAGAAAAGATAAGAGTAATAAGAAGCCCGTGTGATAGTTTCTCCACTAAATATAGACATACTCATGGGGAGATTATGTGAGGTCCATGACTGTATGCCAGACTAGCAGGAAGCATCAAGGATTCATCTCATGCTGCACTGTACATTTGTCCTCCAACCTATTCCTCCTTTTTTCGCAGCTAATTTTTACACACTGGCATGGAGTCAAAAATACACTAACACACATTCGCTCAGCAACTAAAAAAAGGGAGTTGGCGGCTAAGGCGTCAGCATCACTTCAAAGACAGCTTGATGACAATCCAGTGGGAGTCACACTTCAAAAGGTCACACACCATTTTCCTTCCTCTATCCGCATGTATTTGTCTCTCACACATGCACACTCATACGCAGTTTAATTAAAAGCTGCAACCACGCGTCTTCTGCGCATATTAACACCTCTCAAAGATGCGAAAATGTCGTCACAGTGCTCAGATAAAAATGAAAAAGTTTAATCTGAGAGGGCACGCTGATTGTGATGTCCTTCAAAGCACATGGTAAAAAATGGAAGAGAAAAAAACTGAATGCCAGAATGAGAAGACTATTCATGTCAGTGTATCTGTTGCTGCACCGTGACATTGAGAGGTTGCAATTTGACACATTTTTTAATTGATTGTACTTCTATTAGTTCACTTCATTTATCGCGGGGATACGCTACAAACCCACCCACTTACTACAGGTAAAAATCTGCTGTAAAGAGAGATCAACCACTTCTTTTAATATACAGCAGTCCCCCTATTTATCACAAAGGTTACTTTCCAGAAATCCTGTGATCGAGGAAAACCAGCAAAGTTGCGACCAAATATGTATTTTATTAGTTGAAGTATATATTTTGGCCCACTTGCGATCACCGTCCAACTTCGAGAATACTCTTGCCTCTGCCAACTGTGCCAGTGTGTCATCAACTACCAGCAGAATGTGCCTTTTCCTCCTCAATCATTTAGTTGGGTGAGCTCCACACATATGTAAGGCTTTTTCTGCTCACCACTCAGCTGGCGCCTACCTTCTTATGAACCCTAGTCCTGTCCAACTCTCCTCTAACTTGATCTTTCATTGGTAATGGGACCTTCCGAGTGCAAAAGGAACTGCTCCATCGTTCAGCTTTATTTTGAAATTCTAACTACTATATGGTCCCTTGTCATGTTTTCTTTCATTGGACCGAATTTGCAGTGTTCAGCGAGTTAATGTGTCTCTGCTTATTCTTTTTCTTCTTGCTGTCTGCCCTTAAACGTTCATCTAAAACATTGTGTTTTCCCACAAAATGTTCATCAAAGGGTCTTGTTTCCTCTATGTATACAGCCTTCTGTTGATTAGTTAGTGGTAGACTGCTCTTGTCCCCCATCACGTATAGGAAAGCATTAACTTGCAGAGCTGGGCATTTTACTAAAAATTTGTGATCCGTTTATCGCCGCCTGCAGCCGGGATACCCTTCCGCCATCCGTTTATCCGCAATTTTGTCCGGCCGGACCCACTCCACTCAACACTTACTGCTTAACGCCTACTTTATTTATACTCACAGTCAGTTTGGCGCATTCTGACACCATGTTGTAAGGGTTGTAAAATTTATAAAAGACACAGGAGGCTTCGGTGTGATTCTCACTTGCTTCCCTCCAGCCAACGCACAACACTTTTCTGCTTGTGCACACTCTCTTTTCAGATCTCCGGCACAGGTGCCACCTAACGGCTACTTATGCTATTACACTGAACATCAGTACAGACACACATTTACTAACTCCTCATGAACTTGAAACAAACTGTCAATGTTTCTTGTGGGGGAAAAAATGCTGTTGTAACTTTTGAGTTCAGTGTAGTAGTTGTGACTCTTTCCGAGTGTCTCTAAAGCAAACCAGGCATATAGGTTTGTGTTAGAATTCAGTGAACATAATCAGCTTCCTATTTTAACAGCAGGCATGTGACATGGCAATGTGCACTCTAAAAACAGTTGGGTCAAAAATAACACAATTTGGGGTTCAAAATGGACCGATCCACTATTTGCATCAATTTGACCCATATTCTTATTATATAAAATAATACATATCAAACATTAAATATTAATAATATTTTGGGTGTTTTTGTCCAAAACTACCCATTTTGGGGGTTGTTTTCTACAAAAACAACCCAGAAATTGGGCCAAATTGACCCAAGTAGTGGATTGGTACATTTTTTACCAAAATTTGTGTTATTTTTAACCCGGTTGATAGGACGTAAATGACCTAATCCCATAATGCTTCACGGTTGAATATGTAAATATTTTCCTTTTATTACTTTTATATTACATACATTATGTCACAAGTTGTTTGTTGTTTGCGTGTTTGTTCATAAAAGGGTGTGCTTTACCTCCTTTATTTCATCATTTGTTAACTATTCGTTGTGTCGCATGTGCAAATCATGCATGTAACAGACCGTGGCTGAATTTGGTGTGGTGATCAATGACTTGCGCCTCATGTTACTCACTTCTGCAGCCTGTGGCAATTGTCTGCTATTGTCTTCCCTAAGAATAGACATACTACAGTTGCACATTTTGTTACAAAGTAACGCATAAAGTTTTTAAATTGTAACTTTAATCAGATTACTATAGTAGATATAGTAATATGTCGATTATTAGTTACTCGAAAGGACAGCCATTATTGAGTAATGTGTGTAACATCAATCAATCACATTTTATTTATATAGGACTTTTCATACAGAAAAATGCAACTCAAAGTGCTGTAAAACATCCAAAACACAACATAAAAAGAAGATCTGTTCACGCCCTCCCTCCCAACAACCCCAAGACATATATCCACCAGTACATCAGCACTCACTCACACACACCCACACAAAGTGCACAACCTGATCAAATGTGTTAAAAAGACATGACAAGGCAGAGAAACCATATGAGGATAGGGTAACCAAGGGGAGCTCATCTGCGCTGAGGGGAATCACAGCCCACGGCCACAGAGGTGTCACCACCACAGAGACCCCCGGCCCAGATTAGACAGGTGGACTCCACACAAAGTGTAGAGGCCGCCGGCCACCCGGACCCAAGGAGTCCCTTCGATGACAGCCCCCGCGGGAAGGGCAGCCACCCCACCCAACTATGAGGAAACACTAGAGCTAAAAGCTAACAACAGCAGAGAACAACAAAACAGTAGTATAGCCTAAGGACTAAAACCAGTAAAATAAAAATAATCTTCAATCAAAAGAAAAGATAAATTACATAAAATTTGTTGAAAGCCAAACTAAAAAGGTGTGTCTTGAGCTTCCTCTTAAAAATATCAACAGTCTCTGCGGACCTGACCGCTCTGGCAGGCTATTCCAAAGGTGAGGACCAAAATGGCTGAATGCAGCCTCGCCAGGCGTTTTGGTCCTCATCCTAGGAATAATTAACAGGCCGGTGCCAGAGGACCTCAGGATCTGCGAGGGTTGGTATGATAAAAGCAAATCAGATAAATAAGATGGCCCAAGACCATTAACACATTTATAAACTAATAAAAGTACCTTAAAATCGATCCTGAAACACACGGGGAGCCAATGCAGCAATTTTAAAACTGGTGTAATGTGCTCCCGCCCTCTGGATCTCGTCAGCGCCCCAGCGGCTGAATTCTGCAGTAGTTGTAATGGTGAAATACTCTTTTTGGGGAGGCCAGAGAGCAGGGCATTACAGTAATCTAAACGTCAGGAAATAAAAGCATGCATCAGCACTACCGTGTTAGCCTGAGAGAGAAACTGGTGGATTCTGGCGATATTCTTAAGGTGATAAAAAACAATCTTGGTTACATTTTTAATATCAGGAATAAAACTGAGCTCAGAGTAAAAAATGACGCCCAGGTTCTTCACACAATGTGAAGGATTAAAAACTTGTAGTTTTGGTAAAAGTTTCTCTCTCTGACCGATAACTAAAACCTCAGTTTTGTCCTGATTGAGCTGTAGGAAATTATCTGCCATCCATGACTTAATATCTAAAATGCAATTTAAAAGGGTATCAATGGGTCCTGTGTCATCAGGAGACAATATACAGCTGTGTGTCATCAGCATAGCTGTGAAAGCTGATGCCGTGTACCCTAATGACATCCCCAAGGGGAAACATATAAAGATTAAAAAGTAGGGGGCCTAAAATCGAACCTTGGGGAACCCCACATTTAATTTCATGGGTTCCGAAGGATACTTACAGAGAAACATCGGTCTGTGAGATAGGAATAAAACCAGTTAAAAACAGTACCAGAGATGCCCGCTAGGTTTTTAAGTGTATTTAATAAAATTTGGTGATTTACTGTATCAAAAGCAGCACTTAGATCAAGTAGCACCAAGAGTTTTCTCGCGTCTGCTGTGCACCTAATATCATTTAAAATCCTTAAAAGAGCAGTCTCCGTATTGTGGTTCATCCTAAAACCAGATTGATATTCCTTCAAAATATTATTTGTATTTAAAAAATGATTTAACTGGAGGAAAACCAGTTTTTCTCAAATCTCTACAGGTCTGTAATTATTAAAAACGCTCGGGTCAGAATTGCTCTTCTTCAGAAGGGGCTTTATCACCGCTGTTTTAAAGGCAGTGGGAAGACGCCCGTCTGAAGAGAGCAATTGGCTATATTTAAAATATGTTCCTCAAAGAATCCATAAAATGTCTTAAAAAGAAATGTGGGAATTGGATCCAAAAGGCAGGTTGTTGGATTTACCTGGGAGAAAACTCGACCAAGTGTCCTTGCATCAACCAGGGCAAAACTTTCCAGCGTTTGCTCATGTAAATATGATTGTCCAGGTTTATCAAAACTTGTGTTTTGACAGGCTAAAAGACTGGATCTTTTGTCATCGATTTTACTTCTGAAGTGGTCTGCAAAGTCCTCACAGAGAGCGTCTGTTGGTCTCTGTGGGGACTTGTTAAAATCAGAGCTAGTTAAAAGTTCAAAGGTGGAGAAGAGAACTCTGGGGTTGATTTTATTAACTGTAATGAGGTTTGAGAAATAGGAAGTTCTTGCCAGTTTGACTGTTTTATTGTAGGATTTCAGTTGTTCACATAATATTTCGTAGTGTACTGTAAGTTTACTTTTTCTCCACCTCTCTGCACTCCTATATTTTTTCTTTGATGTTTAGATTGCATTGTTTCTCCACGGGGGTACAGTCTTTGTTTTTGTTGTTTTAATTAAAAGTGGAGCTACTGAATCTAATGATGATTTCAGATTTAGGTTAAAATTGTCAACAATAAGATCACAGGGTGGAGGAAAAATGTCAGCAGGAGTGCTTTTTAAGATCTTGATAAAATTTGCAGCCACCTCAGAAGATAGGTTGCGTTTCTTCACTGTTCTCACCGAGGCTGCTACATGGTTACAACTGGCGATGTTAAAATAGACACAGTAGTGGTCTGACACTGCCAAGTCAACAACAGAGGACACACCAGCAGAAAGGCCATAGGTTATGACTAAATCCAGGGAGTGTCCTCTGTTGTGAGTTGGCTGCAAGACGTGGTGTTTAAAATCCAAGCAGTTTAAAAGGTTTAAAAATTCTCTGAATAGTGGGTCCGAGATGTTGTCCACGTGTACATTAAAATCGGCAGTTATTAAAATCCTGTTATAACTGGAATATAAAATGGATAAGAATTCTGAAAATTCTGTAATAAAAGAAGTGGAATGATGGGGAGGTCTGTAAACGGTAATGAAGAGAATAGGGGGACTGCTAAAAACAAAGGCTGTGATGTTCGAATGATAAATAGCTGCTGAAAATAATATCCTTTGAGAAAAGAGTATTAATAAAAAATGATGCAGTCCCGCCTCCTCTTTTCCCATCCCTGGTAGAAAATAAAAAGTTAAAATTTGGTGGGCAAGCCTCGGTGATAGCAACTGGAGCATCTATACCAAGCCATGTCTCGGATAAAAGAATACCATGAAAAATATTGTCTAAAAACAGGTAGTTTATGATAAAAGTTTTATTTAAAAGGGAGCGCACATTCAGCACGGCCAGGTTAATTATTGTGTTGGACGTGCGCTCATGGTATGGATGAGCAGTATTAACAAATACCAGATTACCACTGTTAAAACCACGTTGTTTGTGTGTGCGAGGGAAGCGTCTGCCGGTGATGGTTTCAATGGAAAAGATGTCCGGTGGTGGTAATGATAATGGGGCCTGGGTACTGTGAGCAGCTGGTATTGGCCTGTAGGTGAGTGTAGTGACATTGTCATTGCAGTGTTTATGAGTAGAAGAAGAAATGTGAGCCAGCTGGGAGTGGAATTGGTAACAACATGGTGGATGTTAGCGGTATCACTGTATTTCGTCACTGTCCTGTGAAAAACACTTACCTCCATTTTTCTTATTTTTACATGAATGGTGTTTCCGTGCTACAGACATTGCATTAATGTGAAAATTAAAAAACGTTTCCAAAACTGGAGATGTGTGTTTTTCACAGGACAGCGACGATTTGCTATATGTGAATATGCCTCCTTGTGGCTGTAAACTGCAGCAATGGTAACTGAAATAAAATATGAAAAGCTTAGTAATGTCCTGGCTTCATTATTACTTCATCACTTTTCTCTCCATGACCTCCCCTTTGATTTTGTTATTGAAAAAGCTTTTGGAATCGATGACTGTTTTGGCTGGAAAAAAATTATGAGCCAATATAAATATCTATTTTTTTATTCATTCGTTTGAATTTGGCGTGGCGGAGCTGCTATGAAGCGCGATAAAGAGGAGCAGAAAAAGAATAATGAGCAAACTATACATCCTTGGACGCAAAACTAACATTAGTATGTATGCTCAACCCTGCAGTCAAACAAGAATAGCAAGGCCACTTTTGCAGATGTCAAATATGATTAAGTATCCGGTTTCTTTGGACCCCAACAAGGAGTGAATACATTACTATGACACATTTCATTGGGAGGTAATGTGCAGTGGCAGCTGTATAAAAAAAACAAAAAAAACATTATGTTTGGAGATTGCATGAATAAAGATTGAGATAAAGAAGAGCGGAGGAAATAATCCTTTTAGAGGTGTGTCAAGGCTATCAAGGTTATCTTTTATATGTCAAATGTGCCTCGAAACCTCGAATGTTGTCAGTGTATACACTATGTGCAGGAGTACACCCAAAACACTTCAAATATACATATTTCATCTTTAGGTATGTAGAGCAATACAATAAGTAATATCACTAGGTGTCTTGAAAGATAAATAATATATATAAAGGTAACACTATGATTCATATTTTCCAATGTTTCTTTTAATTGTTGGGGAAAAAATATGAAATAATTCAAATCAAATATTCTTTAAAACAAGCATAAAAAATATTCTATGACACAAAAGTTTGAGAACAATTACACCGTATTCAGAATAATCCAACACATTTTACCCACATTTGAACAAATGTGATAGCAGAGTCAGGGTCAAAATTTCATTCTGATGGTAATTGTACATTTGGTCATTTTTTAAATACAAAATCCCATTCAATTTATTGTAATTTGTACTGCTTATAAAGGATTGGATTCTAATTTTTGCAAAATGCTGGATTATTCTGTACCATTCTGTAGCTCATGTATGGATTTGAAAGTAGACAAACGTCTTTTGGAGGTCTGTGTTGTCAAAGTTTTGGCTCTCAATAACCTCTCATCTTTGGTGCGCAAGCAATAAAATAAAAATAATAAAATGAAATACAACCCAAGAGCTCATTTAATAGGTGATTTGTTCCAGTAATCACCCATGTGGCATGTGAAGGCGGATAAAGGCCAAGCATGTCATGGCAGAAAGGCTTTACCGTGTTCTGGCAGTCGGCATTGATGAGCTGCAGCAGCTGACTCTCGAAGGCCTCGAGGGATGGCTGGAGGCAGATTGTCAGTCTGCTCAGGGTGAAGGGCAGCATCTTGAGCAGCATAGGTTTCAAAAGTGCATCCCCTGTTGACAGCAAAAACTTAGCATCAAAGTATGTTCATTCCATTTGCATCTCTGGGATTTCCTTCTTTGCTTCGGAGAGCATTCCAGCTTGGCTTCGGGCATTTGCCCTCTTTTCACTGAATTTCAGCTTTGCTATGTTGGATGGCAGCTACAAAACAACATTACGAAATAAACTGAAAGTTACATGTGCAAAAGACTGTTTTATGTAAATGACGACTCTTTTATTCCTCGAAACATTATTCTGGCACAACTCGATTCACGCTGTCAAGCAGAGAATGAGAGTAGAAAAGACATGATTCAGTGTTGCAGCTATGCCAGCACAACATAGACGTGAGCACTATCTAAGAAACTGAGCAGAACATTTGCTTGTATGCTTAGTGTTTGCTTCCACACCCAGCTGGGTCACGGCAGCCTTACTTACACGGACCCAAGGGATTCTTCAATAAAATTCTGTTCACGGCTTTAAGCTAAAAATCAAGTTGACACTTTCATTGTTTGTATACTGTAAAGCCACTTCAACAGTTGCTTTTATGTATGACAACATTAACCACTTTGGTTCAAGATGACATATCGCAACAGCTATTGGATTAACCGATACTTAAGTTAACACTGCGAGTGTGGACATGCCGTGGCACCAGACGGTCGCCCGTTTTGCTAACCTTAGAGGATAGAGGGGAAACTTTAAAAAAATATATATATATGAAAAAAGAGAGACTAAGCACAGAAGAAAGTGGATTTCGTCCATCAGTTTAATCTTCATTAACCGGGTCAAGTCCCGACGGACCTCACAGTCCATCATTGACGGACGCCCGCTTTGCTGACGAGATGGAAACGCACCCCACCTGTCTCGCGTGTGTTTGTTATGACAGCAGGCTTGCTTGAGTAGACTGCAGTGACTGTATATGTACAGTAGGTGGTGGTATGCACAAAAGACAGAATCATGAGTTGTCAGGCTGGGAGGGCAAAAACGAATTAATGAGCTAAGAGGAAATAAAGTAGCTTTTAATACAGAAACAGTTTTACAGAGAAGTTCTTGTGAGTTAAATTTTACATTTCTATTTGTATTTTTGGAAAGAGTAGGCTTAGGAGGTTGTGAAATTGTATTTTGCAGCGCCACACTCCATTTCACAAGGTGGCAATAATGCACCAAAAGTTGTTTGCCAACCATTAAAAGATAGAAGAAGGAGAAGAAAAGAAGAAAAATGAGTAGAATAAGGAGAAGGAGAAGAAGCAGTAATAGAAGCAGACGAAGACGACATCAAAGTCAAAGTAAAAACATTCATTTATTGTCATGGCAACTTTATTTCGGTTTGCACAAGGACTAGGAAGCATTTTAATCCACCAGGATTGTATTTTTAGCAACAACGTGGAAAGGGATTCTGGTTAAGGTACACTAAACTTTAAAGTTAAACTTTTAAGAGTTAAAGCGGCAGCAGGCTCCCACTTAACATTTCAATAGATTGGCAAATAAGTGCTTTGTGAAATGTCAAATGTATGAGAGTATAAAGCTGTTTAAGCAGACTTGACACATGACGTAGATAGCGCACTCCATTTCCCATTTTGATCAAATTGGTTCCGATGATTAATGGATGGATGGATGGAATCTGATCGACCCTTTTTTTTTCCGGAAACGACAATTGATCTTTGGCGTTTACTGATGGAAGCACGATAAAAATAACATGACAGACTGACCGACGGACGATTAGTTTGGTTCGGCTTGAAAAAATGACGGACTAATGGATGACGGACGGGTGCCCAGGCTGCTAACGGATGACGAATGGCGGACCGGCAAACTTTACTAAATAGCCCACCTATGACCAGCACTAAAGGCAATGCAATCGCAGTTTAGTTTTAGTTGACAACTGAAAGAAAGATCAGACCCAATATGTATGTAATACTGTATGTTGTTTCATGGCCAGTGGTTCACACCTACGCAAAGGGTCATTGAACTTTTTTTTCCCCATAATACTGCTCGAGTATAGAGTAACATCACAAGATTTGCCCTCAGGCTCAGACTAAATTAGTAGTTATTTCGTGAACTTGTGTCTAAATGGGTTGATTTAATAGACATTCCATAATACACGGGTAGTGGGACTGGATTTTATTCTTTACTCCTTTTGTGGCCTCAAACAGCACAATTTAAATGACACATTTAAAATAGCATATTGGTTGGTCTTTCTGCTCTTAGTTAACCCAAGTCACAATGACAGTATAAGAATGCCTAGCTAAGCAATGTAATCTCATGAGAATTTACTCAAAAGCCAACACTCAATAGAACAACCTTTGAGGAATGCAAGGTGCTATGGTACTAAAATGTTCCGAGCGACTGCTCCACTGCAGTGCACCACGCTGTCAAATGCCTGCGACTCCAAAACAAACACAGAAGTGAGTGATGGTTTTCATTTGGCTAAAGAGAAACACAGTACACGATCACACCTCTCAGACACAACAGATCAAGCCTGTGATTTTAATCTCTTCAGGAGCAGTAAATGTAACCATGGAGCATTTGATTGCAGCTGTTGTCTTGAGAGCGCATTGTTTTGAAAGCAGTGTGAATATCAAGCCAGTGGGGTCTTAAAAGGCAGCTTAGGTGTCCCCTGCTCACAGAGCCAGAACATGACGAGGATTAGCCTGTTACCACACCTTGCACAAACTCACAGTTATTGCAGCTCTGCACTGACATACTTCATTGCATTCCCTCTGAGTAACTCACTTCCTGAGCACTTTAGACTTTTCAAGTTTTGATTGAAAAAAAGTTACCAAGGAGGCTGGAGGTACAAACTGCCAAAAATGTACACAACACTAGCTTCTGAAGTCTATTTTGTAACTTGTCATCTTTGACCCTGTTCTCATGCCATTTAATTGGACTCCATGCTAACAGTAAAAACTGAAGTTATTTGAACCAGCTTTGTTCTTTATCCCGAATAAATGTTATTAAAACAAAAAAATTGCTCTAAAATTATGGCAAATATTGAGTTTTCCTGGCCAAATAATTGTGTTTTTAGGATAGCCTTATTTGCATGTTTGCAAAGCATGTTGCCACTGGACATAACTGGTTCAGACCAATTTTACATGGTAAAACCCACTTTTAAATAAGGGAAACAAGCAGTCGGGATATTTCATGTGCAAAGCCATCACCACAGCGACAACAAGCCGGGCTGCGGTCCTCCTCTCGAGCAATTCCCTGATAAAGTCACCTTTGGGATAAAAATAATGGCTCAGTCGGCCTGGGTAAATTCGCGGCTTGTCTGCATCACTGCGTAAACTCACCAAGAAAGGAGAGGGGGAAAAATGGCAATGTTGCATCCCTTTTTTCACCTGTTGCCAACAGCGTGCACAATCTAACAGTGAGACTAAAGAGAAAATTTAACGCATACTTTTTGGAATCTTAGTAAAAGCAGGCCCCTAGCATTTAACAAGTGCATTAATCAAAATTAGATGAGAAGAAATCTTACTAAGCAATCACTGCTGCTTAGTGCTTAGTGTTGCTTTTTATTCATTTTTTTCATCGAATTATTGTAAATGCATGGATGAATTTGCATTTTTGGAAATTGTTGTACATTACACATCTAGGGTTGCAAGGGGGCAGACATTTTCCAGTAAATATTTGTAAACTTCATGAACCAGAATGGGTTCAATTCCCACTCAGTGACAGTGTGAATGTGCGTGTGAATGGTTGTCTGTCTCTATTCTTGCCCTGCTATTGACTAGCAACCAGTCCAAGGTATAGGCTGCCTTTCAATAGGCTCCGGCTACCCGGAACAGGATAAGTAGCCTAGAAAATGATTGAATGAATGGATGGACGAATGGATGGATGGATGGATGGATGGATTGCAACCATGCATGCAATGTACTTTTTTTCCGTCTTTAATGTCTCTTATTATAAAAAATTGAATAAAATTTGTGGCAGATGAATTTTTTTTATCAACTACTTTTGTACATTTCAGTCTACTGTTAACCTGCAATTTGTCAAATTTCTAGTTTATTACCATTAATATGTAAAATAACACCTATTTTATTTGTGTTATTTCCCATTAGGTTGTTAATCTCCCGGGCAGTTTCCAAGTTTCAATATTGACAACTTCGCAGATCAATGGGTTTTCGAATTTTCCATTGTGTGCTTGTCTCGATTGCATACCAACTAGTTAAATATAGACTCAGGAAGAATCAGGACCTCCATGTGAAATGGGCCCCACATGATCACTTAAAAGGAGCGTTTACCTGTTGGAGAATCTGCAATCCCAGGAATGTTTTCATTGCTGGACACGAGGACATTCTCTGGAAGGAGGTGCATCATGGGAGCCAGTGCGGGGTGTCCTTTTAGCACACATTCCAAATGTGTTTCATCATTAGCTTTCAGATGTTCACTGTCTGTCAACACAACAATTTGGATACACTTTAACTCGTGTATGTACGTATACAATTTCAAAAGACACAGGCACGCCGCTATGCTAATTACAAAATAGTTTCATACAATACTGTGAAATTGTCATCAGATCAGACCACATTTAAATAGAATTTGTTGGGTTCATTCACAACCCATGCTTACATCAAGACTGAACTGTTGACAAAGATGGAAAAAAAAATCAGGTGGACAGTTCCATTATTGCCATAGTGACTCAAAGAGTGAAAGTAAATTACTGTAATTTCTGGACTATAAGCCGCACCTTCATATAAGGCGCATCCACTTTTTAAAAAATAATGCAAAAAGATATATAAGCCACACCGGGTTCTAATCCGCAGATATCTGTATTGAAAAATGTGATTTTATAGAATGATTTTGAAATGTAAATATACTTGTATGTACATGAACAGATTCTTTCCTAACAGTGCCTTTTAACACAGCAGCAACTTTGCAGTGTGTGCGGGGCGGCGCGAATGTGCGTTTGGAGCAGTGGGAAGCGGAGCAAAGCACCGAAAACCCATCCATTCGGCGCGGTTAAAACAGATTAACTTTTTTCCCCTCTTCGCTTTGCGGCAGCCAATCAGCATCGGAGAGTACTACGTACCACACACAGCATCCTGTACACTCAGCAGAATTTGTGTGGATAGCAAAATGGAGGAAAAGATTATTTTTGCCGTTTGTGATCATCCCGACCTATATGACACGGCCAGCTACCAGTAGTGGGACAAGAAAAAAAGAGAGCAGCCTTGGAGAACCGTGAGCGAGGAGTTTGGTATACCTGGTATGTTTTTACTTTTTGTTTTTTCAGATGTTGAACTTTACCCAGACGGCAATATTGTTTGCATTAGCACAGTGTCGGCCACTTGATTGCGATGTCGAAAAATGCTGTCGTCTTCTACTACCACGCAAAGCCCCTCCCCTCTCCGCTGTGCGTGAATCAGCGGCTGCAGCATTCAGGTTTAAAATTTCCTGCGGTCAAACGCAAGCGAATAAAGCGAATTGTGGGAACGTAGCATAAAGACTAGTGAGCAGGTTCCATAAGCAGCCATGCAATCTCAAACCATGACATTACCTCCACCATCCTTCACAGGTGATCTTGTGTGTTTTGGATCATGAGCAGATCTTTTCTTTCTCCATACTATTGGAATGACATGGGATTCCCCCATCTGTGGTGCCTTCTCAAGGTTTCTCATTTAACCCTAACCCTAACCCCAGATGGGTTTTTTTTCAGTTTTTCCTTGCCCTCCTGGGGGTTAAAATCAGGAGATGTCATGTGTATGCTATCGGCATGTAAAGCCCTTTGAGACATTCCTGTGATTAAGGGCTATATACATAGATTTGACTTGACATACTTGGGCCTTTCTATGAATTTGGTAGGTTAGGCTGAATCCAATTACTTCCTCTTTACCCTCAAGCTTTGTCTCCCCCCTCTCCCTTTACCTTCTTTGGACAGGTGAAGACAAAGGGGGGAAAAAAAATCTATCTAGGAAATGGGAACACACTAGATCCACTACATCATCACTTCGAGCCGCGTGCTGGTTGTGTCGTAAGCAGATGCAACATTTGTTCATTAATTTCCACCATGCCGCCGTCCAATTTCACTTGCGTTGCCATGCCTCACTACTATTAAAACACAATAAATATGACTTATATTTATGTGGTTCCCGCATCTTCTCGTTCGTTGATGTCCTCGTTTCTGCAGCCATTTTCTATTTGTTGCCGAGGGGCGTGTGGAATCTGGGTTGGTGTGGGATCTGTCTTCGTGCTCCAGGGCTATACACCTCTTGTCTATGACCCGAACCCTAAAGATTACGTAGAATTGGCACACGTCTCGGTTCTCGTGAGTGCGCATTTCAAGGGGGAAGTGGGAAGACGTAAGGGGTGGTCTTGAGATTGAGCCTTAATCTTGGTCTCATCAGTTATTAAAACTTTGATTCAAAACTTTTGTAGCTCATCTCTCCAACTGGCCTTCTGATTCCTTTTGCTAATGACTTGTTTGCATATTGTGGGGCGTCCTTCTCTCCAAGTCTCCTACAAACAGTAGATTGTGATATCTTCACCCCTGCCCTTTGGATTTTGGTAGTGATGTCACGAACTGTTACGTTTCAACGTTTCTTCACAACTCTCACGATGTTTCTGTCATCAACTGCTGTTGATACACTTGGCCGATCTGTCCGATGTCTGTTTTTGGTACACCACAAGTTTCGCTCTTTTTCAGGACATTCCCAATTTTTGTATTGGTAATGCCCAATGTTTGTGCAATAGCTCTGATCGATTTTCCTTCTTCTGTCAGCTTCAAAATGGATTGCTTTTTTCCAAAAGAGAGAGCTCTCTGGTTAACAACAAACGCAGTTTTCAGTGGTGAAACCCAAAGCCAAAAAACAAGTACTATCTATGTTTTAGTAATGAATTTAAAAGCCAACACCTAAGCAACCTCAAACACACATTAGTGATGTGTTCCAATACTTTTGCTCACGTAAAAGTGAGTTGATTCAAACAAAAGGTGCTGTCTTTTGTTCATAAACTGTAGATTGTTATTCTTCAATTCTGCAGGGTTTTTTTAACTTATGGTTTGAGTGCAATTTATAGTCCTAATAGATTTTCCATTTTTCAATCAACTTCACAAAAGTTCGCTTTTCATCCATCGACAGCTGTCCTGTTATTATGTTGTATATACCTCGACTGAGTGTATATGTGTTCACAGGCAAACCCCAAAATCTGAAGCTGAGCATACACATTTAGTGCTTTGTTTGACTAAACACTATAAGAGGAAACATAGGGGCAACAAAACACACCTGTCAGTCACATTCTAATTCTTTTGCTCACATGAAACCTGGGTGGATCAAACACAAGGTGTTATCCAGTTAGGTTATCAGACCCAGATGTGAATACAGAAAAATAAAGGATGAACTGCTCACCCTTTGTCTCATGTTCCTTTTTTGATGTCAAAAAATTAAATGAATTAGCCTCAACAATTTCACTGTTGTCCTAATATTTTTGCTGAGTAAAGTGCACATAAGATATTGCACTCAACAACCATTGTCTATATGCCAAAGGAAGAATCATCCATCTCCATGGTGCGTCACAGACAGTGTGAAATTTTTAGGTGTGAGTCTCCTGACAACATGACACCCAACACGCAGACGCTTTCATTCTTCAAGATTCCATTTGGCTGTCAACAACCTCACTGCAATATTCCCTTACATTGCCAGCATCATTTTCCAGGTCTTTACCAAAATGACAGCATTCAAATTGGAAAATATGCTTCTCCAAAAAGGCGCCTGCTGCATATACTGTATGGGCCTGTGGTGTGAGCAATGAGTTTGATGTTGTGGCAGGTCATCCAATCGCGTGTGACTCGCGACAATCCCAGCCATCAACTAAGAACACACACCATCTGCAAGGGGAGCAAATGGTGGTTTGGTTACTTCGTTCAAGCCTGAACAGCCTTACAATCTTTCACTCTGGCAAGGTTAATGATTGCACTTTCAATTTCGACGACAAATCAATACAACAAGTTGCATTTGCAACAGCCTCAAACCATAAAACCATCAGGCTTCTAATTCCTCCATGATCAAAATGTCCTGAAAAAAAGTGCAGTGGCAATATCCATATGGCATACCTGTACGCACAACAGTAATCTATGTTCTGTACATTTATTTTTTTATTACTATTATAATTCAACAATACACCACTGAAATTTACACATCAGTCCATGTATTTCAGAGTAATATACAGTATATATATATATATATATATA
The DNA here is from genome assembly GCF_054856515.1 of Filicampus tigris. NCBI lineage: Eukaryota > Metazoa > Chordata > Actinopteri > Syngnathiformes > Syngnathidae > Filicampus > Filicampus tigris. The sequence continues at coordinate 6,794,200 of NC_141217.1, forward strand.
TATATATATATATATATATACATACATATATATACATACATATACATACATATATACATATACATATATATACATTATATATACATTATATATATATATACACATTATATATATATATACACATTATATATATATATATACACATTATATATATATATATATATATATATATATATATATATATATATATATATATATATATATACTCCCTAAATATCCCATGCTCACCGGATTGATTGACAATCTAAACAAAAGTATTGTTTCTATTTCAACTTTTACTTATTGCATGTTTAACGATGTATTTGGTTGGATAATGTGAACACATTGACTCCAAAAAAATATACACTATTTTCAACTACAGTATACCCATATCAGCGAAATCTTCACTTTGCTTATCCGTTACAATAGCAATTGTATATTGTGCACCATGGATTCATAATACTTGGTTTGTACATACAATGGGGAAGTGCATTTGTTTATTTATAAGTAGAGCTGATATTTAAAGACCAACTAATGAAAAAGGTGGTGGATTACAAAACATCTTTGTTCTCTCCTGCACTGACACTTCGTTCACTCTCCCCAACAGCTTAGTTACCACAAAAATGTCTCAAGCCAAAGGAGGAAAATGGCTTAGAGAAATCTCTTAGGTTACAACAGCTTCATTTCAGTTTCACAAACAATCCAGCGGTGAAAGCCGCTTTCAGTTAAAATACACTCCCTAACCCGTAATGCAGAAGTAACTGAAAGGAGGGACAAGGAGAGCAGTATGTATCAAATAGAACTTTCTTGGCACAACTAGTGCCGAGTTGCCTACAACTTTTTCATCATTTATTTCGTGTTATTCATTTTGCATCATCCTCGAGTACCTGTCTGATGCTGTGTGCATAGATTAGAAAACTAGCCCTAAAAAGACTCCTTACAGCTGCAGTGAGCAGTATGTGATGCCTCAGAGTCATCTGAGCAGTTGCTTGGCACAAGATGTGAAAACGAAAAGGATCCGAGGTACAGATGCAAAGAAAAAAATGGCTCAGCATCAGACAAATAGTAGCAGTGTTTTATGGGATAAGGTTGAGTGGGAAAGAAGAAAGTAATTGAGATGATTACAGAAAGGATGTCGGCTTCAAGTAAGAAAAACATCTGGAATGGTAGACTGATGTACTGCTAGTGCTCATTTACCATTACTCTGTGACTACATTCCACGTGATTTGCAGTGATAGGCTGGCTACTGTGAACATTTAATTTACTCTTCTGTACACATTACAAGCTACTGACATTTGACAGCAATTAGTTCAGTTAGATTCTGTTCCTGAATTGTAATGTGTACTTTCATGTTACTTTTGAGTTAACTTTCGCAAAAAGACAAATGCGGAATTCTAAAGTTAGACCATTTTATTACATAGATGGTCTTTAATAAAACAGCAATGCCAAGACAGCAGATTTCATCAAATAATCTTAGCCGACCTACTTTCAGTAAATGTTTATGTATTTTTTTTCATTGTCACAAAATCAAACATTAATTTAAATGTTTTTCGCTTCATGGCTTTAATTATCTATTTATTTATTTTTAATTAAAAAGGCACTTGAAATTCAGCTCATAGCGACAACATGTTCATAAGTCAGTGTTGTAGCTACACCTGCTCGATGCTTCCGAGCAGAAGACAAGTCTCGGTGGACACAACACTAACAGACGTGAGCATGACTGCTGGACTTGGCAGGGCTCAAGTTTGTTGGCTTGCCTTATACTGTTTCACAAAACTATTAAATACTGTTGTGTACAACCAGGATTGTTTAAAGGACAAGGGAATAGATAACAACGAGTAAACTGTCTATTTTGCCAACTTTTTACATCATGTTCCAATGAAAATTTAGAAGGAAATTCACTCATTCAGTGGAAGACTTTTTCAGACCCATTGTGAAATGACATAAATATGGCATTGGGATGGAATGAGTTAAATGCAGCTTTACAAACATCGTTTTGTGTTTAATTTTGACGAGTTACCAACAATATACACGACTGATCAACATGCCCAGAAAGTTTCTAGCAGCAAAGTAATGTCAGGGAGAGTGAATAAAGGTGAAATATACTGTAGGTGTATGTTTTCATCATAAATCTTTAACACAAGACATCAATGGCCATGGAAAAAAAAACACATCGTCTCTCATCCAGAAGCACAAATAACTTATTTTTACAGTTCTTGCCTCAGTCCCATAAATTCCCCTTTCAAAAGGTTTCAAATCAAGAAACTGTGTCTCCCTGTCACACTGATGGAGATCAAAGTCAGGGGGGAAAAAAGGGCTGTGGCCATAAAAGCCCTAAAAAACACAAAGAGTGGCAGCCAAGCAGTGTGCTGCTTGAAACAGAAGCGTAAGGTTTGACTAAACAACGAGCCGTGTGGTTAATAATTCATCTCATGGAAGAGTCCGTTTGAAAGAGGTTTTTCTAATATTCATGTGACATGATAACCAAGACAGGAACCCTATGCTCTCACTGAGCACATTGTTATTCATACTGTAAAGCACTACGGCGTTTTGTAATTTATCGTCTGACTTTTAACAAACTGTCTTAAAACAACTATGAGATTAAGAAATCCCCAAAAGGATTTGTCTTTACATTTGACTACAGTGAGGACGCAACCTTCCTAAAGAGCGTGCTGGCTCCAAATCAAACAGAATTAACCTAAAACCTTCAGCATTATTTTGTTAGGGAAGAGCATGGAAACGTATAGATTGATTTGGTGGGATTACTGATTGATCACAGTTTATGCAAATTTGCGTGCAGTGCTTGGCTGCAACCATTTAGAGGCGCTGTTGATTCAGTCTCAACTCCATCCATTCGTTATCCAATCCGCTTGTCCACACAAGGGTCGCGGGCGTGCTGGAGCCTATCCCAGCTGTCTTCGGGCAGTATGCAGGGTACACCCTGAATTGATTGCCAGCCAATCGCAGGGCACACAGAGACAAACATTCGCACTCACAATCACACCAAGGGGCAATTTAGAGCGCCCAATTAACCAATTAATCATGCATGTTTTTGGAATGTGGGAGGAAAACGGAGTGCCCGGAGAAAATCCAATACAACATTAGCTAAGATTTACATCCATGCATACCTATGCCAAGTCCAATCCTTAACCAACATCATTCACCTCAAGATCATACTGTCATGAAATTAATTTAAGCAGAGATGTTAAAAAGGAAATTTAAATGTGAAATAACAATATCTGCTGTAAAAATGCGCAGAAATATAGGAAATATACTTACTCTTTTCTCTGCTCATGTTCATTCAAATTTTGAGTTTACATGTCTGCTTTTTCTGTTATTAACAAAACAAATTTAACAAAAAAAACATGAGATCTGAAAGAGATTCTTCATTCACTTCATTGTAAACCTACACAAAAACATTACGTTTATACAGGCTAGTCAAGGTGACAAAGCATCTCAATACCTCTGCATTACTTTGGACTCTTTGTAAAAACAAATAAATAATAAAAATGCCCATTTAAAGAACATGCAAAGCTAGAGCCTTATTGTTAAAGAAATCATAAAGCAGGGTTCCTATGGTCTAAAGCAAGTTAGGTTCAAGACTTTTGTATGACTTTTCATTGTTTGAAAAACTTGTTTGAAGTTTAATTTAAGACCATCTTCAAAATGGTGTCAATGTCACATTTTGTCCAAAGTTGCTACAGTACATATATGATGTGCGTCTGCTCTTAAAAGTCCTGACTAAAACGAGATAACTGTTTTGTTGGTTGCACTATTGTGATTGTGCGTTGTTACATAGAGAATCATTTGGGGTTTTTCTTTGGGTTTTTTTATGAAAGTTTATTTATTTTCATATTTGAGAGTATTTACAATCATAAAATCCTACTTATCATATTTGGTTAACATTTTTGAAGACATTTGAAAGTTTAAGATATTTAAATGACAATTAAGGCCTTGTTTTTAGATTCATGGATGCAATGCATTTTCAGACTAAGGAGCCACAGGAACCTTTTAAAGATTCTTACAGTCAACGACATTCTTCAGCAGTGGGTGTAGAAGAACTCTTGGTGACCCATGAAGAATCTTCAGTCTATAGGTTGAAAGCAAAAAAAAAAAGGATTGGTATAATTTGGCTTGTATTTGTATAACATTGTATAATAGGGGTGTCCCGATCTGATAATTGTATCGGATATCGGTTCAATATCCAATAGCCCAATAGCCTCAATAGCCCAAAATCCAGTATTGGATTTTATCAGTCTACATCCAAAATCTCTGATGAAACACTCCCATGTTGCAGTCCTGCTGTAATGTTCCTGAGAAAATTTTAAAAATAGGAAAATCACATTTTAAAAACAGGAAAATTAACAAATTGTTCAGGAAGTGAATTACTGTAAATTGGCAGCTGTGTGAACGTGATTCAGTCATACATTTTTCTAACTTTAGCGCTGCTGCAACCAAGTAAAAAAATTGGGCGCGCCAGTTTACAACAAGTACAAAAACTAGAGCACGGCTTTCATTTATTTTGCATTTATTTTATTCATGCGCAGTCCATTCTCATGTTTGAGGTTGAATTTATGGAACTCAAATGTGTGGAATAAATGGGTCATATTATTTCTTACCTACCGTTGCTGACTATTGCTATTCGTTTTAATAGTTTAACTTGAGATAAAGTTATTTTCTAAAAAATAAATGAAAGCACGTAAAATTCCTAGTAACCTAGGCTGCAATATTGGTATCGTATCAGGACACCCCTATTGTATAGCAAAGATTTAAGTATAAACAAGGTGGAATTTTCAGAACAAAATTCAAGTAGCCACCCTGACATAACATCACTATTCCTACTATCACTAATCTCTGGCTGCTACCAACTGCTAAGATAGACTCATCACCTTCTGTCCCCTTGAGGCTCTGTCTTGTTGGAGAAAAGATCCAAAACGGTGAAGCCTTGCCCCAGGGCCTGTTGCAAACCATCTGACCTTGTTGACAATGCCACCAGCTCCAAAACCAACACGTTGCTGGGCAACCGCAGAGATGTATGGAAGTACAGGATCTGGAGGAGAGGAGAACGTTGATATCAATCATAAAATGGGACTTGCTCAGAATATAAAATGACTTGATCAAGTGCCAGAGAATTTCAAGGACAAACATCCCAATAGTGAAAGACATTATAAGGTAAGGGAAACATTAAGAAGAGTAAACTAACTGCCTGATGCTGTCAAATCAGACTGCCTGATTGACTGCCTGATTTGACAGCATCAGGCAGTCAATCACAAGGTATCCATAGCAACAAAGAATAGATATTTTTAAACTCCAAGCAAGCATCGTGAACTCCATATTAACAATCTCGTCGATGGGAAAAACAATCACGTGATATGATTAATTTTCATGAGGCAGTACTTTTCTGGATAAAAAAATGAAAGTGCTACAGTGATCACACTGGAACCTCAAATGCCTCAAAAGTAGTAAAATTTGGAGTTCACGCATTAGTTACGTGTTTGTGTGTGTGTTACACTTTAAACGTTCTTGACAAAGAAAAACCCTTGTGAAATCATCATTAGTACTAGAGAAGCTATAAAATTGACCTTCCTTTGAATAGGTTGACTATCTGCAGCATCATATTTGTGGGGTCGATTCAAAGCTCAAAATGGCCAGAAAAAAAGTATTTGCATGTGAAACGCAACAGTTGATTCTTTTTCTTAGAAATTAAGGCTATGCCATGCGAGAAATTGCCAAGAAACGAATGATCCTACAACGGCGTGTACTACTCCCTACCTTCTCTATTAAGCTAAACTATTTTCAACAGTGCTAAGGATGATTGCACAAGGGTTTTCTAATATCCTTCACCCTTCTGACGCAAGGGGCAAACGCCTTGTACCTTTAGAGGAGTCTTTTTCAAACTTTTTTGATTCAAGGAACATTTATTTCATTGAAAAAAATCCTGCGGCACACCACCAGCTGAAATAGTGAAAAAAAAAAAGCTTATTTCAACAATACAAGTGTTATATTGTTTATATAAGCATTTTTTCAACATTGAAGAATGACGTTATATCATAACGTCTTTAATAGGAATTAAATAAACACAAAGAAAAAAGTATTTTATAATGTTTCATATTGCTACTTAGTGTGAAACACAAATACGTATCTTTCATTTTCTCGATCACTCTCCATCCAGCAGTTCTCTTAAAAGAGTAGTCAAACATCCAAGACTGACAGGATAACCCAACTATGGAGGATTTGAGATCACACATCTCACATTCATGAGCATGTGCTCCTCTGCTGAATAGGCTTGCAAAGGTTTAACCTTGCTATTTTTACATGCATTCACAGAAGAACACTCAAGCCTTTTGGGAGACTCTTTGTAGTCCGGCCCAGGTAGTTGTGGTGGTAATTGTTTCCGCACTCTGCTTTGCCATTCAAACTGAAAATAATAAGACTGACCCACAGCACAGACTCTCACTCATTCACATGCAGCGAGGCCTGTATATGAGATTCACAAATTAACCATCTGAGATTGTCCCCTGTGTAATTTGTTATTCTTCAAAACTATGAATAGGATTGTTTCATTTTCATTTTCATTGCAATTTATCCTGGTGGACCTTTACACCCATAGAGGAAGTCTAAACAGAAACAAACAAAAAAAAAGGGTTCATCTGTGGTCACTATAATATTGATCTTCTCAATCCGAACCAACACAAAATGACAGAGGAGTTTTTTCATACAGTAAGTACAGTGGGTACGGAAAGTATTCAGACCACTTGAAATGTTTCACTTTCTGTGTCATTGCAGCCATTTGCCAAAATCAAAAACGTTCATTTTATTTCTCAGTAATGCACACTCAGCAACCCATCTTGACACAAAAAAAAAAAATCTGCAATGTCGAAATTTTCGCAAATTTATTAAAAAAGAAAAACTCAAATATCATATGGTCATAAGTATTCAGACCCTGTGCTCAATATTGAGTAGAGGTTTTGTCAGGTTGGATGGTGAATGTTGGTGGACAGCCATTTTCAGGTCTCTCCAAAGATGCTGAATCGGCTTTAGGTCAGGGCTGAAGGCATCCCTTTGTTATTTCAGCTGTGTGCTTCACGTCATTGCCCTGTTGATAGGTTAACCTTCGGCCCAGTCTGAGGTCCTGAGCACTCTGAAAGAGGTTTTCCTCCAGGATATCTCTGTACTTGGCCGCATTCGTCCTTCCTTCAATTGCAACCAGTCGTCCTGTCCCTGCAGCTGAAAAACACCACCACAACATGATCCATGTTTCACTGTAGTGATTGTATTGGGCAGGTGATGAGCAGTGCCTGGTTTTCTCCACACACACGGCTTGGAATTAACACCGAAAAGTTCAATCTTGGTCTCATCAGACCAGAGAATCTTATTTCTCATATAGTCTGGGAGTCCTTCGTGTGTTTTTTGGCATACTCTATTCAGACTTTCATGTGTCTTGAGGATTCCGTTGGGTCACTCTGCCATAAAGCGCCGACCGGTTGAGGGCTGCAGTGATAGTTGACTTTGTGGAACTTTCTCCCACCTCCTTACTGCATCTCTGGAGATCAGCCACAGAGATCTTTGGGTTCTTTACTTACCTCTCTCACACAGACTTTTCTCCCACGATTGCTCAGTTTGGCTGGACGGCCAGGTCGAGGAAGAGTTGTGGTCTTCCCAAACGATTTCCATTTGAGGATTATGGAGGCCACTGTGCTTTTAGGAACCTTGAGTGCTGAAGAAATTATTTTGTAACCCTGGCCAGATCTGTGCCTTTGCCTCAATATCTGTCTCTGACCTCAGTGGGCAGTTCCGTCAACCTCATGATTCTCATTTGCTCTAACATGCAATGTGAACTGTAAGGTCTTATATAGACTGGTCAGTGACTTTCCTCATCAAGTCCAGTCAGTTTAATTAAACACAGCTGGACTCCAATAAAGTAGCCGAACCATTTCAAGGAAGAGCAGAAGAAATGCGAAAGTTGCAAGAGGTGGAACTAAAGTGGCCAGGTCAAATCTGCTAAAACATTTGAGGATGAAACATGTGAACAAGCACCAAGATATTGCGGCGGCGGCAGCGGCAGTGAGCATGAACAAGGGGAATGGACCGCAACGCAACAACAAACCCTGCTCAATTTTGGATTTTGGAGTTGAACTTGTTGGATTTTTCTACTGCTTGTTTTTGGATTTGAAAGTGGATTTGGGACCGGAAGTTGTTGCGATGGGTCACTAATACAGTACTCAAAACAAACTTTTATAATAATGTCCTATAACTTTTGTAATTAATCCGACACAATCTCTCTCAAAAATACCTTGTGTATATTATTTCTTATTTTTTCTTGTTTCACAAAGGTTTTTAAGTCTGACCAAGCCATGATAACAATGGTTTTACATCCAAGTGACTATGCAGTTCTTTAGAATTACAAGAAAAAAATGCTCATATATATCTTTTTTTTTTGTTTTTTCCCAAAAGTCTGGTATCGGTACAGTATCGGCATCGGCCGATACCGCACAGCTGGGTATTGGAATCGATATCTGGCCAAAAAATGGCATCGGAACAACACTAGTTGTAACCTGCACTTGAGTTTGTATAGTATATATCATCTAATTGTAGTAGATAAACTGTCTTTCATATGAATTAATGCTTCATTTGCCTTTACCTCAGTATCATATAATGCATCATGAGATATGATATTGTTTGTTGTAACAAAGATGAATTGCTGAAAAATACATTAGAAAAGGAACTTGAAAAAAAATTGCAACTCATATCGCAAAAAAAAAACAAAATCGCAATTGCATTATTTTCCATAATCGTTCAGCCCTAGCTTGAATGTAATTTCCTTTCCTAACCAGAAGATGTATAATATGTATGTATGTAATAGACTGCACTGTCATCCGCTGTTTCACAACATGGAAAATTGCATTGTAGTCACAGACCGGAGTCCATAGACTCAGGGTAATCCAGATGTAGACATTGTTCTTGATAGATTTCCAGGTGAAAAGGTCTCTCTTTTTCATCTTTCTCACTGCTTTGATGCATGTACAAATGAATGAATGAATGAATGAAAGAGAAAGAAGTCCCATGAAGCACTTGCTCAATTTCTGTTTAACAGAGAAAAAAAATGTAATCAAAAACAGCCATTTTCCGACCGGCTGGTTATAAACATGATAATAGACGAGCTGTGGAAAATAAACCATTCGCAGTAATAATTGGGCCTCTTGAGGTTGTACAATTGTTAAGAAAAAATATACTACAAGTGTCCCCAAAAACAAGTTGTTTTGGACAAGGATCGATGCACTTGCGTGTAAAGTAGCCAGAAGCAGCTCTGACAGTAAACTAGCTTTAACCTCAAGGGGGCTTCACACGGTTGCCTCATTCACACATTCGATCTTCCGCTCAAGGACCAGCTGGCTGCAGTTATGACAACAACTGTACATTTCACATTTTCATTGAGATTCTCAGGTTATACAGTATATACATGCATGTGTATGTCTTAGATTAAAGCCTGATGTTTTGCAGCATTGATAGGGGAAATAAGAGTAGCCAACTGGTACATGAAAACACAATTCAGCTTTGATGCATTATGTAAGCTTATTCAGAGTATCTGCAAACTCCCACTGTTGACTTCCACATGACTACACCCTGAGATTTTGCTATTAGAAGACAACAAGTTCTATGAAGATATGCAAGGATGTTCACTCCAGAGGATTGTCAGCCTTGAAGCATTCATACTAGTTTTGGCATGCATTGCCAACAAACGTTGAGTTCATTGGCACAAAATGAGCAGGTTACATTTGATACCCTCTCTGAGTGAAATTCTTTGGCTGCCACTGGATTTGGAGGGATGGGATGGTTGTGTGGATGAGGGATAGGGGAAATTACAGGAACCTCTTTTAAAATAACTGAGTGACTGCACCACAGCTGGTACAAGTCAGCCTGGATATTGACATCAGCAGACACACACTGAGAATTTAAAAAGTGACCCGGGGAAAATATATGTAAATGCAAAAGTAGATCCCAGGAAAGTCAAATTTTCTTTCTGAGAGAACCAATAAGTGGTATGGATTGGAAAGTCAAATAATTTAAAAATGGACACAATTTTTGATACCATTCCACAAAAACAAACAGTCACTGAAATGACAAAAGTAATAAGAAATGAAAAGACAAATACATACTGAAGATGAGGTCGTAAAATTGACGATGCCCATAAATTAATATTTCAATTTTTAAGATTTTTTTTCTGCAAATTGCAATCAAACTGAATTTTGGCTGACGCCCAATGAACGAATGACTTCAGCCTTTCCCGTTTGGCGGACACATTGCCTGCTGCTGAGAAAAAGTTTTCTGGCACTGAACAATGAGCACATTCTGCTCCAGAATGCCTTGTTAAGTCTTGCAATTTGTTTGTACCCTGCACAATTTCAAGACATCCTGTGCCGTACAACAAAGCGGCCCTGGAACATAACCAACCTTGTTTCTTGTTGCATCTGTCAACACAGAGCTGATATGACTTGCCAAAAAAAGATCCACTTTTGTCTCATCTGTCCAAAGGAAACTTGCCCCATTATTAGTATGTCAATATGCATTTTTGTAAATTCCAGTCTCTTCAGTTTCAAGTCATTTTAGTGACCACTGATGATTCTTATTGATCAATTGAAATAATTTAAAACTCAAAATTCCCAATAATCTTTTATTAATTTTTCAAGTTTGAATGTAATTTTCAACCAACTGTCATTTTTTTTTCTTTTTTTTTTTTTTTTTGCTTGTGCATGTTATCTCCGGTCGGTGCCAGGGATTTATGCAACATGTATCAAGTTGACGAGAAACTTGGTTTCTTGGTTTTTCCAAGAAAGGAGATCGTCTTGACGAGACGGGCGCCGTGTATCGCCTTTGCAAATGCAGATGTAATTGTAAAAAGAACACAACAATTTCTCGACGCATCTTGACTGGCGCCTTGGCATCACAAACAGCAACAAGCCTGAAGAATCAACAGCAGTGGCTGCTGTGTAAAAAGGTGTCGCTGCCTCACTTGTTCAAAAACTCGATCATGTGTGTCGCGTGTTTGGTTGTGGGGGTGAATATACACCGCGGTTGCTTCGAGCGAACTGCATTGACTATGGGCTCATCTCATTCCCCTAACTGCACGACTGTGTTTGACTTTGGGCGTCCCCATTGTACAAATTATTTCTTTTTATGCTTTATTATAATAATGAATCTGAAGATTTTACTGTTTCTATGCATGGCTGCACTAAACATTATACCAGAAAATAAGTTATACCACTTTCATTTCTTGATAAACCTTTCAAGTATACCATATGACGATAATAAGAAATGGGCATGGTTAATGGGCTTTCACTTGTCTAGTGCATTTCCAACTAAAAGGCACTCCAAGCATTTGACACTGGCTCTGCATTCATCTGATGACGTAGCATCAGGACTAACTGGGCATCAGCAAAAGCATCTTGCTCAAGGACACTTTGACACAAGGTCACAAGGGCAGGGTATCGAACCCACAACCCTTAGGTTGAGAGATGACCACTCTACCACCTGAGTCAGTATGCAAGCTTATTTATCACCATTTGAAATTCAGGAATTTGTTATGTCTATTTATTAGGATCGGAGCTCAAATGAATGAATGAATGAATGAATGAATGAAGCGAGCCTATAAACCTAAAGAAAATGGGGTATAAAAAAACTAAAAAAAAAAAAAAAAGTCTAAAATTGTGTTCTCCAGCGATAATTGTAAATGGGCTTTCACTTGTATAATGCTTTTCAACCAAAAGTACACTGAAAAAAATGGTTTCATTTATTCCATTTTATTTCATCAAGTGGTTGCATGAAATAAAATCATCTGTAGTAGATGTATAGTCAGCTTCAAAATGCAGGCTATACATGCAATTTAGACTATAAAGTAGATGTATAGTCTGCTTTAAAAAACTTACTGGATTCAGATGATTTTATTTCTTGCAACCACTTGAAAGAAAATTGAGTAAATAATGCACTTTTTTTTTCCAGTGTACTCAAAGCGCTTAAAACTGTTTCTTCATTTACTGAGCCAATGATTACTTTTTTTGAGTAAAAATGTTTATTTGCTTGTTTCCTGAGATGAGTTATGGATAAAGGAAGGAGGGAAAAGTTGCTGTCGAACAAACACAGAGTAAAACAAAAAAAAAACAGAACAGATGGAGAAGTTGATCTATCAGCCAAAGATAAGAAGAATCCAACCATCACTGAATTCACAGCCCAATCACATGTATATGAAATGCGTCAAAGAAGGTGTCAATATAATTCATATGCTGCAAGGACAGAGAGCTTTAAATGCTGAAATGACTCACCTATTTAAGTACATTTTATATGTATCATGTGAGCCACGAGCAAAAAAAAAAATGAAGTTATGATTGGTTATAGATCAGTGTGTAACGGTGACTGTTGATTTTATAAATCATGAATTTTCCATTCTTGTTTCAGGACTTTTGTATAAGATTTCAAGCTAATCATACTTTTGTGCTGAGGCATGTTTTAAACACTATTTTTGAGGTCGTGGCATTTGTGTTGCCCCTAATAGGTTGGGCTCAAAATGCTTTGGGGGCATATTACGGCAGAAATAGTCAGTAAGTGATTGCATGTGCAATTAACTGATTAACGGCAGGCCTGTAAAGACCTTTCAGTTGACAGCGACCATGTTTTTCAGCCGACCTTGCGTTTTTTTTTTTTTTTAGACGCGTATGCCAATACCCCATAGCTGTTTCAAGGTTTGTAACGATTTGAAAATACAATACCGAAATGAGAAGTTTTTATTATACATTTACCAAATTGGATTAAATACACTTTTGTTTATGCCTACCATCTGAAAGCCTACAGCCGTATTTGTGAGGTAAATAGTTTTCTTGGTGCCCCTTATAGGTTGGGCAAAAAAAAGACACTGGGGACATACAAGACATGCCTTTTGAAGTTCTCTAAAAAAAAATCTCTGAAGTTTTTTTGGGAATGATAGGATTAATCTTCAGTACATTATGGCCAACAAAATTACAAGTTACTGTTAGACTGACCTTCCTAAGCAAGCAAGTCAAAGCTCAATACTGGAAAGGGGGTTTGTTAGGTGGTAGCGGGCAATTTTCACACTGTAAGACCAAAAGCTAGCAATCAGCAACTGAACCAAGTGTATAATTTGAATAAATGCAGAAGCAAGCAGAATTCAGATGGACAGATAGACACTAACAGAGATGGATGATGGCACTAAAACTGACATGGAGAAACAAAAGATTCAGGAATCTGAAGGTCCTAAGGGAATGTGAGCCTCTTGACTTACAGAGGTCCTGACAGGCACTACACTCCTGATCACAACACCATCCAGTCTGAAGTAGAGAGGAGTAAACAAGAAAGTCATACAGATTACCCGGTAGATTGCCTTGAGGCTACCGTTCACCAGTCATAGAGCAAACTTATAGTTACCATCACTCGCACAGGCTCCCATCATATACGTTTGCACATCCTCTGGTATACCCAGTGCTGCATATGATGGCAAGAAAAAGACAACATATCCGACATAATGAAACATCTAGGGTTTAGCCAACTCGACACTGCAGTTCTCTCTTGGTAAAGTCTTGGTTTTTCGCCCAGGTTTTGGTCTCCTGATATTTAGTCGGTCCGAAATGCCCCACAGTAAGTCCGCAGGCGCTGTGTGTGTATGTGTGTGTGCGGGCGTTTGTGCGTGTGTGTGCAGTGGGAATGCAAGAGGAGAAAAACAATCTGAAGTGTTTCCGAGGACAAAGAACACTAGAAATTTCCAGATACAAAATGTTGACATTTAAGTGACGGTCAAAGTACAGTGTAAATCTGAAGTGAAACACTCGCGAAGTCAAATCATTCTAAATTTGATCTAAAGCCATTGTATTAGCTGTACCTAGTATTTTGGACTCATTCATCTAATCTAAACGAGATAGATTAAATATTAGACAGAGCTCCCATTTCTACACCATTGCAAAAATACTTTGTACAACTGCAATAATATATTGTAGAGGATACCGTTACTGCAGGGGTGTCAAACTCATTTTTGTCGCGGGCCACATCATTGCTATGGTTTCCTTCGGAGGGCCGTTATGACTGTGACCTCAAATAAATGTATAATCGCCTCATATTACATACACAACAAATTGACAAATAGCTAATTTTGAAATCAGAGGCCAATAAAACCTTTTTAAAAAAATATTATTACATGTATTTTAAAAGGGAACCTGGAAACAAAAATGCTTGCAATATCTCAACATTTTTAAAAAAGAGGCAATTTGCAACTTTGGTATTTTACCAAGAAACATGAAGTCGATGCACATAATTTGCTTTGGCGGGCCTGTGCGTTACTGTATATTCCATCCATCCATTATCTATACCGCTTATCCTCACAAAGGTCGCGGGGAGTGCTGGAGCCTATCCCAGCAGTCTTCGGGCAGTAGGCGGCGGACACCTTGAATTGGTTGCGAGCCAATCGCAGGTTACTGTATATTGTCGAATTCAACTCAGTACCTGTAGTGACTGGCACATATTGTATGCAAATGAAAAAAAAAGCACCGATCCGGCTTTCAATGTCCAACCATAAGCTGGCCAAATCGGCGTTAAAAGTTCTCACTTTCCAGCAATCAGTCGAAAAAGTAGTTGGTACAAAAATTCCAAATGATGTTTATTGTGATCCAAGCAAGTTCCAAAAAGGATTCACAATTCCAAATGACTAATATCTTGCAAAAATGACATGTGTATATGTATATGTGTATAAGTATGCATTGTAAGTATAGGTGTAAGTGTAAGTGGTTGAAAGACTCTATGATCACCCCCGTCTGTGTATAGCAAACGTTTGACTTCCCTGTTGCATGTCCATTTAAACACACTTGATACATGCACGTTAATCAGTGAACGATCCATGAGCCTGCCATACCATTAACAACACATAAGGGGAGTAATCATTCCAAATATTCCATATCACAAAAGTATGTAAAATTTGTACAGTAAATTTAATATAACAATATATAATTGAACCTAATCTTAAATAAAGAAATGTGGCTCCAACATTCCAGCCCCTTATTGTTAAACGGGAACAATTACATATTTTAATGGAGCCAATCAGTGTTAGATGTTGTAATAACTAGGTGGTATCAATTGCACATCTGTAATAATCAAGTGATATTATAATTCTTTACAGCCAGGTAATCTCAAATACACATTTATTTATTTATTTATTTTATCCAAAATTCCTTAATTTGTTGTATTCATTGTCACTACCGCAGGTAATGCAGTCCATGTGCTGCGACATCCATTGGGTGGTATCGGGGAACCAGCATTGGTGTGTTAGAGGGTGTGGGTGCATAATATCAGTGGATGCAATGGGATCTGTGTGGAAACGATATGTTGGCGTGCATGAATGAGGGCATAATTGCATGTGATTGTTAGTCACACGGTTGGAGATCAGTGGTCACCACTGGCCCATCAGTTTCTCGGCGTGTGGCCCCGAAATTCTATTCTGCTTCCAAAATCAAGCAGATCTTGTCCAGTGGTCTTTCTATTTCGTTTGTTTTTGTCCACAGAAGAAATCTGCGAATAAAACCTTTGGAGTCTGGCATCGTTTTGATGATTCTGCCCATCAGACAAGCGTTGCGTGGAGCTTGGCTGTCCCTATGTCTCCTGGGGCAAAGTTTCTTCTTTTGGAATTCCATTTTTGACGCTCCCATTTTTGACGCTCCTGCATCATTGGCAGATACTCCTTTGTACATCTTTTCCAGAGGAGGTCTGCAATATACTGCACATGCCTCCATCGTCTTGGAGCATAAACATCATCCTTGCTTTAACAAACTATCTGGTAGAATCGGTTTTCCTTTAAACTGAATTAGGTGATTAGGTGTCAAGGCCTCCAGATCGCCTGGATAATCTGATGCAGAGGTGATTGGTCGGTCATTCAGTATCGCCTCCACTTCACAGAAGGCTGTGTGCAATGCTTCATCATCCAGCTTTTGCTCTCTCAGAACAGAAAAGAGAACGGTCTTCACCTGCTTGGTCAACCGCTCCCACGCCCCGCCATGGTGAGCGCCGTGAGGATTAAACCTCCATGATATAAAACCTTCTCAATCTTGCTCCCATTCAGCTGGTTCAGAGCTTCTTTCAGCTCACAAGTAGAGCCTACTAAGTTGGTGCCATTGTCTGACCTGACCTTACTTGACCTCTTCAGTAAATAAATCGTCCAAGTGCAAGAATGCAAGAATCTGTGTCCATGGAGGGAGCTACCTCTAGGTGGATGGTTCGGCAGGCCAGACATGAATATGACCGCGTACCTTTTCACAGTACCACGTCCTCTATTCACTTCGATAGGCCCAAAGCAGTCCATCTCGACAAAGGAGGCAGGTCTGGTGTGATACATCATTTGCTCCACTACTTTCCCATGCTGACGTCAGCACACATGACATTGTTGGATGATATGGTCCTTGCCGAAGAGTTTGCTCTTAGCATTCCAAATTTCCGTCGAAGCCTGGAGAGCATATGATTTCTACCACCATGTACAGTTATCTCATGGATGTAGAAGAAGTCTTAGACACATCCACTTTTGGGTAAGATTGCCAGATACTTCACCTCTTCCGACAGTGCTGATCTGCTCAGCCTTCCTCCTACCCTTAGCATGGCAACAACCAGGACAGGGTCAAGTCTGGAAATACAGCTGCACCTTTTGACTGTGGAGACCTTCTTTATCTCATTCACTGCCATACATTTTTAGACCACCTTTTACCCAAACGTTTGAAAAAAAAATGAAAAAAAGATAAATAAGTTCCTTGGAGAAAATGGCTGGAGTGTGAAAAGACAAATAAATACATCAATGACAGTGAATGAGCTAATGTGTTAATTTCATCATTGAAGCTATGCATCTGTTGAAAACGCACAATAGCCTCTAGCCCTGCTTGGGCCGTGTCATCCACGGTAAGTCTTTGAGTGGTCAGCTTGTCTTGGTCATTCAGCATCATTTGTGTTTTGTTGCTATGATCCACCTGTGCACAAAAATACCTTTGTGCTCAAGTCCTTTCATGGCCCTGAAGCAGCCTTCTAAATTTCAGAATACATGCCACAGATCTTTTTAGATTTGTCCACTTTGAGTGTTCAATAAACATCTTTGTAGGACTCTTCTGTCCCTCCACTACTGTGCTAAAAATAATGACATCGTTTCTCTCTTCAGGGTCATCATTGGCGATCTTCCCCAACTCTTCCACCAAACTTGGCCACTGTGCCTCTGGCTGTGAGAGGGAGTCAGGGCCATATTAATATCCACCTTTTGGATTAAAGCAGAGCATCTGCTCCTAGGCCACGTACGTCATCCACAGGATTGAGGCGTGAGCTGATGTGTCTCCATTGCTACACCTTGGACATGCCTCGAATGATGGAAACTCGGTTGGCCGCAAATGTCTGAAATCTTGTAATTTAATGTTTGTGATGTATTTGAAGATAGTTGTCCTGTCTGACCACAACACTGAATTATCCAATTTTAACTGGGACTGTGTCCTCAACATTCTGCCCATTTTAACAGCCAGGACTGCAGTCTTGGGATGGTTGTCTGCTTTAGAGGAGCCACTCTAGCTTTTTCCATTACGAAAGCAGAGTGGATGTTGTTGCTGTAGTTGGTCAGTCGAAGATAAGACACTGTTCCATATCCAATTTCACTGGCGTTGCAGAAATGGTGTAGTTGTGCTGCTTTTATCTCACCAAAACGGCTTGGTGTGAGACATCTATTAACATGAAAGTCATCCAGCTTCTGCAGCTCAGCCACCCACACTGTTGCGTATTTAGCTCTGGGACTTCTTTAGGGCTGGGCGATATGACTGAAAAGTATATCACGAGACAAGTGTTTCATATTGGTCGATATCGATATATTATTGAATTTTTTTTCAACTATTGAAAATAATGACCCAAAGAAAAATACATTTAGGTTATTTTATTTTGACATATATGAGGTCAATGTAACTACGAAAGAGTGAAATAAACTGGTCGATATAAACTCCATTTTAAAGATAATGTGCTTAGAAGGGCTCAGAAATGTTTGAAAAACTCACAATTTAAGTATTTCATATCAGTCAATATTGATCATTATTGATTTTGTTTTAAACCTTTTCTTTAAATAACAGTTAACTGTTTTTTGTACATCGCTATGTAATGTGATGTGCAGTTTGTCCTCCATCAGTGCATTGTAAATGAGTATTTGCATTAGGTCTAAGTCTACCCCAAAGCAGTTGTTGACACATATATTAGCCTTCATTCAATGTTATCCAATGTAAGTGAACGAATACTCTCTTGCAGTGCATACATCATCGTTGACCAACCATCTTAGGACTACTTTATCTTTTTGGCGGACTGATTATTGCCGTAGTCCATTCATATTTTACTTGCTTTGATTTTACCTTGAGTGCGATGCCGGTGTCGGATAAGGCTAATTACTCCTAGCATGTCAAAGACAAGAACTCCTCTACTTGTACACCATGGCTCCATCCACGGGTTTTTAATAGGGTTATCATGCATAATATAATTTAATTGTAAGAGTTGTACTGAGTCGAGTGGTCATTTATTTGAGCAAAGTTACGGCGCTCGCTCGCGTCCAGCGAGCATAGCGCACGGCCGCCGGCCCCGCTAGCGTAGCGCACGGCCGCGGGCCCGCGAGCATGCTCGCTTGAGTTAACAGCTTCTTCCTCGTTGGTTTAAAAGCTGCTTCTTTTTTTGTTTAAACGCTTCTTCTTCATGTTTGGAGGCGGAAGCTCGCTGCCTACATCACGCAAGGCATTTTCTATTGGTATCGATCACGTGTCAATCGCGATACATATCGATATTGAATTATCGTCCCAGCCCTAGACTTCTTCATTCCATCCAAGCTTGATCTTGCACAGGTTTTGCTGAATCCGTTTGCCAGTAAGTATGACTGGTGCAAGGAGCCCCAGCGGGTCATACACAGAGTTGACAATCAAGAGTATTCCACGTCTGGTAGTTGGCTGTGGCTTGACCGCCATGCTAAATGTGAACGTGAGTTTAGGCTCGTACCAGTTTAAATGGTCTGCCTCTTGCTCCTCAAAGGACAAATATGCTTGTACAGACATGCAACTGCATAAATTCCACCAATAAGGTATCAAATGCTTGCAATGCATTCTCAACAGTTTCCTTATTTTCGTCATCGCTCATTACTCCCACCCCTTAACAACACATAGGGGGAGTAATCATTCCAAATATTCCAAATCACAAAAGTACGTAAAATATACACAGTAAGTTTAATATAATAATATATAATTGAACCTAATGTTAAATAAAGCAATGTGGCTCCAACAAGCACCTTAAATGTCAAGCGGTATCATGAGAAACACTATACCAACTGTATATAAGTCTGTACTATTTTCCTGCAATATGCATGCACATGTGAAAATGGATACAACCCCTCTGCAAACATAGAAGAAAAGCATGGTTTTGTGCCAAAGAGAATGGTAGATTTTGCCATCATTTCAAAGCAGTCAAGTCATTCAGTCATTTATAACTCCCTAAAATGTCATTTTTGCACTAAACCTACAAAATTCTTGTGCAAACAGGCTTCACCATGACATCAGAACTGAGTTTATGGAACGAACAACATGTCCAAAGCACATAAAACAACAATCCAAAACAACTCAACTGAACTTAATTTCTAGAGAACTCTTAAAAAACAAACAAAATCAATACAGTTCGACAAAAATATTGAATAGTGAGAGCAGACTTGCCCCTGTTTCTGTCCCTACTGCAGTCATTGTGCATCTTGTTACTTTCGTACTTTCAGCATCAGTGTCCTTGCAGGGAAGATGAACGCCGTTCCTTTTACAGAATGGTGGCATCATTGTTCTTATGACAGACAGACAGTTCAACCAGCAAAACACCTTCGCACATGTCTCACCCACTTTAACTATGACATCAGGCCATGTGGTGCATTGAATTCCCTTAAATTCTCGGTGTATAGCTGTGTGGTGCGGGTTGTGCCACTCCAAAGTGTAAAGCTGTTAAGCAGCAGCTGCTCTGCTAGATGTTTTGTCCCTTTGGAGCTGAAATATTGATCAGTTCTCCAGCAGCCCTCG
The DNA here is from genome assembly GCF_054856515.1 of Filicampus tigris. Classification (NCBI taxonomy): domain Eukaryota; kingdom Metazoa; phylum Chordata; class Actinopteri; order Syngnathiformes; family Syngnathidae; genus Filicampus; species Filicampus tigris. The sequence goes on from NC_141217.1 coordinate 6,814,263, forward strand.
CAGACTTCGCACCCACCATCCCCATGTATAATTGAAATGTATAACTCTCTCTCTCTCTCTCTCTCTCTCTCTCTTTCTTGTCTTTCCCTCTCTCTCTCTCTCTCTCTCTCTCTCTGTGTGGCATGCCAGTTGGGAGAAGGCATTAAGCACAGAGGTACCCGGAAAGCCTCTCTGTGCTGCCATAGTGGCTCCTTTGTCCATCAATCATACGGCTTTTTCACACAGAGGATTTCATGGGCTTGCTACATTTACCGAAGTGAGTGTCACACCTTGTGAAAGAACACCGCGAACAGAAAATACAAAAACACAACACTCAATGCGGGTTCACTGCTGGTCATTTATCGGCGCACTTAGCAGTTTAAAGCATGACTCCTCGAGGTCGTTTTGGGCTAATGAGCTTTCATACCAGATGGCTTTTATACAGGTGCTGTTTCTAAATTGTAATCCCAGAAAAGCGAGGATTTGGCCGCAGTCCACCACATCTATTGGACTTTGTTGCCAACACTTACAAACAATTCACAACAGATTCTTTTTTTCAAACTTTCAAGGAGTTCTAATACAGGAGCCCTATTACACTGATGCCTAATCCAATCCATTGGCATTAAATGGAATGGTTAACACATAGATGACATAACTATACTGTATGTGTATATGCATTTAACACTGAAAAAAAATTAAACAATGGATGAATGTAGTCAATATTCAGGCCTTGATGGAGTAACAAAATATTCAACGTGTACCCTGAAATTTCTACCTTCAAGTAATGTTATTTATTAAGGCAAAGCAAACCTATTGCTTTTGGTTGTCCTAATTTAAAATACTGGTAATTAAATTGGATTAATTACATAATATAAAGGATAATTCCAGTTTAACCTGAAAGTGTTTCTTTTATGTAAACAATAGATATTGATGATTGATAGATAAATGATTTATTATTTATTAATGCAATTGCATTAATGGCTAAGACTGTGTTCTAACCTCACTAAAATCATGGCATTGTATTGAACAAATCCATATTAATGCTTCAAAGGGTAAGTCAATCTAAAAAATGTTTACTTTGCAGTGGCATCCTGACAATGCACATTGCACAAACATACATACGGACACGTTAGGGCAGCTCAATTATGAAAAAGATATTAATCATGATTATTTTGGTAGTAATTTAAATCACGATCATTCAAACGATCATTTATTTTTTGGGGTACAAAACAAGAAAATATTTAAACATAAAAAATATAAAGACATATAAAAACAAAATTTGTTATAAAATAAAATGCAAATGTATACATTCAAGTATGATTTCCTTGTGTAAACAGTGTATTGGATATAAATTAATATTAATCATATTTCTTTACGATTATGCCAATCCTGTAATCGTGGAGTGTAACAATAATTGTAATTGAATTTTACTTAATTGCACAGCCCTAGAACACATACTTATTTTTTTAAATAAAAGCATTTTCATGTGAAGACATACTTTCAAGGAGCAAATAAAAACAAATGATTAAAAATGTCACTCACCATTAGCTACGCTTCACCGAGCAGTGGACGTTTGGCATATTCCAACAAGTATTATTACAGTATAACTACACAGTGCTGTGTGATGATGTTTGTTATTCTATGATGGATAAAGTTGTTAGCAAACAGTTGTCGGTGCATCAATGGGAATAATTTGGCAATGAAGCTTTATTATGTGCGGCTGCCCTTGTTTGTCACTGCTGATATGAATCGATTAAAACTACCAGCAATCGGGATGAGCTTCAAGCTGTTAGCGTTTAGCTACGTTTGGTTGTGTCTGCTAGCTGCCACGGCGACGCATTACGTCAGCTACCGGGCAGAAGCAGTGTTGTCAAACATAAATCGCAACTATATACCAAGTATTTTTGCTCGTTTTCAATCTGTTTGGGCAATTTGACCCATGATTTTATTTTAGTTTCTTTTTTTTAATATTCAGAACGGTAAACATTTTGGTCGTAATGAGGTCACATTCAGAGATTTGTGTAATAAAATACGGACAATCCAGAACAGTTGGCTACTCTGCAAAAGAAACACCCCTCCAGTTCACTAACATTCACTGCAGCTACATTGCTAGCATGTCTTATTCATGATGTAGTATTGCCAAACACGAAATGTTACTAGTTTGATTTCGTATTGTTTGGAATATAGTTGAGTTAGTCAAGTCAAGTCAAGTCAAATTTATTTATATAGCCCTTAATCACAGGAAAGTCTCAAAGGGCTTCACATATGCACCTGATCATATACACGACATTCCCTGATCTTAGGGCAAGGAAAAACTAAAAAAAAAACCCATCTGGGGAAAAGTGAGAAACCTTGAGAATGGACCACAGATGGGGGAATCCCCCTTCCAGGATAAGTTGAGATGTAAAATATGCTGGATGGTGGCAAGAGGGCAGTATGGACTGTCTGTTCTCCAAAAATAACTAAAGGTAAGAAATTGGTGTAATGACACACACTACGTTTGCTAATCAGCTACTGGCTTTGTATTTCCCCACAATTGTCCGTTCCTTTATTTCTCCATTTTGTTTGTATGTGCGCGCTACGTCCAGTCTCTCGTCATAAGTAGGAGGGCACTGTGGGGCTACGATGCGTCAAGACAACTCAAAATCGGCTACGAGACACTACTGTATGTCTGTGACATGTCTGTCGGCCCAAAATCAGGCTACATTTATGTAGTCTGACGTCGGCATAAAGTGACCTGCATGCACAGAAGAAGAGACGATGTCACTCATGATGTAGTGTTGATGGAAGTAAATGTGGTGCAGCGTGTCGGGGCATTTCTGCATTGGAGCGATTTGGTAGAAGGTAAAATACAGTATTTGAGGAAAATGTTGAGGCAAGGTCTCATTTCATGGAGACGTCGGATATATGCGACCTGGCTGTTCAGATCGTATTGGTCGCATTGCAGAAAAATCTGATCGGTATCTGATCTAAGGCCAGATATGAAAGTGGCCCAGATCGCATTTGAAAAAAAATCGGAATTGAGCTGTACAGACGGTCATAAAAAAGTCAATATACAGGTCGAATATGGGCAAAAAAATCTGATCTGGGTGGCATTTGCCTGCGGTGTGAACCTAGACTTAGACAGGAGCATGTATCACCCACCATCGCCCACCACATTATGTTTGTAAAAACATTTTAAAAGTCATTTTTCTCTATTACAAAGCAATATCCAAAATACTTTTGACAAAGGATAATCAAAATAGTGTTGATTATTTTGTACTCGGGGTGGCTTCACTTGCCTCAAAATAGCACAGCAAAAAAAACTCAAGAGAAGCAGAGCGCATTACTGCATCACTCACCATAAGACTTGCTCACAAATTGCAACAATGAGGGGGGCATAACTGGTTTGAGAGCTCTTATCGTTGCTTCTTTTTTTAATGTCAGCACTCTGCCGGCTGATACATTTAACAGATTTCCACCACTACTAATTAATGATTGCTTTACATCATATTCATCTCTCTATCATTTTTCACAGACAATTACAATGGTTTCCACTGACTTGAGAAGCAAGACCCCCAATCACTTTCGGAGCATAGATTAGTCCAATAAATAACATTTTATACATACAAAATGTTTACACCTAAACACATTTCCAAAGTTATGGTTATGCATGATATCACACAGGTGCAATTGGTATCAATAAAAAAATGTAAAAAGCTCCAAATAACGAATGTCTGTATGGAGAATTGCTGAAGGAGGCTAAAATGTAAAGACCTCCAATAGACTGACAATACAATCTACACAGTCATCCATATACAGCAAACACAGCAATGCAAGTGCAGATAGATTCGCTCTGCGTGTGGTTCTGAATGTGAGCCCAATGACACTGGCTAAGCAGAAACATTTGTCCTGATTTATATAACTTGTGGAAATGGGAGTGGGGGAAAAAAAACTGCTGGTTGAATGTGATGTTATACAAACAGGATAACAGATAACATAATTACACTCACGCATAGTCCATCAGACGTTTATAACGGTAACTAAATTGTATTAAGCACAAGAGACAAAGCACATGTTGCTGTGATTTTGTGAAACATGTACAAGCAACAGTTATAAAGAATAACACAAGGCAGAGGCGGAGCCAGAATGTGGCTAATGGGTGGGCCTGAATATTTCTCTCACTTCGCACAATCCTCCTGTCCCGACACATCGTATATTCAAATAAAATGACAAACCGAATAATATGAAGTTCAGATCTTCCTCAGACAACCACAATTATGCCATTCTTAATATTCAATCAAATAAAAAACAAATAATTTCATAATAGACTAAAAATGTAGTAGTACATATTTTTTCCTGAATCTCATTGGGTGGGCAGTCTGTCAATCTGGGTGGGCCTGTCACACCCAGGCCCACCCATGGCTCCGCCCCTGACACAAGGAAAGAAATTAAAAAATATTATTTTATTATTATAATATTATTTTAAAAATGTCGGGGGGGAAAAAAAAACAGCTAAATGACACACAAAGCTAACTTTTTTTTATCTTAACTGCTGAATCACTAACCCAATTGTAAGTCTTCACTGAATGTTATGCGCATTACAATACAGAGAGATATAAGGGGTTATTGTGATTTGAATAGTTTCTTCCAAAATAACCCTGTGGATGCTAACGATGAACTAAAATAACAATATAGACATAACATTTCCACAGGATGCTGCTCTTAATTGAATTCAAGAATTAAATAGTGTACAGCTCTCTGGCCCAATGTCATCCAGGATAGACTCCAGTTCATCTGCAACCCGAATGAGCGGAAAAGAAAATGGGTGGAAAGAATAGATAGAAGAAAACATTCAGCTTCAATTCCAAGTTGTTTTCTTGCATTCAGTCAAGGACATGCTGATTATACACAGCAGTACAAAACGCCTCTTAGAAATGTCTTTTGTGATTGGAAGTGTTGACATGAAATTAATCTCACCTCTCCTGTTAGCACTTGGGAAAAAGGGCATGGCTGCCTCCATTGTGGCTGCTGAGCAAACACACTCGAATAGATGTGATTTGTGCTCGCAATCCAAAAGGCAAAACAGTGAGGTTTGAAAACAGCAACAAAATGTGCCAGAGTCAGGAGACTAGTTTTTCTTCAGCTGTATTATGCTTTGTGCACGTTCGTTTCTATAGGGAAAAAAAAAACTTTTAACAGCAACTTCACTGACAGGTCCAATTTGCAATGCTATTGTGTGCCACTACTACATTATTACAACAAAGTGTGGAACGTCTTAACTTTAAAAGCGGTTTATTCTCAAGAGAATACCTTTTTATAAACAAAGGCTGACAAATTGGATGATTAATGTATGCGCTCTTTTTCCAGCCAAGTTTTTGGGACACCACGAAACAATGAAACCTGCCAATGAATTAGAGATGGACATTAGAAATGATTTATCATTTTTGGTCTTGAAGCCAGGGCAAAGCAAGACCGTGGATTTCACAATTTGCACAATAGTCCAATTCATTGCATCCGAACTACTTTGCCGAAGTTGAGCATAGTCGGGTGTGGGACCATTTTGAAGTGTCTTAAAAATATTGCAACACCAGCTCCGCCTGCCAGACAAGCTGATGGAGAGTGAATAGAGTCAAGTCCCAATAATACGTCTACAACTGGGTACATCCATAGCAGCAAGGGATGTTACAAGAATCAATTGGCTGGAGTTGATGTATTCTTTTTCAGCATGTTGATGAATTTGAATGTCCTGCTCTTCAATTCCACCATGCTTGTTTTCTTTTGTTTAATTAAGATTACAATGTTTTCAAATATCCATTGTTATAATTAATTCAACAAAGGAATGAGATACTGCGTGAAGAGTAATGGAGGAAGGACATCGGGTATGTTTTTCTCTTTTTTCTTTGGATGTGGCTGTTTGAGGAAATAGTAATGACTTTTATGGTACATTTAAGAAGGCTCTACAACAGTAAATCATTTTAGGGGTTCTTTCAAGTCCCATTTTGTGTGGCAAGCTTCACCCCTTAGGTACAGTACAGTAGCACTACAGTCAGTACCCAAGTGTAATGCACAGATCAGCTATTTTGTTCCCCAACACAACTTTTATCAGTGAGGGGGGAAAACTACATACAATAACAAACTATGCCGTAGTATTTAGGGGCTTTTGTGGACAGGCGTGGTAGAATTATGTAGCCAGTGCGAACGATCTGACCAATTAAAGTTCATGTCATTCTTCATTTTAGATAGCAAGCCAAATGTTTGAATGCAACATGCTATTTTCTCTATTCAGTCCATGCTTAATAGTATTTGGAACACAATAAAAACCAAGTTTACAGGGACAGGAGCAAAACTTGGCCTTTTCTCCACAGCATGGCTGTCAGCCTGACAATGTCGCAGGTCAGAGAAGAAATCAGCAGCTCCTCCATGTGAAGACAGTTAAATGAGGTGATCACAGTGAGAGATAATATGGAAAGAGTCCGATTCCTTTTGGGCCTCTTGCTCTCAGTTGAGCCATTCTGTGCCATTTTAGGCGCAACATTGCCCTCTGCTGTTTAGTCCTTTACTTGGTGTTAACACTTGGGAGGAGGAACATATTGACGGAATCAAAGAATTATCATTCACTCTCACTTTAAGCAGTCATTTCCAGTGTTTTTTGTTTTGGTTTGTTTTTTTTTAAATACAGGCATACAGTATTTTGTATGCTGTTTTTTAAGGTGCGCTTGGGTTCTCATTAATAAAATGTGTTGCTGATTGTTGTTGCTGATATGAATATAAAGACAGAGGTAAAGAAATAGAGAGTAAAGAAATTTTAATGATCAATGTGTGATTTTATTTGTGATGTGATTCCTAGATGTTCTGAAATCATGTTTCCATGTCCTCCATGTGCTTTGGATGTAAAGTGCTTGCAAATCATTATTTTCATTGTAGTTATTATCATCACAAAACATTCATATTTATAAAGAGTCAAGTAAAACACAAAGTTTGAGTAAGCATGGTTGCTATAGGTGTATATTGAATGAGCAAATTTCCTTATTGTGGAAGTTAACCCAAACATATTTTTTTCAAGATTATTTTCCCACGAGTTGAAACAAGACATTCTGATAAATGAAGTGCAGCTTTGTATACGGAACAGCATTTAAAAAAAAACATACATAAAAAATAAGATTAAAAAAACATAACAACATATCATAATCTGTATGTGCTTTTTCCAAGCAAAAGTCTAAAACATCAAGGCTTGACAAGAAATGCAACATAAATCCTCACTGTTAGGACATCTTCTTTCGTAGTCCCTCTTTAATTCGTAGTCCCTCTTTAAAGCGGAAGTCAACGCAAACATGTTTTTTTTCCAAGAATATGTTCTATGCAAGCCCACTAGTTGAAACAGGGCATTCTGATAAATATAGCGTTTGTGGAATAAGTGTTAATCCACCCGTTTTTAGCCATCTCGGGGGCGGCCATTTTGTCTTCTGTCGATTGAAAATGACATCACAACTGCTTACAACGACCAATCACGGCTCAGATTCAGAAAGCAGGTCAGCCGTGATTGGTCGTTGTGAGCAGTTGTGATGTCATTTTCAGTCGACAGAAGTCAAAATGGCCGCCCCCAGAGATGGCTAAAAACGAGTGCATTTTGCTGCTCAACTTCTATTCCACAAATGCAAAATTAATCAGAATGCCACGTTTCAACTAGTGGGCCTGCTGGGAGCATATTCTTGAAAAAAATATGTTAGGGTTGACATCCGCTTTAAGCACTTGCATATTTCCCTTTCTTGCAATATTAAAACATATCCATCATAGCAAGAGGTTACCCTGCAGCTTCCTTTTAATATGATTCGGATATCAAACAGCAAATTTCCACTCATAAAGACCAGTTGGAAGGTGTTCTGGCTGCACAATAAAGGCAGGCCCAGCCCACTTTATCATCCCAATATGATATGATCTTGTCTCTATTTTTATTATTATCCCTAGATGAATAATAGAATTCAGCCGTTTGCTGCGGGTCTTAAATGCAGGTGATGACGATTATGGTTGATAAGCGAAAGGCCTGAGAGAGTTTGTCAGATCAGATGATCATCCAGCCTCAGAACTGTGTACAGTACTAAGAAATAGTGTGACACATATTTAACAACCAGTCACTACCCCAGGTAATATTTTCATGCAAGTGTGACTCTTTGTAAAAGCTCAGCATTGCTGTTTTCATAAAACGACATTGCAGAGATTTGACCTCAATATATTCAGATATGTGATGGGGAACTAGGATGACTTGTCCCAGACGCTCTG